>NW_012114710.1:2175395-2188055 GCF_000951035.1 Colobus angolensis palliatus
GCCTCAGCTTCCTGAGTAGCTGGAATTTAGGCACATGCCACCACACCCAGGTGATTTTTGTATTTTTAGTAGAGAGGGGGTTTTGTCATATTGGCCAGGCTGGTCTTGAACTCCTGACATCAGGTGATCCACCTGCTTTGGCCACCCAAAGTGCTGGGATTATAGGCATGAGCCCTTGTACCCGGCCCATTTTTGTTTTTTAATAGGTGGAATAAGCTAAAATTTGGCTTCCTTTATCGTAATTCCTTTAAATGTAGATACTAAGTAAACTTTAGTGGCTAACACTTAGGATGACAGCCAGGATGGGTCATTTATGAGATGTTAAAGCCACAGCACTGACTTTTACCCCCTCAGACTGATGGACTAGTGGACAACAGTCCTATTGCAGCAAATTTCTTGTTGCTGGCTGGCTGGCTGGCACTAATCCCATGGGACAAGGGCATGGCTTGCCTCTGTTGTTTTGTCAGGACCATCTTAGATTCTATGTTGAATATGCTACTGAGAAACAACAGATGGAAAGGTATTGCATCAGGCTCTAAGAAATTGCATGAACTTAGTTTTTTTTTTCTACACTATTGTGCTACTTCCCCCAGCTACTCAACAACCTTAAAACTCCTTACACTTTATGCCTCACTGCCTAAGTTGTTTGTACACACCATTTTGCTTAAATTTCACTGACCATAACTCAGTCAATGGCCTCTCCCAGCTTTAAGGCAGAATAGGAAATTTAATTTTTATTTCAGCTAAATTAGGGGTTCTATTGCTAATAAAAAAGGAGAGCACAGATATCAAAGGAGGGATATCCTCACAATCTCTCCCACCACCCAATACAATCCCACCTATCCTACGAGGTCTGGTAAAAGTATCACTTATTCTGTAGTCCTCCTATTTCTTCCCCAATTCCTAGACAGAAACTTAACCACTCATTTCTCTGAAGCCCCTTGTGAGTATATGATCTGTGTACCTGTCTTGTCTCATTCTGAATTGTAAGCCCTGAAAGTAACAGATGCTGACAAGGCTGCAGAGAAGAGGAAACACACAGTTGGTGGGATTGTAAATTAGTTCAGCCCCTGTGAAAAGCAGTTTGGAGATATTTCAAATAACTAAAAATAGAATTACCATTCGACCCAACAATCCCAGTACTGGGTATACACCCAAAGGAAAATAAATTGTTCTACCAAAACAACACCTGCACTGGCATGTACATCACAGCACTATACACAACAGCAGAAGTATGGAATCAATCTAGATGCCTGTCAACAGTGGACTGGATTTTAAAAACGTGGTACACATATACCACGGAATACTACACAGCCATAACAAAGAACAAAAGTATGTTCTTTGCAGCAACATGGATGCAGCTGGAGGCCGCCATTTTAAGTAAATTGATGCAGAAACAGAAAACCAAGTATCAGGTGTTCTCACTCCTAAGTGAGAGCTAAACACTGGGTACAGATGAACAGAAAGATAAGAACAATTGGCTGGGGGTGGTGGCTTACACCTGTAATCCCAGCACTTTGGGAGGCTAAGGTGGGAGGATCACTTGAGCTCGGCAGTTCAAGACTAGCCTGGGCAACACAGGGAGACCCCATCTCTTAAAAAAAAAATTTTTTTTAAGTTGCGAACAATAGACACTGGGGACTCCAAAAGCAGGGAGGGGAGAAATACGGGGAAAATGTTGCAAAATGACCTATTGGGTACTATGTTCACTATTTGGGTGATGAGCTCAATCAAAGCCCACACCTCAGCATCACACAATATATCCATGTAACAAACCTGCACATGTACCCGATGAAGCTAAAATAAATAAACAGTAATAATAAAACATAAATTATAAGCTCTGAGCTGTGTACCTCTATGTATATGTGGTTCCACATGTTACTCACTTTTGTATTATTATTATTTTTTTCTGAGACACCTCTGCCTCCCAGGTAGCTGGGATTACAGATGCACGTCACCATGCCCGGCTAATTTTTGTATTTTTAGTAGAGATGGGGTTTCACCATGTTGGCCAGGCTGGTCTCGAACTCCTGACCTTGTGATCCACCTGCCTTGGCCCCCCCAAAGTGCCAGGATTACAGGTGGGAGCCACCATGCCCAGCCAAGAACCTTAGTCTTCAGCAAATCAAAAGTGCTGAAGAAACAGCTCTTTCCTGGTGGCACATTCTGGAAAAACATTTCACAACGCTAGTGAGTGAGCAACTATAGGCTTTGAGGAACTGGCTGACTGTTCTGGGGTGTGCCACTACTGTTGGCCACACGACATAAAACTGGCAGTGGCTGGAAAGAGCAACATCTAAAATGTTTGAGAGGTATATGTAACTCACCCAGGCCTTACTATGCAATCAAAACATGAGTAACCAGGTAAGTACTTTCTGGCTGGTTAACAACTACTCCACAGCAGCTGCGTGAGTTCCCTACAGTGGCATGGATGCTGGCTTACAGTGTTGTTTGAAACCAAATCTACAGATGAAGACCTCGAAGGATTTTATATCACTAATAGGAAGACTACCTTATTCCCAAAGTTTATCCATTAAACTATAAAACCGACACCAAATAAATATTCCACATTGACAGTGAAGACCCTGATGTGCCTGTTTTAAGTGGAGAAACCACTACAAAAAGAAAAAAAAAATTTTTTTAAGAGAGAAAGTCTCAGGCCGGGCACAGTGGCTCACACCTGTAATCCTAACTCTAGGAGGCCAAAGCGGGTGGATCACCTGAGGTTAGGAGTTCAAGATGAGCCTGGCCAGCATTGTGAAACCCCGTCTCTATTAAAAATACAAAAATTATCTGGGCGTGGTGGTGCATGCCTGTAGTCTCAGCTACTCAGGAGGCTGAGGCAGGAGAATCGCTTAAGCTCAGGAGGCAGAGGCTGCAGTGAGCTGAGATTGTGCCACTGCACTCCAGCCTGGGTGACAGAGTAAGACTTGGTCTCAAAAAAAAAGAGACAAGGTCTCGCTCTGTCACTAAGGCTGGAGCGCAAGGATGTGATGAGAGCTCACTGAAGTCTCAAATTCTTGGGCTCAAGCAATCTTCCCACTTTAGCCTCCCGAGTAGCTGGGACTACAGGTGCATGCCAGAATGCCAAGCTGATTTTTAAAACTGTTTTGTAGAGATGAGGTCTTGCAATGTTGTCCAGGCTAGTCTTGAACTCCTGGCCTCAAGCGATCCTACTGCTTTGGCCTCCCAAAGTGTTGGGATTACAGGCGTGAGCCACTGCGCCTGGTGCAGAAATGGTTTTAAATACAGATAATCATGAGGGTTATAGTGATGATGAAGAGGAAATTGTAAAATGGGTAGAACAATAATCACTAGATGATATGGTGAAAATGTGTGATCAGTCAATGGTGGGCTTTGAGCCATGTACATTTATCAGTGAACATGAGTTTACGGCAGTTTTCATAATTAAAAAGAAACTGACGGGAACCCAAATTAATGAACCATTATGACAAAGGGGGCAAGGAGTCCTTAAAAAGGGTGCCGCTAGAGTGCAGCATTTAATCCTGCTCCTGCTGGCATCAGATATCCCCTGCCAGCCTGCTGCTGGGACAGGCACTGATGTTCCTCTCCTCTAGGATGTACAAACACTAGAGGTTACACATGTTCATCCTTGTATGCACAGGCATATTTAGCTGAATTTGAACCTGTATATATTAAAAGAGTTATAAAATGTTTTCCTTAGAAAAATGACTACTAGAGTACTTATAATCTATATTTGTTCCACTCTTTCATTGACTGGTTTATTATTTATTTATTTATTTTGAGATGGAGTCTTGCTCTGTCGCCAGGCTGGAGTGCAGTGGCATGATCTTGGCTCGCTGAAACCTCCCCCTCCCAGGTTCAAGTGATTCTCCTGCCTCAGCCTCCAGACTAGCTGGGACTACAGGCACACACCACCACACCCAGCTAATTTTTTTTTTTTTTTTTGAGACTGAGTCTCGCTCTGTCGCCCAGGCTGGAGTGCAGTGGCGTGATCTCGGCTCACTGCAAGCTCCACTTCCCGGGTTCACACCATTCTCCTGCCTCAGCCTCCCCAGTAGCTGGGACTACAGGCGCCCACCACCACGCCTGGCTAGTTTTTTGTATTTTTTTTTTTTTTTCAGTAGAGACGGGGTTTCACCGTGTTAGCTAGGATGGTCTCAATCTCTTGACCTCATGATCCGCCCGCCTCGGCCTCCCAAAGTGCTGAGATTACAGGCATGAGCCATCACACCCAGCTTACTGGTTTATTATTTAAATAAACTACACAGTTTGTCCTAATTAGTACACTTCATACATTTCACTGAAGAAATATTAATGCTTTATTATAGTGTGTTACCTTAGACCCTGCAGTCCTGCCAGGGCTTTTATGTGAAGTGACGTGTGGTTATTGTATACATATATATTTCCTTTCAAAAAATCTGAAAAGCTCTGAATTATAAAACTCATCAGGCTGCAAAGATGGATAATAGACAGTGGAACTTATTTTACTCAAAAGGCAAATAATGCACGTGTAGGAAATCATTCCACTGTTCCAGGTTAAGATCCTTTTTGAACAATTTCTAATGCCTGCCACTCTTGGTTATGTACATTTCTAACTAAAGGCAGCTACTCTATCTTTCCCTCGTAGGATAGAGACCACTGTTAAATTCTGGCGCTGATACAAAAACAAAACTTTGCAGAAAAACTGAAGGAGTTTAATCATATCTGGTGGTAATACCGCCTAAATGATATTACACTCTAAGAGCCTTTGCAAGATTATATGAAGTACGAATTAATTTCTAATAATGCAGCTTTGTCATTATGAAGGGCAGTTATTCACTGTGAAAACCAAGTGTGGGCTCAGACCATCTGGCTTCTTGAGCTCTTGTGTTTCAGTATCAGTCTTCCATAGACCCCTCAGCTCAAACCAGGCTGTCACTTCTGGCTGCTCCCAGGGTACCTGCCATAGCATCCTCACTAATGTGCCAAAGCTGGAAAAACTTCATTTTGTTATCTAAACTAAGAATAAATGATCCGGGAGAGCTTCAACTTTAGACATCTGTTTTGGCTGTTCAGAGGCCCATCTCCTTCCTTCCTGCTTCTCGGCTGGGTTAGTAATAATTGAGGTACCAGGTAAATAACCCATAGAGGGCCAATGCACCATTGCATATTATTCTTACTTTGTCTCTAAAAAGATTAAAGGGAGAAATAGTGATTATCTGCTGGATCTTTGTGGAGACACTAATCCACCTCTTTGGAAGGCCAAGGCCAAGTTGAGAACATGAAGAGAATACACACCAGTAGCACAGCCAACGCACCCTGCATTTATTTTAATATTCTACTCCAAATTCCTTGTGTGGAAGGAAAAAGAAAGTAAATTTTTTTTTTTTTTTGAGAGGGAGTCTCGCTCTGTCGCCCAGGCTGGAGTGCAGTGGCGTGATCTCCACTCACTGCAAGCTCCGCCTCCTGGGTTCACGCCATTCTCCTGCCTCAGCCTCCCGTATAGCTGGGACTACAGGCGCCCGCCACCATGCCCAGCTAATTTTTGTATTTTTAGTAGAGACAGGGTTTCACCGTGTTAGCCACAGTGGTCTCGATCTCCTGACCTTGTGATCTGCCCGTCTCGGCCTACCAAAGTGCTGGGATTACAGAAAGTAACATTTATAAAAGGATAATGTTACAAGCTTCGTATACTTCCTTTAATTATACACTGTGAGGTAGGTGTTACTCCCTTTTTACAGATGAAGGCTGAGGTTAGATAATTTATTAATTCCAAACCTCTCATGAATATTAAGTGATAAAAACTAGCTTATAATCCATCTGTTTATCTCAAACCCATGCTCCTCAAAATTTTCACTTTATTAAAGAACCACAATATCAATACATGTTTGCTGTAAAAGTCAAATACAGACGTGTTAATGTCTCCTCCCCCAGGCCAAATCTGCTCTCACAGTAACAAATTTTAATACCTGAGGTGGCATCTTGCTACTTCTTTCTCCAGGATCATAAAATCATGTATACACACATAGGAAGATTTCCTTATTTTTCTCCAAAGTAAGATCTTACTGTAACATCTTCCATTAACACTACACTGCAATTTTTATCACTTATGGATGTATCACAGCTTTTCAAGTCCACATGGGTAATCTCAACTCATTTTTTAAAAATTGCATGATACATTCTATATTACAGATGAACCATACTTTTTAAAACACTTCCTGATAAAATTCAAATTATCTCTAGGTTTTTGCTATTACAAAAAAAGCTATAGTAAACTTTCTTGAACATATATTCTTACAAATTGGAACTTTGATTTCCACAAACTAAATGAAAAGTGGTATTACTGAATGTAATCTCTGTACGTTTTAGGTCTGAGCTGTTCCTATTGTCAGGTTTTGACTCATAGAGATACGCAAGGCCAAACAATGGAATCTATCTTCCTGACAGTCCTGGTAAAGTCATTCCTACTGGACAGAAGGCAAGATTCTGTTTGATTCTGTGCAATGTGAACTCTCAGTAGGGGTAGGGCTTACACAAGGAGGTATCAGAGAAAGAAAGAAATAGGTTATTATTTTACTAACTTTCAAGCTCAGAGGACTCTATCAAGACCAGTTCAGGCCAGGTGCGGTGGCTCACACCTGTAATCCCAGCACTTTGGGAGGCCAAGGCAGGTGGTTCACTTGAGGTCAGGAGTTTGAGACCAGCCTGGCCAACACAGTGAAACCCAGTCTCTACCAAAAATACAAAAATTAGCTAGGCATGGTGGCACATGCTTGTAATCCCTGCTACTTGGGAGGCTGACGCACGAGAATTGTTTGAACCCGGGAGACAGAGGTTGCATTGAGCCAAGCTGGTGCCACTGCACTACAGCCTGAGTGACAGAGCAACTCTACCTCAAGAAAGAAAAAAAAAAGTTCCTAAATGGGCAGGAGTACGGAACCCTGGCTGGATACCTCTTCCACAACTCCCACCCACCTTACCCCTCTGCAAGGTATACAAGAGAGAAGGAAAAAAAAAAAAGGAGGGTGAGAGCATGAGTTTCCTCCAAGAAGGGCCATGCTCCTGTCAGAAAGGGGCCTAGTTTTCAGGGGCCTCTGATACAGACAAAGCAGACAGCAACTTGGTCTCTCACAAGCTCAATGTACTCTCTCAGGCTGAGTGAAACCAGGTGACACACAGAGGCACTGGCTGAAGAAGCCAGCTTTTTGTAATTCATATATATACATATATATATATATAATTTTTTAAATTTTTGTTTTAGAGATGAGGTCTCACTACATTGCCCAGGCTGGTCTCAAACTCCTGGTCTGAAGTGATCCACCCACCTCGGCCTCCCAAAATGCTAGAAGCCATCACGCCTGGCCAGCTTTTTGAAAAAAAAAAATTTTTTTTGAGACAGAGTCTTGCTCTGTCACCAGGCTGGAGTGTAGTGGTGCGATCTCAGCTCACTGCAACCTCCACCTCCTAGGTTCAAGCAATTCTCCTGCCTCAGCCTCCTGAGTAGCTAGGATTACAGGCACCCACTACCACACCCGGCTAATTTTTTGTATTTTTAGTAGAGACGGAGTTTCACTATGTTGGCCAGGCTGGTCTTGAACTCCTGACCTTGTGATCTGCCCACCTTGGCCTCCCAAAGTGCTTTTTCTTCTTTTTCTTTTTCTTTTTTGAGACAGAGTCTTGCACTGTCACCAGGCTGGAGTGTAGTGGTGCGATCTCGGCTCACTGCAACCTCTGCCTCCTAGGTTCAAGTGATTCTCCTGCCTCAGCCTCCTGAGTAGCTGGGATTACAGGCACCCACTACCACACCCGGCTAATTTTTTGTATTTTTAGTAGAGACGGGGTTTCACTATGTTGGCCAGGGCTGGTCTTGAACTCCTGACCTTGTGATCTGCCCACCTTGGCCTCCCAAAGTGTTTTTTTTCTTTTTCTTTTTCTTTTTTGAGACGGAGTCTCCCTCTGTCGTCCAGGCTGGAGTACAGTGGCGCAATCTTGGCTCACTGCAACCTCTGCCTCCCAGGTTCAAGCGATTTTCCTGCTCAGCCTTCCAAGTAGATGGGATTACAGGCATGCACCACCAACACTGGTTAGTTTTGTATTTTTAGTAGAGATGGGGTTTCGTCACGTTGGTCAGGCTGGTTTCTAACTCCTGACCTCAGGTAATCCACCCACCTCGGCCTCCCAAACTCCTGGAATTATAGGCATGAGCCACTGTGCCTGGCCAGCTTTTTGAAATTCTTAAACTGGATGTGTACCTTTGGATATATATATAAACTTTCCAATTCTTATGTTCCTCCTTTGAAAAATGAGGGGTTCAGGATTTGTGATGTGCGAGGCCACTTCTAATTCTCAGATTCTATAATTCTAGTTACAAAATGTGGATAATTTCCTATGACATTTGTACGAATTCATACAAATATAAAATTAGGAGTCAAGACTTGGGTTCAAGTCCCAATCTGCAAGCTAAATAATCTTAGAGAAGCCCTCTAACTCCTCTGAGTTTTATTCCTCAGCTGTAAATCTGGCAAAATAAACCTCATAGGGTTGTTGCAAGACTCAAGTAAGGGGATGCCTGTTAAATAACTTGTGAACAATAAAGATGTTAAAATAAATGTAGCATAGGCCAGGAGCAGTGGTTCACATCTGTAATCCCAGCACTTTGGGAGGCTGAGATGGGAGGATTACTTGAGGTCAGGAGTTCGAGGACAGCCTGGGCAACATAGCAAGACTCCATCTCGACAGGAAATTTAAAAATTAGCCAGGGAAGAGGGTGCACGTCTGTAGTCCCAGCTACTTGGGAGGCTGAGGTGGGAGGATTGCTTGAGCCCAGGAGGTTGAGTCCATAGTGAGCTATGATCATACAACTGTACTCCAGCATGGGCAACAGAGTGAGACTGTCTCTAAAAATAAACAAATAAACGTGGAATAGTATTCTTAGTAAATCTAAGCTACTAGTTCTCATGTCTTTGCTCAACTTAAACTTCATTAATCAAATATTTAAGTCATTCATTCCACAAATATTTATGGAATGTCTTCTGTTTTAGGCACTATACCTCAGTGAATAAAACACTGAATTTTTATTTACTGTCCAACACCGGCCAGGCACAATGCAAGGTACTGAGCACACAATGGTGCAATTAAGAGCTTTTAGTGGGAGTCACAGGCACACTCACGTCATGGGACTTAGACTTGAAAATGTCCTTTCACAATGTGTATCAAATACAGAAATTTAAACATAAATATTTTAGCAAGGTACACAAAAGGGAAATAAACTGTACTCACCATAGTAGAGAGATGAATGTAGTACCTGCTATGATCCAATACATAGGGGCTAGCCACTGTTTTAGGTACTGGAGATTCAGCAATGAACAAAGCAGACCAAGTCCCTGGCCTTCTGGAGCTTACATTCTATTAGAAAGGCTGAATCATGGGCACATGTTCTCAGTACCTCCTGAGGGATATGTCACAGGACTAAAAAATGAAAGGTTGAATCAACCAGACTATTACTAATTACATATGGAAGACACAGGCAAAGAAAAGTATGAGGCTGATAAGAGAATTATGAGACAAAGTTCTGGACCCAGAGCTTCTGGCCCCTTCTCTTGGTAGTACTCAGTTCCCCTTATCAGAACTGAAGGCATGATAAACTCTGACTTTCTCACCTCATTTCTCATTCCAGTTATTCAGCTTGGACAAGTAGCAGCTTTTACCAAGGAGTGAGATGTTTGGGTATATGGGATAATCACAGCTATGTTTCGGCTGCGGTAAGCTGTTATGGCTTTAGATTTTCAAATACCATTCATATATTCTGCAAACGGATGATTGAGCTCTACCCTTTTCTAGGGTCCTTTGAATCTATCTGTGTCTCACACAGCACGAGGATTCCTGCAGCCAATAATGGATCACTAATGTGCATCTAACTATTGCTCACATATGCATTCAGAAGTATGTCCAGCAATGGCAGATTCTTTAGTATGATGCACTGTGCAAAGTCCTTGCTTCCTGGCATTTATATTCACATTGAAAACTTAAGAGAAATGCAAACTCTAGTATTAGTATGAGTTGATGCCATTTGATTAAATGAGATACAGGAGCTACAAGGAGAAAGGCATCACTTCTGGCTGAAGTAACCACAGGAGAGAAGGACGCAGCTCTTGGGAGAGACTGTTTTGTGCTGGCCACAGTGCGAGACCTTTTACATACATTCTCTCACTTGCCAGGAAGGCTTCATGAAGAACTTGGTAGTCTAAGACCCTGAGGAAGAATTTGGTAAGGCAGACATGTAGTTTCAACTGAATTTTCATTTACTGTCCAACACTGGCCAGGCACAATGCTAGGTGCTAGACACATGATGGTGATGGTGCAATTAAGAACTTTTAGTGGGAGACACAGACAAATAAAGAGGCAATCACAACTACCCTATAGTGTAATGTATACAAATAGATAAAGCACAGGGGCAATGGCAGAACAAGGTCAGGTGTATTTGTCATGATTCTCTCAGTTGCACATGACAAAACTGACTCAAAATAATCTTAAGCTAAAATGTGATGGGCTGGCTTACGTTACTAGGAACCACCAAGGTGGATCCAGGACTTAAACCAGGACACTCCCGCTGCTCTGTGTCAGCATGTCCTTTAGTACTGCAGATGGGAGGTCCTCCAGGTGAATATTCTTTGACACAGTGACCCTAGAGGCAAGAGGCAGGCTTCCTGGCTAGCTTGCGTGCAGGGAAGACTTTGGCCCTGCTTGGAACATTTACCCTTTCCTGAAACAATCCCTGTTGCCAAGGGAAAGGGTACCACAATCAACAAACTGAGTTTACACACCTGGCCCTGCTGGTGAGTGGTGGGTTAGGTTCTCACACCAGCAGAAAGGGAGAGGGGAGAAATACATATGGGGTCACCACAAACAGCTACCACATGGAAGCCCTGAAGTGACAGTGCAGTCATGGGAACAGCAGGGACACAGGGAAAGGGATGTGTGGGATAAGTTCTTGGGATGGTGAATAGATTAGTTCAGCTGGAGCAGTGGTCATACGTAAGAGAACAGAGAAAAACCAAAGAGGGCAGGGCAGACTGTGGAGGGCCTTGAATACCTGCTAAGGACTCTATAGCAGCCTGATGGGAGCACGGTGACAGCTTTGCTCAGAATCTGTAGGGTGATCCTTTGGAGTTCATAAAGATGATGACTAGTTGTTCACGTGCACGGGTGAGATGTGCCACCCTTGAACCTTGTTATGATGCTGGTACATTACCTATCTGACATGAAAAAAATATAAATATATTTTTTTAAAAAAACCTACAGGGCAACAAGAATGAAGGTGTGAAACACCTACAAACTGTATCTTCGGTGAAATGAGGAAGTGACAAAGTCTACAAATTTCACATTGTGTGTGGCATCACCCCCAAACCAGCACAGTAATCTACAACGTGTGGGCAGGTGTCATAGAAAACACCAGAAGCTGCACAGGAGTCCAGCTGGTGGTGGAAATTCAGCCACTCCCAGGGAAATTCAACCCCAGAGGAGAGGACTCACCCTGGATGGGAACCACTGTGAGCAGGACCAAGAAGGAAGAGGACAAGAACACTAGGAGAGGAAGAAGGAAATCACCAGAGTACCTAGAGGACACCCAGGTAGCTTTGGGAAGTACAGCTTCCAACAGACAGAGGAGTACCTTGGCAGGAAGGGGCAGCATGCCTCCGAATCAGTGGCTGGGGAAGGGCCAGGGAAGTTCTGGGCTTGGTGAAACTCACCCAAGCAAGGTTAGGATCCTCAAGTTAGAGGAGGTCTGGCTACACAGAGGTGCCATTCAGCAAAGAGCAGGCCTCACTACAACAGAGGAGCGAGCCCTTGAGCTGAGAATCAAGGAAAACTGCCTCCCCTCTCATATCACAGGACTCAATTGCTAACTGTTGGCTCAGAAAAATCCGACCCATCAAAAAAAAAAGATTTTGGCTGGGCGCAGTGGCTCAGGCCTGTAATCCCAGCACTTTGGGAGGCCGAGACGGGCGGATCACGAGGTCAGGAGATCGAGACCATCCCGGCTAACACAGTGAAACCCCGTCTCTACTAAAAAATACAAAAAACTAGCCGGGCGAGGTGGCGGGTGCCTGTAGTCCCAGCTACTCAGGAGGCTGAGGCAGGAGAATGGCGTGAACCCGGGAGGCGGAGCTTGCAGTGAGCTGAGATCCGGCCACTGCACTCCAGCCTGGGCGACAGAGCGAGACTCCGTCTCAAAAAAAAAAAAAAAAAAAAAAAAAAAAATTTTAAATCCACAAAAGGTTCTCCCAGAAAAAATTAAAAAATCTCGAAAAGAGTGGCAAAACGTCCTCCCTGCAGAAAGAAAACTCATCCAAAAAATCTTGCCACAAAGAAGGAAAAAATTTTTTTTTCTTGAGATGGAGTCTCCCTCAGTTGGGCTAGAGTGCAATGCTGCGATCTCAGCTCACTGCAACCTCTGCCTCCTAGATTCAAGTGATTCCCCTGCCTCAACCTCCCAAGTAGCTGGGATTACAGGCACGCACCACCAGGCCCAGCTAATTTTTATATTTTTAGTACAGACAGGGTTTTACCATATTGGCCAGGCTGGTCTCGAACTCCTGACCTCAGGTAATCTGCCCACCTCTGCCTCCCAAAGTGCTGAGATTACAGGCGTGACCCACCACACCCGGTCAGAAGAAGAAATTTTTTTTTTTTTTT
>NW_012114710.1:2188231-2194250 GCF_000951035.1 Colobus angolensis palliatus
GTCTCGGCCTCCCAAAGTGCTGGGATTACAGGCTTGAGCCACCGCGCCCGGCCAGAAGAAGAAAATTTTAACCCAATATTCTATTATGATTCAAAAAAAATGTAATAAGGCAATGACAGTTACGTAGGAAGATGACAAAGCAGAAATAAAGAACTCAAGGAAGGGGTGGTCGGGCAGCAGAAGGTGACAAACCACAGGAGGGCATGAAAAAGGAGCCGGCAGATTAAAAATTGCTTTAGGAAAGAAATGGGACAGAAATAAAAACACACTGCAAAAAAAAAAAAAACAAAACAAATTACAAGGAACACAAGGGAGAAGAGACACTACTGTGAAAGAGCTTCGCAGCTGGCACCTTGGAGGGCTCAGCAGGGTGGCACCAGAGCACTACCTCTGCTCCTGAGCTCTGAGTACACCCATATGCCATATCACCTACATTCCACTATCAACATTTTGCTATGCTTACTTCATCACAGATCTCTCCATCTATCCATCTTTGGATTACAACTTTGCTGGATGTTTAAAATTTTTCATAATAGGCTGGGCACAGTGGCTTACGCCTGCAATCCCAGCACTTTGGAGGCTAAGGCCAGCGGATCACTTGAGGCCAGGAGTTGAAGACCAGCCTGGTCAACATGGCAAAACCCTGACTCTATAAAAAATACAAAAAAAACCCCAAAAACTTAGCCAGGCATGTGATGGCATGCCTGTAATATGATCTACTTCGGAGGCTGAGGCATCAGAATCGCTTGAACCTGGGAGGTGGAGGTTGCAGTGAGCTGAGATCGCACCACTGCACTCCATCCTGGGTGACAGGGCAAGATTCTGTCTCAAAATAATAATAATAAAATGTAGAGGAAATTTTAAAACATTTAACCTGTCCAAAACCAACTCCTGATTCTGTCCTACCCCACAGCTGTTCCTCTGAGTGACAGCCATTCACCCATCTAGTTGCTTGCCTTTTACTTGTCTCTGTCGCCTCAATCTATCCATCAGCACAGCTCTACTTTCAGCGTATATCCTTTGTGTGCTTCTCCCCATCTTCACCACCCAGCCTGCTCCCACAAACCATCCCCTTCCCTGCATTGCACCCATCTCCTATCCAGTCTCCCTGCTTCTACTCTTTTCCCCTGCTGGAGTCTATGCTTCACAAAGCAGCCAGCTGGATGCTTTTAAAACATTCTCTCCCACTGCATCTCCTTTCCATCACTCCCTTGCTCACTACATTCCAGCCATACGAAATTCCTTGTGCACTAAATATGCCAAGGTTCTCCGGGCTTTCTGTTCCTCTGCTTAGGAAGTTCTTCCTTCCTATCTGCATGGCTTACTCTCTCTTCATAGTTCTCTGCTCAAATGTTTCACCAGGAGACCTTCCCTGAAGAGCTAACATAGCATCTCCTGTTATCTCTTACCCTGCTCCTATTTTTCATCTTAGTTCTTATTACTGTCTGACATATTTATTAGTTTCTATGACATTCCCCCTCCCTTACACTAGATTTAAGCTCTAAGGGGCAGGAATCGTTTGCTTTACCGTGCCCTAGTGTTGTTGAATTAATGATTGAACTAAATAAAATGTCACCTCCTCTGTGAGTCCTCCCCAGGTCACTCCCCGCCCCTGCAGTCCCCTCTGCCATATCATCTTTTCTTTTGCATCACGCTTAACAATAGTTATCCATTCCACATTTATCCTCTGTTCCCCAGTCCAACAGAACTCAAGCTCTGGGGACAGAGAACAGTGTTTCTTGGTGACTTCCACATCCTCCTCAGTGGAGAGCAGGGCCCCGGCCAGAGCACTCTGTGCCCTCCCACCAACCTCCCAGAGCTTCTGGATTTCCATCACTGCCCGACTTTTCTGTTCTCTCTCCTCACTGTGGAGTTTCAGGGATCATGAAGGAGCTGAACTGACCATCTCTGAGGTGTGCTGTCTATGTCTCACAACCTACAATGCCTTCCTTCTTAAGGGCCCTCCCTCTGAGGTGGCAGCCAAGCGCAGCGCTGGCAGAGCCAGAGGCTCATCTGCCTAGACTCCCTGGTGCTTCTGGTGTACTCAGAGCTCAGGAGCAGAGGTAGTGCTCTGGTGCCACCCTGCTGAGCCCTCCAAGGTGCCAGCTGCGAAGCTCTTTCAAGAAGTGTTTCCTGGAGTTAGGTTCCAAGGGCCACCCCAAGAGCACACCTCTGCCCCCTCCCTTCCATTTATTCCACAAAGAGGACTGGGGTCCACCAGGCCCCAGGCCAGCCCTGAAAGTGATAGTCCCTGCCCTCAGGGGCTCCCTACAGCCTGGCAGAGACAAGCAAGGGTAGAGGCAAGCATAAGTTGGAGAACAGATGGTATAAAGGAAAGTCCTACTTCAGAACAGGGCAAGACAACTTTCTAGAAAAGGCAGTGTTTGAGTATTAATGAATAAATGGGATCTAGCTGGGGAAAGGCAATGGAGGTGTGGAGAATGAGGTGCAGGTGCAAAGGTCCCAAGGTGAGAAGGGCAGGGGATGTGGAGAGCTTCATGTAGGGGGATCTTCTGGGCCCAAGAGGTCTTGTGTGTTTAAGTTTTGGGATTTGACTGTTAATCCAAGTGGAGGCATAGAAAGGTTTTAAGGAGTGGCATCTGTGCTTTGGAAGGGCAGTTTGGCAACAGGTTGGAAGGCAGACGGCAAGGGGCAATGCATGTCAGGAAAACCAGTTAGAAGAGTATTGCACTGAAGAGAGAATGGTGTCCTGAAATAAGGCAGAGAGAAATAAAGCATGAATGTGGAAATGACTTGGAAACAGAACAGAAAGGAATTTGGCGATAAATGGAGGCAGCACAGCACAGGGGAGCTGGAGTTAGACTCTACTGTGGATCTTGGGCAAACTACACTTGTGCCTCAGCTTCCTCATTTATAAACCAGGAATGATAGTCATTAGCACCTGTCTCATAGTGTTGGTGGAAGACTGAAGGAGTGAATAGTATGTGAAGGCTTGGGGTACAGCCTAGTACACTATCTTACCCAGGAAATATTAACTATGATTATGGAGCTCAGAAAAAAAGAAGAAAGGAATGACTAAGTTCACTCCCAGGATTCTAGTTTGGGCAACTATCTATGCAGTTCTCAAAGTGTATTCTGTGGACATCTAGAGGTCCCAATGACCCTTCCACATAGTATGTGAAGTCAAAACTATCTTACAGTAAAATGTATTTTAACAATAAAATTGTTTTTAAAACTGCATCTCACCTGATTCTAATTTTAAAAATTGGCCAGGTGCAGTGGCTCCTGCCTGTAATCCCAGCACTTTGGGAGGCTGAGGTGGGCAGATGATTTGAGGTCAGGAGTTCAAGGCCAGCCTGACCAACATGATGAAACCTCATCTCTACTAAAATACAAAGTGTTTTTTTCGTTTAGGTATGTTTTAGATAAGCATGAAGGATAAGCAAGTTTCATTAAATGGGAAGAAAATGTTTTATTCCTTTCTTGTTATGTGAGAAATATTGATTATCATTAAGCACCATTCATTTTTGCTTAGCTTCAAATGAGTCTCATGACAATAAAACCACATGAAAAACACCTTGGTGAAAGTTTTGAACAATCTGACCAACAAGATAAATGTATTACTGAATTGGCTGGGCGCGGTGGCTCAAGCCTGTAATCCCAGCACTTTGGGAGGCCGAGGTGGGCAGATTACGAGCTCAGGAGATCGAGACCATCCTGGCTAACACGGTGAAACCCCGTCTCTACTAAAAATACAAAAACTAGCCGGGCGAGGTGGTGGGCGCCTGTAGTCCCAGCTACTCCGGAGGCTGAGGCAGGAGAATGGCGTCAACCCGGGAGGCCGAGCTTGCAGTGAGCTGAGATCCGGCCACTGCACTCCAGTCCGGGCGACAGAGCGAGACTCCGCCTCAAAAAAAAAAAAAAAAAAATGTATTACTGAATTATAATTCAAATTATAAAATGAATATCCATGAGTGCATACTGATAGGAATAAATGACTAAGTTAATGAATGGGGAAGAAGAGACAAATCTCTAATGCAGAATAAATTAAAATAATACAGATACTTCACCCTAAAAAAGATCACTCCTCAGTCCTTAGGTGTAGGCTGCACACAGTGACTTCTTTCCAAAGAGCACAGTATGGAAAGGGAGGAAAAAGAATAATTTTACAACGGAGAAACCTGACAAACATTACCTCAGCCAGGTGATCAAGAGCAACATCAACAGTAATAAATCATGATGTTGGTATGAACTCTTAGTACGATGTGATGGAAATGGTACTTTATCTCTATGATCTTCCTCCCCAAACCCGTAACCCCAGTCAACTCCTCTACTGGAATTCATCTGATGTTTTTGTCTCATGGTTAGTCTACAAAATACTTGACCAGCACTCCTCAAAACTGTCAAGGTCATCAAAACAAGAAAAGTCTGAGAAACCGCCATGGCCAAGAGGAACCTAAGACATGACATCTAAATGTTATGGTTATCCTGGATGAGATCCTAGAGCAGTAACAAGATATTAGGTAAAAACTAAAGACACAGGAATAAAGTATGGACTTTAGTTAATAATAACACATTGACATTGATTCATTAATAGCAAACACATCATAGGGTAATAAATGTCCCATACTATAAGATGTCAATAACAAGGGAAACTGTGCATGTGTGGTGGGTGGGAGACGGTAGTGGGTATATGCAAGTCCTGTTCCACCTGATCAATTTTTCTTTAAAACTGTTCTAAAAAAGAGTCTATTAATGTTTTTAAGAGTCTGATATTTACTGGGAATAATTCCACCATCCATCTATCATCCATCATGGTAACCTAGAGACTTAAAGTTTTGTAACGGGATATCCTACACATAATTCAAACCAGCATTTACCCAAATCCTACTATATATGCCTTTGAACTGCTGAATACTGGCTATAAAAAGGTGAACAAAACAATTTCCGAGGCCTAGTTGGAAACAAAAGACATTTAATTTTTGTCCTGTAAGATGAGCATAACTGTAGCACAGAGAAAAGGATCTGTGAAGCTTCGACAGAGGAGATATACTAAAGAAAAGGTAGAGAATAAAGAAATGGGTGGGCTAAGCCTGAATTTTTTTTTTAAGCCTGTGCCTCCAAGAATCTTCTGGGGTTTTTTCCTCCTGAAAATGAATGTTGGAGCAATCAAAACAGTTACCCCAAAGAAGCATGGTAGAGGCCAACAGTTTATTTACCATGGTGTTTTAAGTTTACATGTACAATAGGGGAAATATACTTTAGGTGAATTTTAAAACGGATAAGCAGGAGAAAAGCAAGCTAAAAACAAACATACCCGCCCCCCGCCCTTTATTTTCTCTTTTTTTAACAGACCCACTTGTCTACTGACCAGGTACCTGTAATATGGGAGAATTCACTCTATTCCTTTCCACACAAAGAAGTCTTGGAATTTTCTAATTTCTCCTTTACTATGATTGTATTCTGTTCACATAATAGCCAAGAGTATGGCAAAGGACATTTATAAGAGCAGTGTCTTTGAAAACCAATTTACTAGTTAACTCAGTACTGAGCATACATTCATCATTCAAAGATGAATCCCACAAACGTTACTCGACATACTGGTTTTCAGTACATTTAATCAAATTCAACCACGAGGGCCACCAGTTCTGCTCACTATCAGGTGACGTTTGCTGGGAGACCCCGACCCCTTTTCTTGACATCATGCTGTTGGACCTTTAAGCTAGCTATACCGGTAACTGCGTTTCGAGTGACTGCAAAAGGGAGGCAACTTCTGCCCCGCCCAGAGCCATCCTAAGCGTTAGAAATGGCAGAAAGTTTCTTGGGACTGACAAGGCATGAACTTCTCCTGATGCTGTCACCTTGGGCAAAGCTCTTACAGGTAAATTAGGGAGAGAAACAATTACTTTGTCGGCGTCACGAGACGAAGAATGGAAAAAGTGTGGAAAAGGACTTCGCCCGCCCCAAAGCGACCGTCCGGCGGCGGCTATTTCCCGGGCCTCAAGCGCGCTCCAGCGGCGCAGCACAAAAGACCGGGCGGGAGCCGGGGTCGCCGGGC
>NW_012114710.1:2194735-2250762 GCF_000951035.1 Colobus angolensis palliatus
CCTGCACGTGGTGGCGACCGTTCTTCCCACCCGGCCAAGTCCCCGGGGACCACCGCGCTCATGGGGAGGGGGAATGCCGTTCTCGGGCCCCGCTCCGAAGAGGGGTTTTACCCTCGGGGATCCCGGAATTGGAGATGGGGACTAGAGAGGGAGCAAGGAAAGGCGCGGCGTGGCGCGAGCGTTTCCTGCGCGAGGACTGCGGGGTGCAAGCTGGAGGCCACTGCAGGGGCAGGGCGGCGGGCTGAGGGAGCGACCCACCCGGGGGGAAAGAAACCCGGTAGGGGGAGCAGGGAGCCGGAAAATAGGGTTGATACATACCTGGGTGGGCGGGCTGGAGATTCCTTTCCTGAGCGTGTAGCGCAGGCCTGGGGGAGCGGGCTCGGAGTGGTCGCGGGCCGGGACTGAGGAGCGCAGAGCCGCACGTGGCCCGGCGCGCAGCTGAGCGATGTTTACATTCTGTAGCCACTCCACGTTGTGCTGCCGCCCGCGCTTCCCATTGGCCAGCTCTTCAGCCAACGCTTCTCTCCTCCCGGAGGGGCGGGCCCTTGGGTGCCCGCGTCGCTCAGGAAAGACCCCGGTTCCCTGAGGCCTTGGCGGGACAGCTACGGCGCGCCCCAGGACGGTCACTTCCCAGCCACCCTATGGTCGCCCGAGTCGCGTCACCCTGTTGTGCGCCCGGGCTGAGCTGCAGCCTGACACCCCCGAAATGCAGTAGGAGGGAGCAAGACCAAACTGGCGGGAGATGCGGGAGCCGGGCGGTGGGGAGGCCAGCCGCGGAGAAGGAGCCCCTGAGAGTCTCCCTGCCACCGTCGGCCGCGCCGTGGAGCGCGGTGGACGCGGGCCAAAGGCCTGGGAGAGTGGACCCCACAGCCGCTCCGGGTGGCGGGCGCGCACTGAGAGCAGGGCGCGGCGCGCGGGCGGACGGGCGGGAGAGGGGAGCGCGCTGTCCGGAGGTGTCAGTCTGAGGCGCATGCGTGTGGGGCGGGCCCGGCCTGGCCTATATATTGGGTTGGCGCCGGCGCCAGCTGAGCTGAGCGGTAGCGGGTCTGGCGGTGAGGAGGTGCTGTGCGAAGGGGGATGCGGGAGGAAAGAAAGCCCAGTTGGGCCGATCCCTTACCACAGGCGGGAGCCTCAGGGAGGAAAAACGGGAGGGCTGAGAACTAGACAGCTGGGGGTCATGGGTCCCCGCGTTCCGTCCCTGTCAGGAATCTTAGCAGGGGACCGGGAAGCAGCAGGGCATGGAGAGCCGCCCTTCATTCTAGGGGCTTCTCTATCCCATCCTCATTTAGGGAGCTATCCCGTGGGAGAGAGGATGGGAGGCCGGGTCCCCTCCATGGGGAGAAAAGTTCCCGGCCAGCCCAGTCTCCCCTTTCTTTAGCTCCTTTTCCTGCCCTCCCCCTCCCCCCGCTTCCCATCTGGAGTTGGGGTCCGGGCGCCTCTCCGAGCGGCGGTAGGGCGGCGGGACCGGGAAGGAGGGAAAGGAGACTGAAGGCCGTGACACCAGTCTCGGTTCCTCCGCCCCCTGCTTCCCCGCCACCGCCGCTCTCCAAATTGGCGCGGAACCGGCTTCTCCACAGCCTTTTGCCTCCACAACCCCCTCTCCGCGCTCGTCCAGGATGGGAGGCGGGACGTGGGGGCGCTACCCAAGCCCCACTCTCGGTGTACGGGGGAGAGGGTGGAGGACCCAGAAAAACCCGTTTGAGGAAGATGTGCCTCCCTACATGTTCAAGGTGCCAGGAGTGCTTGGTAAATTTTTGGACACCCGCGTCCCAGCTGTACATTCAGTTGAGAAAATGCAGGCGTGTATCCAAAATGAATTACCATGAGCTAGCTAACATAGCATAGAAGATGGCAGGGTCACACGGCCCAGGCCCCCTTCGGAGGGACTGAGCTTTCACCTCCAAATCAGCACTTGGAGAATGTGAATGACAATGTACTTGACTGCGGCTTTTCCTCTCCCCCCTTCAGCGGTTTTACACACCTGAAAGAAGAGAATGTCAAGACGAAGGTAACATCTGTCTTAGAGACATGTTTCAAATTAGTTGCCGCCTTTAACTTACTAATTACACGTCCTTTTTAAAAATTCACCACAGTAGCCGTTTACAAGCTAAGCAGCAGCCCCAGCCCAGCCAGACGGAATCACCCCAAGAAGTCCAGATAATCCAGGCCAAGAAGAGGAAAACCACCCAGGTGATTTAAGGAGAAAGAGGGAGGAACGAAATGCCATGCTGGGACTTTAGTTTACCAATGGTCTTTTCTATTTTCCAGGATGTCAAAAAAAGAAGAGAGGAGGTCACCAAGAAACATCAGTATGAAATTAGGGTAATGCAGAACTGGACTGGGTGGGTTTGGGGAGAAAATGGAGGATAGACGAATAAGAATAGAATTATGTGTTTATTGCTTTGCAATAGATTCCTCTGACACTTTTACTTTTTTAATGCCCCTAGAGGTCAGCAGGAAGGCGCTTATCTTTGGGTGGTTTCTATGTGCCCGAATCCTGCTACAGCTGCAGAGTAAGTGCCTTCAAGCAGCTGGTTCCTTTTTGTAAATCCCTCCCTCTTGGAACTGCCTGGTGCACCAGGGCCCGCCTAATCTGTCCAATATACTGCTCTTTGTTCCCTCGCAGACTCTAGTAGACGGTCCTAATAGCTGCTTCTTGGGCATAAATAGGATGTGAGATCATTGACAGCCTGGCACGCAGCCCTTTGGTACCTCTTCTTCCTATGTGTTTTACAGAAAGCACTTTGGAGATGGTGATTGCCTTTGAAACCAGCATTATTGGGAAAAGGATCCTTTAAGTAATTGATTCCATTTTTAAGGTTTTGCCTTCAAATATTCAAAAGTATCAGAGCACACTTTTTTTAAAAAGAGCTTTTTATTTGGGGGAAAAAAAAAAAGTCCCTGCTACTATTGCTAGATACAGAAAACTGCGATTCTGTGGTCTTGAAAGTGATTAGTATTTTAGACTGGATGCATTTTGTTATTACTGCCTCCTTCAACACCTAGTGTCTTCTATTACCAGAATTGCATTTTGTTGTCTAAACTATCCTATTACTCTATAAAAATCAACATGAGTTATATGGCTTGTTTATAAAATATGAATGTCAAATTAGCTATGTTGCCATCTATGTTAGCTAAAATTACAATTCTTTAGACATATTAGCTTTCATTTATAAAAGATCCATTATAAAAACTAAGGTTTTCCTTGCACAAATTGATATTCTTCTTTATTTTTAATGACAGAATTGTTGGCCACCTGTATTATCTGGGGGGATCAGTCCTTGCATTCTCATTGAAACACCTCACAAAGAAATAGGAACAAGTGATTTCTCCAGATTTACAAATTACAGATTTAAAAATCTTTTTATTAATCCTTCACCTTTGCCTGATTTAAGGTAAGAAACATTACAGTAATTTTATTTCAAAGATATAAAGTTGTGCTGATTTAATACATGGCACTATTTTGTCTTTTGCTGTCATAAAATAGAAAAACTTGTAAAAATTGTTTTCTTTACTAATATTTAAACATATGTCATTTTATCTAAGAGTAGTGCAAATGATATGGGTATTTAAAACACCGATTCCATAAAATTATTTTCATTTGCTTGCTGAGGACTGTAAAGATGTAACAGGACTGAATTAGTTTTTTGTTAAGATAGAAACATTTTTTCATGTACAGCTTTTTCCTTTAAAATTTTTATTCTTGTTTCTTGCAGCTTCAACTCAAAGGAAGCTTTTTCAATAGATGTGTCAACCCTATTTATTTCTTACCAAACTTAGTAAGGTCTATACTACTTTTTTCTAGTCCACGAGTATACTAAAGGTACAGCTTATACAAAACATGTAGTGTATTATGATTGGCCTTAATAAGGAATTTAATGGAATCAGACACTTAAACTCACCAATCCCCCTTTCCCTGGACTCTGTCCCACCTTACCCACCCCATAGGTGATCCTGCTATAGATGATCTATTTAGAGGTGATTGAGACTTCTCGACTGTGATCACATGCTTTACGTATTTAAATTTTTGTATTGCTCTTGAGAAAACTTTTTTTTCACTTTTAATTGCATTATTTTAATGCTGAATTTACTTCTGTGCCGCAAGTTTTTGTTTCTTCTGGGATATCTTTTTCTTCTGGGCAACCTCCTCTTCTGGTGTAAGAACAATTTGTTCCTTTTCACTAAAGATCATTTCGATGCGGCAGGGAGAGATCATGTATGAGTTAATCCGACCATGAGCTCTGTAGGTCCGTTGGCACATCATAGGTACTTTGTTCACTCGGAGATGCTCAATGACGGGAGACTCTACATCTAAACTCTTAAGTTCAGCATTACTCTCTGCATTTTTAAGCATGTGCAACAAACATTAAGCACTCTTTGGACCACCAACCTTGTGTCCAGTCCCACCGCTTGGCCTGGGCACACCTACCAACTCCACCATTGTAATATCAGAATGGTACATGCTGTTTCTGTAAAGTGACATTTTAAAAATACTTCATGGTGTTTCTTTTTTTTTTGGAGGCGGAGCTTCGCTGTTGTTGCCCAGGCTGGACTGCAATGGTGCGATCTCGCTACCTCCACCTCCCAGGTTCAAGTGATTCTCCTGCCTCAGCGTCCTGAGTAGCTGGGATTACAGGCATGCCACCACACCCAGCTAATTTTTTATGTTTTTAGTAGAGATGGCGTTTCACCATGTTGGCCAGGCTGGTCTCGAACTCCTGACCTTAGGTGATCCACCCACCTCGGCCTCCCAAAGTGCAGGGATTACAGGTATGAGCCACTGTGCCTGGCCACTTCGTGGTTTTTCATATATGCATACCCTTGATAGCCTGGGCAGTTTCACGAGTGTTCTTACAATGAACACAAAGATTTGAACCTCTTGAGTTGCATGATTTTTGGGGGGTTTTCCAGGTCAAGTGAATAGCCAACCATTTTCACAGATTACCTCAGACCACTTAGGGGAAAAGCAACATGGTTATCTTTTATCAGCAACCTTTGTAAAGTATAAATAAGTGGGACTAGAAAGCACTCCCTTGAAATCTGCAAGTTTGGATGATCATAGTCCAGGTTCCCACTGTTATTTCAGGCTTCTATTTATTCATGAAAAGGAAATGGTTTCCAAAAATTAAGGTAGAAGTTTTTTTTCTAATTTACTTTAAGAGTTTCTTCCAAGTTCTAATTAAAAGTTGCATTTCAGGCCGGGCGCGGTGGCTCAAGCCTGTAATCCCAGCACTTTGGGAGGCGGATCACGAGGTCAGGAGATTGAGACCATCCTGGCTAATACGTTGAAACCCCGTCTCTACTAAAAAAAAAATACAAAAAGCTAGCCGGGTGGCGGGCGCCTGTAGTCCCAGCTATTCGGGAGGCTGAGGCAGGAGAATGGCGTAAGCCCGGGAGGCGGAGCTTGCAGTGAGCTGAGATCCGGCCACTGCACTCCAGCCTGGGCAACAGAGCGAGACTCTGTCTCCAAAAAAAAAAAAAAAAGTTGCATTTCAGTGTCTGAAAGTTGAATTTTATCTATGTGAAACAGAGTTTGTATATTACATGGATTGCACAATTTAAATTATGGTTTTTAGCCAGGCATGGTGGGTCACACCTGTAATCCCAGCACTTTTGAGTGGCTGAGGCAGGTGGATCACTTGAGGTCAGGAGTTCAAGACCAGCCCAGCCAACATGGTGAAACCCCATCTCTACTAAAAATACAAAAACTAGCCAGGCTTGGTGGCAGGCACCTATAACTCCTAGATACTTGGGAGGCTGAGGCACAACAATCACTCGAACCCAGGAGGTGGAGATTACAGTGAGCCAAGATTGTGCCGCTGCACTCCAGCCTGGGCCACAGAGCGAGACTCTGTCTCAAAAAAAAAAAAAATTATGGTTTTTTCCCTCTCTTTCCGTAGCTGGGGATGTTCAAAAGAAGTCTGGCTAAACATGTTAAAAAAGGAGAGCAGATACCTTCATGAAAAACATTTTGAAGTTCTGCATTCTGACTTGGAACCACAGATGAGGTCCATACTTCTAGACTGGCTTTTAGAGGTATGTTACACCAATACAAATTTCCTTTGTCTCTGTATGATGGAAAAATATTTAGCTGTAAATGTGCTTTCCATGTACTCTGCAGAGTTTATTGTTCATCCCCAGGAAGCTGTCTTTTTTGAGGTACTTACTGTAGCTGATAGTACCCAAAGTGGAAAGTGACTCTATAAATAAGAGTAAAATGACAAACCTACTACATGTAACTAAACCCAATCCAGAACTCCTGTTATCTGTGGGTACTGCTATGTACCAGCCACTTTCTAGGTGCCACAGATACACAAGGTGAATGGAACGTATAGTTGATTAGGTTTTGAATTATGCTATACAAAGTGAAGAACTAGAACTAGGCTTCAGGGCCCTCCCAAGTCTTTTTCTGTATTAATAAAATCAACTGATCATGAGGAATCCTGATTTCTATATCCTAAACCGTAATGAGATTATGGATATCTGGAAGCTCTAAGCCCTCTATAGTCCAGGTACCTTCTTTTTATTATATTATTCTATTCTTTTCTGAAATATAAAATTAATTTGAAGGAGTAGTGATCCTGAAGCCCCTATAGATTTGTGCCAGAATTTTCTCTCTTATTTAGGTCCATTCCCTTTCTCTGGATAATAGCTCTAAAAAAGTCTCTAAAATTATTATTGAGGAAATGATTACTTATGTTGATGACAAACTGATTTTTCCTCCAACTCTTGGGTATTTACTCTGTAGTCTGTCTTTAAGACAGAGATGAAGCATTCTAAGGAAAAAAGACCACAGACTTTTTGGAGGAGTAGCACATGGCAGACTAGATCTCAGAAGCTATCAGAACAGTTTTTAAGACTATACAATGTTGTCCGTTTGCATCAGGTCATCTTTTTCCTTATTCCGACTAGAAGGAAAGATTGTATTTTAATTGTGGGCACAAGAAGGCATTGGGTTTTGACTTTTTCTGAGTGTCTAGTGATCATGGAATCAACCTAAGCATAATTACGTTAATTTTTAATTTTTTTCCTTTTTGTTATACCGATATTCATCCAGTCATCCAGTGGTCATCCTATTCAATTTATTCCTGTTTTTACCTAAATATGATTATGTATGGAACAGCATACAGAATATATCAAATCCGGCAGTGTTAAACTCTGTCTTAGTATATTCTTCAGTCTAAGAATGTAAACTTGATTCAACATTTGAAAATCTATTCATTTATTACCTTAACAGTAAATGAGAAAAATGCTAAGATCTCAATAGATGCAAAAGACATGTTTTGAAATTCAACATTTTTTTTTTTTTGAGGTGGAGCCTTGCTGTGGTCGCCCAGGCTCGAGTGCAATGGCACGATCTCGGCTCACTGCAACCTCTGCATCCTGGGTTCAAGTGACTCTTGTGCCTCAGCCACCTAAGTAGCTGGGATTACAGGCGCGGGCCACCACACCTGTCTTTATTTTGTATTTTTAATAGAGATGGGGTTTTACCACATTGGCCAGGCTGGTCTTGAACTGCTGACCTCAAGTGATCCGCCTGCCTTGGTCTCCCAAAGTGCTGGGATTACACGTGTGAGCCATCGCACTCGGCCAGCAAATGAGATTTTCTTAACTCATTATTAGAAACTCAGGTGGCCAGGTGTGGGGCCTTACACCTGTAATGTCAGCATTTTGGGAGGCTGAGGCAGGCAGATCAGTTGAAGCCAGGAGTTCGAGACCAGCCTGGCCAACATGGCAAAATCCCATCTCTACTAAAAATACAAAAAATTAGCTGGGCATGGTGGCACATACCTGTAATCTCAGCTACTCAGGAGGCTGAGGTAGGAGAATCACCTGAACCTGGGAGGCAGAGGTTGCAGTGAGCCACTGCACTCCAGCCTGGGTGACAAAGTGAGACCCTGTCTCAAAAAAAAAAAAAAAAAAAAAAACTCTGGTATATATCTCTATTTCCTCACCTCCAAAATGGGGATAATGGTACCTACTTAAGGAATTACTGTGAGAATTAAAAGCTTTTCCTAAAAGTGTGGAAATGACAGATACTATTTATTATTATTAACAATATTGAAACATCAGGGCAATTCCTATCAAAGTCAGAAACAAGGGATAAGATTTTATGACCAATGTTAAACATTCAGTATCCTTCGATAATATTTAACTAATGCAGTAAAATATAAAAAATAAATGAGGTAAGAAAAACTGTAAAACTAGTAAATGTGGATAGTAATAGATTTGTTTATCCTAATAACACATTAGTTTCTTTTTTTCCCTTCCTATCTTAGCTTTGCTATCAGTTTGGCTTAAACATATTTTAAAATCTGATATGCTGAGAGATGACTTTCTAATTTGAGAAATTCAGAGTATAATATTTAAATGTTTGGATTCTTTAGGTATGTGAAGTATACACACTTCATAGGGAAACATTTTATCTTGCACAAGACTTTTTTGATAGATTTATGTTGACACAAAAGGATATAAATAAAAATATGCTTCAACTCATTGGAATTACCTCATTATTCATTGCTTCCAAACTTGAGGTAAGTTCTCAAAGTGTATCCTTAGATATATTTATCCCAAACTTTTTTTTTAATCAATGTATTAATCCCAAAGAATACTATATCTTATATTAACTCCTTAGAAAAGTGAATGTTTTTGTTTCTCAGTACATTTTCTGAACATTATCACAGGGATAAATGATAAATTATCATAGTTCCCTCTGTAATGTCTGAGCCTTATTATAAATCTCTGGTTTAGATTCTGGGATCAGTATCTAAGTGAAATGTCCCATGGCTCATTCTGCCAAACGAAACATATTGATGCTCTATTTGTATACATAGTTATAGCATTTGTATTAAACAGAATGACCTTTGAAAACTAAACAGCTAATAAAATGAAATGAAATGAATACTGTGTTGGGTTAGAATAATGGTTTATCCAGCCTTTTATTTTTCTTTTTTTTTTTGGAGACAAAGTCTCACTCTTTTTTTTTTTTGAGGCGGAGTCTGGCTCTGTCGCCTGGACTGGAGTGCAGTGGCCGGATCTCAGCTCACTGCAAGCTCCGCCTCCTGGGTTTCGGCCGTTCTCCTGCCTCAGCCTCCCGAGTAGCTGGGACTACAGGCGCCCGCCACCTCGCCCGGCTAGTTTTTGTATTTTTAGTAGAGACGGGGTTTCACCGTGATAGCCAGGATGGTCTCGATCTCCTGACCTCGTGATCCGCCCGTCTCGGCCTCCCAAAGTGCTGGGATTACAGGCTTGAGCCACTGCGCCCGGCCTAAGTCTCACTCTTGCACCCAGGCTGGAGTGTAATGGGATGATCTGGGTTCACTACAACCTCTGCCTCCCACGTTCAAGTGGTTCTCCTGCCTCAACCTCCTGAGTAGTTGGATTACAGGCACTTGCCACCACGCCCAGCTGATTTTTGTATTTTTAGTAGAGATGGGGTTTCACCATGTTGGCCAGGCTGGTCTTGAACTCCTGACTCAGGCGATCCACCCGCCTCGGCCTCCCAATGTGCTGGGACTACAGGCGTGAGCCACTGCGCCTGGCTAGCCTAATATTTTTGTATCTGATGGTGCTGCCATGATAGAAGGCAACTCCTTTCTTAAGATTTTCCTTCGCATAAGCTCAATTTACTTTTCTTAATACGTGATGGATATCATCGGTACTTTCACCTAAGACTTTTATAGCTGGTATCATTTTGAGGGAAGAGAGATTGTGATCATATATTAATTAAGTGTTTTCCTTTTTCTTTTAAATGTCTTTTGAGCTTTAAGAGCCATCCCCAAATTCTGTTGAATTTGGCACATAAACTTGTGTTCAGTCTATACTTACTTGAAATTATACTGTTTTAGACAACTTTCTAGACTGAAATCCTGATCTTTTAGCCTGTTCTCCTATGTGGGAGACACCTAATCCTTTGATGATTCTAATTCTTCTCTGGAGTGCTAAAACGGACCTGTTAGCCAAACTGCACGAAGTATTTTTTGACTAACTATTATTTTTGTACTAGAGTAAAGGAAATGTTTTTAGTTTCTAGACCTTATTTGTTGGGTGCTTTGCTTTTGTTTTTTGAGACATGGTCTTGCTGTCACACAGGCTGGATGCAGTGGCACTATCACCCCTCAGTACAGCCTTGACCTCCCAGGCTACAGCAATCCTCTCACCTCAGCCTCTGGAATAGCTGAGACGACAGGGATGCACCACCATGCCTGGCTATTTTTTCTTGTAGAGACAGTGTTTCTCTTTGTTGCTCATGCTGATCTTAAATTCCTGGGCTCAGGTGATCCTCCTACCTTGACCTCCCAAAGTGCTGGGATTATACGTGTGAGCTGCTGCACTGCACCCGGCAGGGTGTCTCCTTTTGATCTGACCAATGTATCAGGCAATCTTAAAACAAGTTTGGCTGTTCTTTAACTGAAATGACATAAGATATTCTAGTTGTATTAATGAAAATTCAAAGTCAATTCTAGGAAGTCTTGATAATCAATATAGTTACTAGATACCTAGATATGAAAATGTCTAAGTTTGACTATAGAATTATTTTACTGAGATTTATATTTACTTAGTGAAGCTGTCCTTAAATCTGAAGCTTGTGTGTGATTTGTATATAGATGGTCCCCTACTCACCATGGTTTGACCTACAATGTTTTGACTTTATGATGGTTGAAAACCTGCATTCATTATGCCCCTTGACATACAACAGGGCTATGTCTGCATAGGTTGAAAATATAAGTTGAAAGTGCACTTTCTGGCCAGGTGCGGTGGTTAATCCCAGCACTTTGGGAGGCCGAGGCGGGCAAATCATTTGCAGTCAGGAGTTCGAGACCAACTTGGCCTACATGGTGAAACCCTGTCTCTACTGAAAATACAAAAAATAGCTGGGCATAGTGGCACACACCTGTAATCCCAGCTACTGGGGAGGCTGA
Organism: Colobus angolensis palliatus; assembly: GCF_000951035.1. Taxonomy (NCBI): domain Eukaryota; kingdom Metazoa; phylum Chordata; class Mammalia; order Primates; family Cercopithecidae; genus Colobus; species Colobus angolensis. The sequence continues at coordinate 2,205,658 of NW_012114710.1, forward strand.
GACACAAGAATCATTTGAGCCTGGAAGGTGGAAGTTGCAGTGAGCCGAGACTGCACCACTGCACTCCAGCCTGAGTGACAGAGTGAGACTCTGCCTCAAAAAAAAAAAAGAAAAAAGAAAATGTACTTTTTTTATTTTTGCTTATTTCTCCAAGAAAAGAAAAATGTACTTTCTACTGATATTTTGGTTTATTGGGATGTAACCCCATTGTAAACTCAGGAACATTTGTAATTAATTTCTATCTCAACTGTACTCAATAAAAAAATTACAATTTAAAGGAAATCTACGCTCCTAAACTCCAAGAGTTTGCTTACGTCACTGATGGTGCTTGCAGTGAAGAGGATATCTTAAGGATGGAACTCATTATATTAAAGGTAATAATAATTATATTTTCCTAGTTGCAAAAAAGAAACCGTGTTACTAAGTAACATAAGTAGTTGTGATTGAATCTCAAATACTACAATGTAAAAAGTCAAAACTGAGGTATTAGGATCCAGTTCTAAGACGTTAATGCATCAAAATATTGACAATGGTTATGGTTGGATGGGGAATTTACTTAACCTCTAAACTCTACTATATAACGTGGTATATGTGTCTACGTTCATTAACAGGCATTTTTAAATTTTGTTAACAGGCTTTGAAATGGGAACTTTGTCCTGTAACAATCATCTCTTGGCTAAATCTCTTTCTCCAAGTTGATGCTCTTAAAGATGCTCCTAAAGTTCTTCTACCTCAATATTCTCAGGAAACATTCATTCAAATAGCTCAGGTACTGACATTTTTATTGATTCAATGGTAATATCATTATTAATTACAGGTTTTAGTGTATAGTCTTAAATAGGCTATATCACAAAATAATGACACTGACTTCACTCCTTAATTCTAGAACAAAACTTTTGATGCATAAAGTTCTGTCCCCGTTTATGTTGCTTAATGTTTCTAGAAAACAAAGTCCTGCCGGGCGCGGTGGCTCAAGCCTGTAATCCCAGCACTTTGGGAGGCCGAGACGGGCGGATCACGAGGTCAGGAGATCGAGACCATCCTGGCTAACACGGTGAAACCCCGTCTCTACTAAAAATACAAAAAACTAGCCGGGCGAGGTGGCGGGCGCCTGTAGTCCCAGCTACTCCGGAGGCTGAGGCAGGAGAATGGCGTAAACCCGGGAGGCGGAGCTTGCAGTGAGCTGAGATCCAGCCACTGCACTCCAGCCTGGGAGACAGAGCCAGACTCCGTCTCAAAAAAAAAAAAAAAAAAAAGAAAACAAAGTCCTTACACTTTTCTGAGTACTTTCATTCTTTAGGAGTCCAAACTAAAGTATCTTTTTGATATAAAATGGGGAAAAGCATTTTTTAGCCAGTTGTGTTTAAGCGTTATAATGGCACAGAATTATTCTGTATGATGTCTTTACATTTGGATACACAGAGTACCTATCAAGTTAAATATCAGAATTAAAATTACTTTGTTAAAAATATTTTTTAGAACATAAATTCAAAGGAAACTTTTCCAGGCTAGCATATTTAACAAAGTAAGTAATTAGAGGAGGAGGAGGATCTGGCTGGGCGCTGTGGCTCAGGTCTGTAATCCCAGCACTTTGGGCAGATGAGGCAGGCAGATCACTTGAGGTCAGGAGTTTGAGACCAGCCTAGCCAACATGTTACTTGGGAGGCTGAGGCAAGAGAATCGCTTGAACCTGGGAGGTGGAGGTTGCAGTGAGCCGAGATCACACCACTGCACTCCAGCCTGAGCAGACTCCATCTCAAATTTAAAAAAAAAAAAAAAAAAAGGATATCCCATTCTTTCTTGCTTACTTCTCGTAAGTAAGCTTAAGGCTGCTGTATCTGTCATATAACAAAAGTGAAGAAAATCTACATTATTCTGTGTGGGAAGTGAAAAATTCAACATATGGAAGACATTTGGGGATGAATATTAAGTCACCTAGGTTAAAATTTGTGGGCAATGGTGCTTACATCTAGCACGTTATGAATACTCAAATTGGATAACCACTAAGTATACTGGAATTGGTTTATAAAACTTTTTATTAAAAGCTTAATTTTTTCATCCAGAATTCCTAACATCCCAGATTGTCCTAGGCAGCTATACCCTTCTGATAGGGTAAATCTTTGATAAGCCAATAAACAATGTAGAGTTTCTAGAGGTATATAACAGTAATATTTCACTTCCAATTCCCAACTCTTCTCCCATTTCTCTTACTTTCTGGACCAATGAGGACAAACAATTGAAATTTAATTCCGCTGCACAAGTATCTTCTCAAATGTGTGAAATCTTGCCCTTTTACACTATACCATTCTACTGCTACTTGTTCAGCTCTTATTGCCTAGATTATACAGCCTTTTAACTAATCTCACTGCTTAATAAACAGGTTTTCTTCTAGTCTGTTTTACTGCATTCTAAGGTATCTTTCTTAAAATGGAACTTTCTTGATTTAAAAATCTTCCAGTAGCTTCAAGAATCAGCCTATAAAGTTCTGACTTCTTAAAGACCCTTTGTGATCCAATCTAGACCATGCCTCTCTCTAGCCACCACCCCTCGTCTTTCTTGGTAAGAAAAGAAGGAAAGGTACTCCTTGCTTATTTCATATTTTTCACCTTAGGAGTTCTGAACTATGAACTGAGTTCCAAGTGATGTTCCTATACCTAGAACATTCTCTGCCTCCCAATCTTCCTGGCTACTTTATAAGACTCATTTATGGCAATCTGAGGCCATCACTATCTTTTCCAATCTGGATTTAGGTGCCCTTCCTGCTAGTACATGTCACATTGTATTGCAACGGTCCTTCCTTGTCTACTTCCTTCAGGTTGGTGGCTTATCTCTGGGTCCCTAAAGTTTTAGCAAGAGACATTTAGTACTCATCTGTCTCCTAAATTGCTTGTACTTTTGTTTTTCCTTTGTTAGCTTTTAGATCTGTGTATTCTAGCCATTGATTCATTAGAGTTCCAGTATAGAATACTGACTGCTGCTGCCTTGTGCCATTTTACCTCCACTGAAGTGGTTAAGAAAGCCTCAGGTAAGACTCCCTATTTGTTGTCTTCTTACTTTTTCACAACTACTAATGGGACTATAGTCTCTGAACTTTAACATTCTGCTAAACATGAATTTAAAACTTTGGCAAAAAAAAAAAAAATTAGCTGTTCAGTGATTACCTTTCTGTTAGAAGTACTTTCCAATCCTGAATGTGTATCTACAAACAAAAAGACCAAATGGAATTTAAATATAGTTGAAATGAATCAACATTATAGTTCTGCTTTAAGAGTTCTTTGGGATTTGACCATTTCAATTTCACATGTAGAAGGTACTGGTTAAGAAGTTCTGAAGTCCCTTTTCCCTTCAACATAGTCATGTAAATAGTTTGAGAGTGATAATCTGTTCTGACATGGCTAAACTTTTTGGTTATGATTTGTTTTGGTTTATTTTTAAAATAACTTGTCTCAAAAACAGCACCAAGTACATCAGGCATATGTAAGATAGTTTCTGATGTACAACCTTCATGCTTTTCTAACTTTTTTCTGTTTAGGTTTGGAGTGGGACAGTATTTCAGAATGTGTAGATTGGATGGTACCTTTTGTCAATGTAGTAAAAAGTACTAGTCCAGTGAAGCTGAAGACTTTTAAGAAGATTCCTATGGAAGACAGACATAATATCCAGACACATACAAATTATTTGGCCATGCTGGTATGTTTTTTTGTGAGTTTTTTGGCTTTGCTATCTGAATCTAGTAAGTAACTGAAACTGATGGTAGGAATAGAGTTCTCCTTCAGGCAGTTACGTAAGATGATCAGGGGAAAGAAAGTTCTAATGGGCACACTGATTTCAAAATGCAGAAAAGTTAATAAAATTACTTTGAAATCAAAGCAAGATTTGTGAAGTGTCTCAAGATCAATGCCAACAGTCTAAATAAGAGTTAAAAAAATATATAACATGTTACAGAAACTTTCAGAATATGACCCTTCACACTTGCAAAGACATAAAATGACTATTAAAATTAGACCTAGGCCGGACGCGGTGGCTCAAGCCTGTAATCCCGGCACTTTGGGAGGCCGAGACGGGCAGATCACGAGGTCAGGAGATCGAGACCATCCTAGCTAACATGGTGAAACCCCGTTTCTACTAAAAAATACAAAAAACTAGCTGGGTGCGGTGGCAGGCGCCTGTAGTCCCAGCTACACGGGAGGCTGAGGCAGGAGAATGGCGTAAACCCGGGAGGCGGAGCTTGCAGTGAGCTGGGATCCGGCCACTGCACTCCAGCCTGGGTGACAGAGCAAGACTCCGTCTCAAAAAAAAAAAAAAAAAATTAGACCTAAATAATCTCAAATAAGTACCCAGAAGTCTGGTTTGACTATGATTTCTTCCCATGTATAGGAAGAAGTAAATTACATAAACACCTTCAGAAAAGGGGGACAGTTGTCACCAGTGTGCAGTGGAGGCATTATGACACCACCGAAGAGCACCGAAAAACCACCAGGAAAACACTAAAGAAGATAACTAAACAAAGAAGTTAGAATTCACCAAGTACTGGGTAGAACTGGTGTCACTGAACTACTAAAGTTTTACAGGAAAATAGTGCTGTGATTGATTGTCCTAGCCAATTCATAAGTTACACTGCCATTCTTTGATTTTAAAACTTACAATTGGCACTAAAGAATACATTTATTTCCTATGTTAGCTGTAAAAGAAACAGCTGGACTTGTTTACAAAGATGTCTTCATTCCCAAGGTTACTGGATAGAAGCCAACCACAGTCTATACCATAGCAATGTTTTTCCTTTAATCCAGTGTTACTACTATGTTTATCTTGATAAACTAGGAATTTTATCATTGGAGTTTTCGACTGAGTAAGTGCTACCTTAAAGGGTATATACTAAGTGATATAGTACTTTGAATCTAGTTGTTAGATTCTCAAAATTCCTATACTCTTGACTAGTGCAATTTGGTTCTTGAAAATTAAACTTGTTTACAAAGGTTTAGTTTTGTAATAAGGTGACTAATTTATCTATAGCTGCTATAGCAAGCTATTATAAAACTTGAATTTCTACAAATGGTGAAAATTAATGTTTTTTAAACTAGTTTATTTGCCTTGCCATAACACATTTTTTAACTAATAAGGCTTAGATGAACATGGTGTTCAACCTGTGCTCTAAACAGTGGGAGTACCAAAGAAATTATAAACAAGATAAATGCTGTGGCTCCTTCCTAACTGGGGCTTTATTGACATGTAGATTGCTTGGTAATAACCTTTTTGTATATCACAATTTGAGTGAAAAACTTAAGTACCCTTTCAAACTATTTATATGAGGAAGTCACTTTATTACTCTAAGATATCCCTAAGGAATTTTTTTTTTTTAATTTAGTGTGACTAAGGCTTTATTTATGTTTGTAAAACTGTTAAGGTCCTTTCTAAATTCCTCCATTGTGAGATAAGGACAGTGTCAAAGTGATAAAGCTGAACACTTGACCTAAACTTCTATTTTCTTAAGGAAGAGTATCAAATATATACTGACTCCTAGAAATCTATTTATTAAAAAAAGATAAAAACTTGCTGTACATAGGCTAGCTATTCCTAAATATTTTAAATTAGCTTAAAAAAAGAATCCAGCATCATAAAGTAGATTTAATTAGAAAACTAGATTGCTAGTTTATCAGATATGTGAATCTCTTCTCCCTTTGAAGAAATTATAAATTTAAGCTATTGTTATGGTATGAAGTCTTCTGTATAGTTTGTTTTTAAACTAATACTTGTTTCAGTATTTTGTCTGAAAAGAAAACACCACTAATTGTGTACATATGTATTATATAAACTTAACCTTTTAATACTGTTTATTTTTAGCTCATTGTTTAAAAAATAAAAGTTAAAAAAATTTAACTGCTTAAAAGTAAAGTTTTGCCATTGCTTGGAGAAACTTTTTTTTCCTTCTCTGCGCTGCCAGCTGTAACACTTCTTCTGGATTGCTTGCATTCAACTCTGTCTGGCCGATGGCTTTGATCTTCCAAAACAGAAAAGTGATGTTATTAGAGGTGTGTCAAAAATTAAGTTTTGTTGGTACAAGTAATATAAAGCTATCTACATGCTAACAATTATAAAGTTTAATGATTAACTGAACCTCTAATTGTAAAACCCAAGAGTTTTGGAAAAAAATTAACATAAAGATTAACCAGGCCGGGCACAGTGGTGGCTCATGCCTGTAATTCCAGCACTTTGGGAGGCCGAGGCGGGTGGATCACGAGGTCAGGAGTTTGAGAGCAGCCTGGCCAATGTGGTGAAACCCCGTCTCTACTAAAAATACAAAAAATTAGCCAGGCATGGTGGCGGGCACCTGTAGTCCCAGCTACTCGGGAGGCTGAGGCAGGAGAATGGCATGAACCCGGGAGGCAGAGCTTGCAGTGAGCCGAGATCGCACCACTGCACTCCAGCCTGGGCACAGAGCGAGACTCCATCTCAAAAAAAAAAAAAAAAACCAGAGCCACTCTCAAGGAAAGATGGACTGCTGAGCCATAGTTTATGGAATTAAGTGGCATTTTAATATATTAAGTAAATTCATGTAAATTTATTTCAAAGTATAAGTAAGCTCTACATGGTAATTTTTAGAGTTAAACTAGGGCTTCACTTGTTAATGTGCAAAAATAACTAGTGGCTCAGCACTACAGTGGCATACAGTGGCTCAACTTTTCACGATTAGAAAGAAGTGCCTCAACCAACTAAATATACACTAGTTTTTTTGCTATGAAGTGTTTAGGACCTTAAAATCTATAGATTTTTTTTTTTTATTAGAATTTTTTTTTTTTTTGGAGTCTCGCTCTGTGCCCAGGCTGGAGTGCAGTGGTGCGATCTCGGCTCACTGCAAGCTCTGCCTCCCGGGTTCATGCCATTCTCCTGCCTCAGCCTCCCAAGTAGCTGGGATTACAGATGCCCGCCACCTGGCCCAGCTAATTTTTGTATTTTTTAGTAGAGACGGGGTTTCACCACATTGGCCAGGCTGCTCTCAAACTCCTGACCTCAGGTGATCCGCCACCTCAGCCTCTCAAAGGGGTAGGATTACAGGCGTGAGCCACTGCACCTGGCCTAGAATTTCTTTAAACAATAAGACTTCTGATATGTGGCTTGAAGAGAGAGATGACTATTCAGATATGATCATCAGGTATGGGAAGTTAGGGAATAGGAGAAATTGCTGGATGATGCCATTCAACATGAAGGAATGCATGTGGCAAAAGTTGGTAGCAGAGTATAACCACAGTTGTTTCACACAGGTATCCCAAAGATAACTGGCTATAAAAACCCGAAGTGTGAGACAGAAATTGGAATAGGAGCCAGATATTTGAGAGAAGTAATACACCCCATGTGGACACTAATCAAAACCGAGAGTGGATTAAATTACCTAGGGAGAATGTAGGGTTACAGAAAAGTAACCCAAGGACTAACTTCTTGAGAAAACCAAGTTTAAGGAGTAGGCAGAGGGAGACACCCACAACAAAGAAAAGGAAGAAATAGAGAAAGCAGTCCAATAAAAATGATGTCAGGGAAGCCAAAGGAATAAAGACTTTCAAGAAGGAAGGAGATGTAATCAGGAAAAGGACTGGAAAGTATACAGTGGATCTGGCATTTGGTGGCTCTTGAGAGAAAAGTAAGAGCAGTGATAGCATTAGTCAAATTGCTGGCTTGAAGAGCTTCAAAAGCTAGGCTGAGAGGGATAAGGGGGCCGGAGGTGGAGGCACAGACAACAAAAACTTGTATTAGGATGAAATATCTTACAGACTATGGAGAGGCTGACGACATAGGAAATCATATAACTCATTAAAAGGTTACTGAGGGGAGAGAATTCAAAGCATAAAAATTTGCCTTCATCAAAGAGTAGTATAACCTCTTACGGGCTGCATAGTGGGCTTAACAATGAGTACAGCTGTAGATTATTTTAAAGGCAAGAAGCAGCGAATGAAATAGGAATTTGAAGCTAGCACTCACAAGGTCACCATTCCCAAGACTAACATCTATGAGGACAGAGCCTGGCCAGTCTTCACTGGTATATGCCAAGCATAGAGGAGGTAAAGAAGTATGGAAAAGGTAGAGAGAGGACGGGGGCTTAAACAGGAAAGTCTAAAAATTAGAGTCCACAAAGAGAATGTGGACCACCGAACTAGTGGCAGGTAAAAAAGCTGATGGGCCAACTAAGGTTGGAGACTGGTTTGGCAGTGGCACCAGTTGTAGAACTTTTTCCAATAGTCTCAGTGGCCCAAGAAAATAAAACACGTAAGTTACTGAACTTATGCAGGGCTAGGGCTTTCCCAGGTCAGGTAAAGGATAAAGTGAAGATGCTAAAAATATTGATCAAGAGTAGCTCTATCATAGCAGGGGTTCCCAAACCTGGTTCATCATCAGACTACCCGGGAAACAAAAAAGGGATTCCAGGGCCCCACTTCAGACCAACTGAATCAGTATTTCTCAGTGTGCAGAATGGTATTTGTCGTACTTGAGATAAGTAGAGAAGGGAAGACGGAAGGGAATGACTGGGAAAAAAATGTCACAAACCTGAACATCTCACTGATCGTGAGGGGCTCAGGAACCAGGAAGTAAGAGAAGGATAGGTTATGGGCAGAAAGTGGGTTGCAGTATAAGATCTTACGTAGAGTAATTGTGAGTGGCTGGTACAGAGTAAAAATAACACTCCATAGATCTGAGGCTGACAAGGACTTGTAAAGTCCTTGGTGACGTCAGGGTGACAGGTAAATTCGTCACGTCTTTTGACACATGTAGAGGAACAACCAAATGCTTACATGAGCTAGTAAGGAAGTAAGGTATGAAGGATAAGGGTCTCAAAAAATGATAGAAGTAGAAGTGGTTTGGAAATAGCAAAAGGGAGGCTAGGAAAATTTTTCAATATTGCCTTCCAGCCCCAGGTAAATCAGAAAAGGGAGAATGAATAGCCTCCAATCAAGCAGAACTGGCCTTCATGTTCTTTTTACTTTTTTTTTTTTTAAGTGCTGTTATTATTCTGTTTCTTCTAAACAATGGGCATACACTTTAGTCCAAGTACAAAGTTTAAAAGACACTTAATAGCATTTTTTTAAATATAAGAGAAAGAACAAAGAAAAGATATGTGGTGATACTGCTGCAGTAAATGTTAGACAAGTAAATATGGCCATACAATTTAAAATGTTTTGGCCCATACATCAAATTTAGATACAGAGTTCATCTAATCAGTGATTCTGTGGCACCTAATATGTGCCAGACACCATTCTAGGTAACAACTATGACAAAACAAGTCCTTATCCTCATGGGGAAATAGATATTAGGTAAATATACAGTATGTTAGATGTTGACAACTGTTCCAGAGAAAAATGTAAAAAGAAATGAGAATAAGAGTACTGGAGGGAAAAGGAAAGCAGACATTGTTACTTTATAAGACGATCAGGAAAGGATTGAGGAGACACCTGAGGGAAGTTGGATGTTCTTGGAAGAGAAAATTTCAAAGGCCCTTCTTAGGTGGTGAATGTTCTTGGCTTGTTCAAAAAACAGAAGGGGTACTGGTGTAGCAGAAATTAGCAAGGAGGAAAAGTCAGATGGACAGGCTAGAGGTCAACTTGTATATAGCCTTATAAGCCATTGTAAGACTTTTAACTTTGTGTGAGATAATAAGCCATTGGAAGGTTTGGGGCTGAGAAATGACATGCTCTAATATTTTAAAATAATATATAATGACATGGAACAGCTAAAATTATCAAAAAAGGATCTTTTATGACGTAAACACTGATAATAAAGTTCTGGCAGTAACTAGGCACACAAAATCTATTTTTTGTTGGTTCACATCTTAACAATTGTTTAATATTCTGGGAACTATACCACTGAAGAAACGTGTAAGGTAACTTACTGCAATTTGTCTTTTATCTGTTTCTCCTCTTTTATGATGAAGATCTAATGAATCAGTTAAGAAAAATAAATCTGACAGTATTAAATATGAGAGAATCTCAACTCATTTTCAGTTTTGATTTGGAAAATATACAATATTAAATATTCCTTTAACTTATAGAAATGGATCATTCTAACATCACACACATTGATGAAAGGATACAAGTCAAGTATTCCAAAATGGTAACATCCCATATGTAGTCGTAGTAGGAGTCCATAGCATCGTGACTGAAAGAGAGAATTCAGTTACTTCTTAAGCAGAAAAATGTTGACCTCATTATTTTAAAAAAAATTATTCATACCTGTTTTGTTCTTGCAAAGATTTAAACGCTGTTTTGTAGTCAATTTCTCTGAGGAACTGACATAAAATGGCCACCTACATTAACAAAGATTTGAAAATGGTTTCATGTAATGAAAGCTTGGTTTTACAGAGTAATCTTGAATTATTTATATAAAGAATATATTCTTTAAGAAGCCTTATAGATCACATTGAATCAGCTCATTTATGGATTCCACCCAATTTTAAGTTCAAAAACCTTTATACACGTGTCTGTCTGACCAATATTTTCTTCATCAGTGACCTAAACCACAAATTTTTAGAGGTCTGTTTGAATGAGAAGCTGGCAAAAAGCCAGTTCAGAAAACTGAAGGGGGTGGAAAACTGCCAAGCAAAAGTGTCATGACATTCAAGGACATACAGAGCGTGCAATAAAACCTTTCGCAGCTGGCAAGTATAGATGCTCATTTTGGCAAAATTTAGGCTGCCAGTCTGCTTAACATAGAAAAACATTTCACTCAGGTCATAATGTCCATCTCTTTAAAAAATAGTTTTTATTGATTTAATTCACAAACCATAATAGTTACCTTCTTAAAGTACCCAATCTGGTGGGTTTTAGTATATTCACCAAGTTGTACAACCATCACCACTATGTAATTTCAAAACATTTTCACTACTTCCCTCAAAAAAGTCCATTAATTAGCAGTCACTCTCCATTCCCTCTCACCTCAAGCCTCTGATAACCACTAATTTACTTTGTCTCCATACTCTGAACATTTCATATGAATGGAATCATAGACTATGTAGCCTTTTGTGTCTAGCTTCTTTCACTTAGCATAATCTTTCAAGGTTCAGCCATGCTGTATCACGCAACAGTAACTCATTCCTTTCTATGGCTGAATAATATGTCATTGCATGGATATGCTGCATTGTGTTTAGTCATTCATCATTTGATAGACATTAGGGTTGTTTCTACTTTTTGGCTATTATGAATAAGGCTGCTGTGAACACTTGTGTACAACTTTTTCTGTGGACATATGTTTTCAATTCTTTTGAGTATACACCTAGGAGTGAAACTGCTGGGTCATATAATACTTTTTTACCTTTTTGAGGAACTGGGAAACTGTTTTCCTGAGGCTGCACCATTTCGATGCTACACCATTTTATATTCCCACCAGCAACATATGAGGGTGCCAGTGTCCCCACATCCTCACCAACATTTGTTTTTAAATGTCTTTAGAGTACGGCCATCCCAGTGGGTAGGAAGTGGTATCTCATGGTTTTGATTTGCATTTCCCTAATGACTAATACACATTTCTAATCTAAAGTATCTTTAAAAACTTGAAAAATACTTTTTTCCCATTTAGGAGGTTTAAAGGTCAATGTTTTTAATTCATACTTTCATTTTAGTTGACATTGTATAAACTATTAAAAAAATTAAAGAATATGCCAAACTCTTACATACCCTAAGTGATTTCGATATGTAAAATAAATATAATTTCCAGTTCAATGCTTTATTATAAACTCTAACATACATAAAAACAAAACAACTTCATAATATTATAAACTAACCTGTGTGTGGCAATTCAGCAAAGAACAACATTTTATCATTCGTTTTATTACCTACAAAAGCAAAATTCTCATTATTTTCAAAAACCAGCTAACATGGATTGTAACAAATGTGCCACTTCACAAATGTGAAGCTGTGTGTGAAGGAACAGGGTATGTGGGAACTCTGTACCTTTTATTCAATTTTGCTGTGAACCTAAAAGTGCTGTAAAAAAAAAAAAAACTAAAAATCTAATAAATGTTCAATCTTATTTCAAAAGCCATTATAAGTGTTTTTAAAATATCATTTAAGTTATGATACTGGTAGCCTACATCGGAGGAAATAGCAATGCATATCAAAAAAAAAAAAAAAAATGGACAAAATTTGATACCAGGTGCAGGAATGAGGAGGAAATGGGAAGAAGTAGTTCAAAGGGCACAAATTTGCAATTAGAGTAAGTCCAGCAAGCTGATATACAGTATGAGGACTAGAATTCATTATACTGTACTGTATACTAACAATTTGCTGAGAGATTTTAGGTGCTCTTATCACAAAAAATGGGTAACTAAGGAAGGCAACGGATATGTTTCTTTGTTTGACTGTAGTAATCATTTCACTGTGTACATTAAAACATAATTCTGTATATCTTAAATATATACCAAAGAAATTAAGAAAAAAAAGGGATTTAGGAGATAAAATCCATATGATTTGAGAGCTAACTGGATGGTGGCAGGAGGATCAGTAAAGAAAAAAGTCAAAAATGATGGCCAGGGTTTGGGCTTGAATAACTCAGATGGTTAAACAAAAAAGTTTGTTTGGTATTTTGCAGTTTTTTTTTTTTTGTTTTTGAAAGGGCACGTGAATTTATTAGGAGTGTATTAGGAGTTTATTACTTTATGGTAAAGTAAGATACAAATCAGTTTGGACAAGTTGAATTTGAGGTGTTTTGGGGGAATCAAGATAGCTATAAGTGCTAGAAATAGGGACAATGAAAATACGGAGAGCAATCTGTTCTAGAGTCATGAATCTGGGACTTACAATCACATTACAAGGAAATGGGTAAGTTCAGCCAAAAGGGGGCCCATGAAGAACATATACAGGTAGGCAAGAAGCCAGCCAGCCCATGAAAACAATTTACCTGGTCTGTATAAACATCAGGGGGCACAGCCTTGTTAAAGAAGTCAGAACACACAGCTCCTGCCTGGAGGTAATAGTGAAGAGCTGCTGAATACTGATTCGTTGCTGAAACAGAAAAACAGACATAAAGCATTAGAGGTAACAGTTGAAAAACAGGGCGTCCTTTGTGAAGAGTCAGGTGAAACTTCATAAGTTAACACAAGCAGATTAAACCACAGATCTAGAAATAAAACATTAGTTCATATTTCTTGCCAAATGTCCTAGCACAGAATTTAGTATTTGGAGATTTTACTTCCCAAATGTCCAAACTAGAAACAAATTATAATTTTGTGAAGTAGTTCAGAATCGGTATATCAAGAACTTGACAGCTATCAAGTTGATATCTTGAATTTGATAGATATCGAGAATCTGATAGCTTCTTTTGGGGACTGGGGAGGAAATGAGCATTAAAATCAGCATTTGCGTCAAAGTAATCCAGAGGAATGATGTGGGAAAGGGCACACATGAAACAAGACTGGCCATGAGCTAATTACTGTTAATTAGTAGCTGGGTGGTAGATATATGGGTGTTCAGCCCACTATCCCTTTTATCTTCATATCTTGAACTTTCCCTTTAAAAAATTCAACTCATGAGGAAACAAATACGATAGGAAAAAAATCTTAATAAAAAACCAACTCCTAAAACACAGATTCTGAAATGATTCTAGTCAGAAATTTTATTTGATCTGTAGAGTGACAGAAGCACTGAAAGTTTCGTACCAAGTGGGAAAACCTTATCACATACAACCTAGCACAGGGGTAATGGGGAGACTTAGGATCTATCTCCAAGAATAAAAATAATGATCAAGTGTACCTGGAGAGTTTAGAACCTCTAAACAGCATTTAAAAAAGAAAACCTCATTCTCCTTAAAGATGTTTTACCAATTAGATTTTAAAAATTCATGCCGGGCGCAGGGACTCACGCCTGTAATCCTAACACTGTGGGAGGCCGAGGCGGGCGGATCACCTGAGGTGAGGAGTTCAAGACCAGCCTGGCCAACATAGCAAAAACCAGTATCTACTAAAAATACAAAAATTAGCCAGTCGTGGTGGTGGGTGCCTATAATCCCAGCTACTTGCGAGGCTGAGGCAGGAGAATCGCTTGAACCCAGGAGGCGAAGGTTGCAGTGAGTCAAGATCATGCCACTTTACTTCACTCCAGCCTGGGCGATAGAGCAAGACTCCATCTCAAAAAAAAAAAAAAAAAAAAATTCACTACTTTTTTAAAAAAGAGAATAAAGGTAGCCCACACAAAATCAAAAGCATCTGAACCAAAGGTTCCACACTAAAAAAAAGTATAAATACTTTTACCACTTTAATTTACTAAAGTAAATCTCAAGAAAACTTAACAAGTATTGCAATAAAATAGGTCATATATTTACTTTCACTTCAGAAAGTGCTATAAAAACAAAACACAAAGCAACTAAACATCTCACTCACCAAAGTAAATATCTGCCTGGATAATTAACCAGGAATGGTTATTTGGATTTATACTTAGTGTGTATCGAACTAGCTCTTTCACTGTGATTGCCACAGCTTCAAAGTCCACAGACTGCAGGCTAAAAGGAAAGACACATAACATTAATCTCTATTTTAAAAGTCCACTTTAAATTCCATGCATGTATTTATTAAAAACAAAAAGACTCAGCCAAGATTTAGGTGAACATAAATATAATGCTAAATACTAGGAGTAAATGTACTATAAGAACTATCAACACAACTAAGTCTAAGAGAGTGTGATGGGCTAACTTTTTATGAGGGGTTGAAAACAATCTGATATTTGTTCTCTTTTCTTCAAAATGTCAAAGGTAGACAAGGCTGCACCAAGAAAGTGTATTTGCATCTTTTACAAATGATTAAAGCATATAAAAGTAGTAAGACACTTACCTTTGCTTTTAGCACGATTTATGGGCAACAAAAGAGACTCATAAAATGTCCCCATTTTTCTTTTCTTTTTTTTTTTTTTGAGAGTCTCACTCTGTCGCCCAGGTTGGAGTGAAGTGGCGTGATCTCAGCTCACTGCAACCTCCACCTCCCGGGTTCAAGCGACTCCTCTGCCTCAGCCTCCTGAGTAGCTGGGATTACAGGCACCCACCACCACACCGGCTAATTTTTTTTTTTTTTTTTGGTATTTTTAGTAGAGACGGGGTTTCACCATGTTGGCCAGGCTGGTCTCAAATTCCTGGCCTCAGGCACTCAGCCTCCCAAAGTGCTGGGATTACAGGCCTGAGTCACCACACCTGGCCCCCAAATGATTTTTAAGTTCTGTTATCTATGAGAAGCCACAAAAAAATCAAGGACTCGACACTGACAATGTTGCCATGGGGCCTTACATCCACCTTAAGGCTTCTTGCAAGAGTTACCGACTCCCCTCGAGATGTTTCAGGGGCCCTAATGGGGTGAGGGACTGGATATCCAAGTATATCATGTCAGTGCATTTGGCAGCCCCCAAGAATCAAGAAAAGGGTACTGCGGCCTGGCTAAATGTGGACACCTTGAGGTACAGAAGATGGAACTGTGAAGAGAAAAGCGAGGCTGGCACTCAAGAAACTGCTAACTGCTACCACCTCCTAAGAGCAGTAAAGCACAAGGGTAGAGAATACAAGCTGTGGATTCAGACACATGGCTCTATCATTTACAAGGTGAATTCAGACAAGGTACTTCTGTTGCCTTGAGGGTTTACAGTTTACCCTAACTCACCACTGTGCCCAGTACAGTGGAAAATGAATTGTGGGATTATTAGCAAATAGTCAATTATTTACTTAAACTTAAATAGTTATATAAGTTAAATTGGCTTATAATTTTATAGGCATTTACAAAATATTACAAGTCTAAGAATTCTATACATCAAATAGTTGGTTTTAAAAACGTAATCTTCAATCCAGTGCCATTTCCACTATTCTTGGAATCAATAAAGACTCCCACTCAGGAGAAATACTTTTCTCTAGTCAAACATTTAGTCATATTTTGTTTTCTCTGGGTCAATTTACATTAAAGTATTTTCATCATGAAGATAATAGTTAAGCCTACTATGTACCAGTCTTTATTCTAAATATCTAGCTTAGAAAATGTATTATTTCGGGCAGGGCACGGTGGCTCACGCCTGTAATCCCAGCACTTTGGGAGGCTGAGGCAGGCGGATCACAAGGTCAGGAGATCAAGACCATCGTGGCTAACACGGTGCAATTCCGTCTCTACTAAAAATACAAAACGTTAGCCAGACGTGGTGGTGGGCACCTGTAGTCCTGGCTACTCGGGAGGCTGAGGCAGGAGAATGGCATGAACCCAGGAGGTGGAGCTTGCAGTGAGCCGAGATCACGCTACTGCACTCCAGCCTGGGTAACAGAGCAAGACTCTGTCTCAAAAAAACAAAAAATAAAAAATAAAATTAAAAAAAAGAAAAAAAGAAAAAGAAAAGAAAATGTACTATTTCATCCTCACAATTCTAAGGCAGGTACTATTTTAGAGACGGGGAATATGGCACAGAAAGCAACTTACTGAAGGCATATACCTCTAAGTGAAAAGGCTAGGGCTCAAACCCTGGGTGTCTGACCCATAGTCCCTAGGGTAAACAATTCCTATGCCTCATTTATAAACACACTGGAAATCAATCATTACAGTCTAAACTTAGGCCACAGAGGTAATACTACAGAGGCTAAAAAACACAACCATTGGGTGGGGCGTGGTGGCTCACGCCTGTAATCCCAGCACTTTGGGAGGCCGAGGAAGGCAGATCACAAGGTCAGGAGTTCGAGACCAGCCTGACCAACATAGTGAAACCTCATCTCTCCTAAAAATACAAAAATTAGCTGGGTGTGCTGGCATGTGCCTGTAATCCCAGCTACTCAGGAGGCTGAGGCAGGAGAATTGCTTGAACCTGTGAGGCGGAGGTTGCACGGAGCCGAGATCACGCCACAGCACTCCAGCGTGGGCAACAGAGCAAGACTCCGTCTCAAAAAAAAAAAAAAAAAAATTAGCCAGGTGTGGTGGCACATGCCTGTAGTCTCAGCTACTCAAGAGGCTGAGCCTGGAGAATTGCTCAAACCCGGAAGGTGGAGGTTGCAGTAAGCCGAGATCATACCACTGCACTCCAGCTTAGGTGACAAGAGTGAGACTCTGTCTCAAAAAAAACCCCCAAAAAAACAAAAACGCAACCACTGAAACCACCAATTAAAAATGCAAAACTGGGCTGGCCACGGTGGCTTATGCCTGTAATCCTAGCACTTTGGGAGGCTGAGGGGTACAGATCACCTGAGGTCAGGAGTTTGGGACCTGCCTGACCAACATGGAGAAACCCTGTATCTACTAAAAATACAAAATTTGCCAAGCATAGTGGCCCACAACTGTAATCCCAAGTATTCGGGAGGCTGAGGCAGGAGAATCACTTGAACCGGGGAGACAGAAGTTGCGGTAAGCTGAGATTGCGCCATTGTACTCCAGCCTGGGCAAAAACAGCGAAACTTTGTCTCAGAAAAAAAAAAAAAAAAAAATCCAAAACTGACAGGCATGGTACTCACGCCTATAATGCCAGAGCTCTGGGAGGCCAAGGTGGGCAGATCTCTTGAGGCTAGGGGTTCAAGACCAGCATAGGAAACATGGTGAAACCCCATCTCTACTAAAAATATAAAAATAAATAGCTGGGGGTGGTGGCGTGCACCTGTAACCTCAGATACTTGGGAGGCTGAGGCACGAGAATTGCTTGAACCTGGCAGATGTAGGCTGCAGTGAGCTGAGATCTCGCCACTGCACTCCAGCCTGGGCAACAGAGCAACACTATGTCTCAAAAAAAAAAAAAAAAAAAAATCAGAAACACAGCATGACGGACTCTGCAGTTAAAATGCTGTGAAGCATGCACATGTGCTTCATGCAGCATGGTGCTCCCTTGGGAAACAAGCCTCAGTAAGTGGAAGGCAGGGGCACTCACCTGCTCTGACCCTCCAAATCCCTGGACAAGACAAGGGAGCTTTTCCAATCTCTAAGATTGAGATGGAAACAAATTCTTTACTGTTATTCTATTATCAGCTTGCCTATGCACTGAAATCTTTTCTTCCTCAAAGATACCACTAAGAGTAATAACACAAGGCTTGGACAAGCACAAAGTAAGAAGAGTGAGAGGGAAGGCAGGGAGGAAAAACACTTGGGAGGAAACAAGTGGATTCCCCTATATGAGAAGTTGCTATGTGTGGGAAAAGAAAAATGTAAATGATTCCTTCAAGTAAATGAACACTTTTTCCTTCCCTAAAAAATGTCCCCATCATCTTACTGTGATTCTTAGGTAATGCATGCAAAAGGGAATATTTCTCAAAGTAATTAAAGAAGTTTAGCATAGTTCCTACAGCAACTAAAAGAGATTGGGAGACTTTTTGATAACTGCAGCATTAGATGAGACATACAAAAAAATTATGAAAAAACAAATCACTTTCAAATGGATACTTGTAAAAGAAATAAGATGCTGGAAACCTGAAAGTCATTCTTTCATTGGCCCCAATTTTCAAATTCTACTGACAATCAGGACCACTTTATCTTCTGTTCTAAGGCTGATAAATCTTAACTCCTACTTAAGAGTTATGCTGGGCCGGGTGTGGTAGCTCCTGCCTGTGATCCCAGCACTTTGGGAGGCTGAGGTAGGTGCATCACTTGAGGTCAGGAGTTTGAGACCAGCCTGGCCAACATGGCAAACCCACGTCTCTACCAAAAATACAAAAATCAGCCAGGCGTGGTGGCGGACACCTGTAATCCCAGCTATTTGGGAGGCTGAGGCATGAGAATCGCTTGAACCCGGGAGACGGGGGGTGCAGTGAGCAGAAATTGTATCACTGCATTCCAGCCTGGGCAACTGAGACTCCGCCTCAAAAAAAAAAAAAGTTATGCCTTATCCACAATCTATAGGAAGATAATTATCAAATAGAGAAACACAAAGACTGTAGAATCTTAGCAGATTTCTGGTCCTTTAATAAAATTATCTAAAGGTATCTTTGCTAGTCAGAATGGTTTCCAAATACATAACTCATTTAATAAAATATAAGCTATACCACTACTTACTTGGGAATGGAAGATGGCCAAATAGAAATGTGTTCAGCTGTAATATCATTCACAATGTCCTCCTTTAAAAAGAAAAAAGGTGTGATTTACAAAGAAATTTCTTTCAAATTTTTTAAATGAAATTATGAAATACTTACCCGAACATTGTGAAGTTTCACAAAGAGTGATAAAATAATAGTCAAAACCAGTGGTTCCTATGAGAAAGAAAACACAGAATCCTTAAATAGTGTGTGTGTATATTTATTTTTCTCCTGTCAACCTCACAGACATCAAGCAATTTAAAAGACCCTTGCCTTTTTAAAATTTAGCATCTGTTTTAGCATGTGCTTTAGCACACTAAAAATCAATTTTATTTTTAATCGCATGTGGGCAGGGGGGTGGATCACAGCACATAATTTATATAAAATTAGCATATTTAAATGTTTGGCTTATGGTGCTATCTCCAAGTTCAACTCCTCACATAACTCTTAAGTGACTTTTTATTCCTTCAAATAATGTTAAAAGGGTGAAACCTAGGTTATGTCCAGTAAATAAATATGACATTGATCCTACTAAGCAAAAATTAAAGCCAGGCTTCACACATCTAGTCCCTATTATGAAGACTTTTTTACAATTTAAAGAAATACCTGCTCTGTTCACTAAAACATGGTAAAGTAAATTTCCAATCAGATTATCCCACCCAACAATAATGATCACTGAAGAAAAGCACATTAACAGGCCACTTTAATAATTTAAGCAGAAGCCAGGCAAGGTGGCTAACACCTGTAATCCCAGCACTTTGAGGGGCCAAGGAGGGAGGATCATTTGAGACCAGGAGTTAGAAACTAGCCTGGGCAACAAGGGGAGACTTCATCTCTACAAAAAGTGAGCTGGGCATGGTGACATGTGCCTGTAGTCCCAGTTCCTCAGAAAGCTGAGGTGGAACGACTGCTGAACCTCAAGAGTTAGAAGATGCAGTGAGTTATGATCACACCTCGGCACTCCAGCTTGGGTGACAGATCAAGACCCTGTCCCTTAAAAAAAAATTTAAATTAAAAAACAAACAATAATTTAATCAGTATTTGAAGTACCCAATAATTTTTAGTCATAGTCTACAATAACCAGCAATAGTAATTAGAGCAATTTTTAATAAAACTTACTCGTAATTTTTTGATAAAAGAAAGCAGTTCACTCCTACAAAACAAAAATTTTTGAATACACATTAAATATCAGAAATTAAAAATAAAATCAAGAAAGTAAATTATAGATGAAGGATTATTCTTAATGCTCCAATTCGGCAAGTATGAAAAGGAATGTAATATTCTATCGTCATACTAACCTAATAACATTTCTTCCCTGTTTTAATCACATGTGAAGTCTTCAATACTATCCAACCTTAAACACTACTGATTTTTAATTCCAGTTGATTAAATGATTAATAGTTTCTTAAAATGACTTAAAATGACTTAAAATTATAAACAGAAGATATTTCCAAAGGTGGCCAAGGCAGACAAGTTCATCACAGATGAGTACTACAGAACTCGTAAGATTGTCCAACTTTATGATATACACAATAAAAGCTGATGTTCTTGAAATCAACCTTTAATAGGTCAATAGTATAAACAGGATAATTATTAAGAACTCAAACACAACTGACAGAAACATACCAATACATACCGATACATGATACCTAACGTAGATTCCCTCTGCTTTATTAGACTAACTCTGCCATCATTTCCTCGTTTGTGCTGACTGGACACACTACAGATTTGAACAACAACTTCCCAAAGGTCTTTGGCAGTCCGTCTACTTTCTTTAGGGCCTGGAAGTTCTTTGCATGTAGCTGCTAAAAGCTGTCCAAGCTATAACATGAAAAACAAAACACACAAAAGATAATCTGTAATGTCATGCACATTAGTTCTATTATCAAGGCACACTGGAGGAAAGATGGAATGACTGCCCAAACATACTAAGCACAGTTATTTTATGCTGTGCATTGTGTACGACCTTTGAGGAATTTAGGGCTCATTGTCTACTGACAGATCTGAATCTGAGAAAGATCCTCTGGTTCAAGCATACAAACTTTGTCTCTGAACAATTATAGTCTAGTGAAAATGAAAATGAGACAATGCAAAGAGATAGGTGATTTATTAAGTGGAAAAAAAACCGAGATGCTAAATAGTATTATCCCACGTTACATCGGGAAAAAATTGTGTAATGGAAGGCATACACCTAGATATTAACTGTAGTAAAAGCCCGGGGGTGAGATTAAAATACTGCTTAGATTTTTCTCTCTCCCTTGCACATATATGCACACATACAACTTCTAACCACTAAAAAAAAAAATTGTTTCAATGAAAAAAATAAGAAAATTGAAGTTGATGGAATTAAGGGATACAGACTTAAAGCAATTTTTCTCTAAGAAAATTGGTAGCAACTGGGAATGGAGCTACTGCTCATCTGAGGAGGTAGAATTAAGGCAGGACAGGTTATATAAAGTGACTGGTGTGAATAAATGCAGCCTCAAGGACCTAAGATGTAGGGAGCACCCAGAAATAAAGAGTGGAAAAGCTAAAAACAAAAGACAGAGAAACACTAACTTACAATAAATTCAGAATTTCTTTTTTTTTTTGGAGGCAGGGTCTTGCTCTGCACCCAGGCTGGAGTGCAGTGGCATGATCTTGGCTCACTGCAACCTCCGCCTCCCAGGCTCAAACGACTCTTGTGCCTCAGCCTCCCGAGTAGCTGGAATTACAGGCATGTGCCATCATGCCCAGCTAATTTCTGTATTTTTAGTAGAGACGGGGTTTCACCATGTTGGCCAGGCTGGTCTCAAACTTCTGGCCTCAAGTGATCCATCCACTTCTGCCTCCCAGTGTTGAGATCACAGGTGTGAGCCATGGCACCTGGCCAAATTCAGAATTGGGACCCGTTATTCTTGTTCATATTAACTTTTATACTCCATGGCTCTTGTAGAGGGTGCAGTAACAAGGATAATTTCAAATCCATCAGGAAACCCTTGTTTCTACTTAAAATGGACCTAGAAAATTTTCTAGGGGTCCCTACTGCTTAAGGCAGCTTTTTAAAGGCGGCAGCAAGATTGCGACAAAGACAAAAATTGGTGGTTTTTCTCTACATTTTCTGTTATGAAAAATTTCAAACAGAAAAATAAAAAAAAAAATTCAATAAATACCTGACACATTGTGACTATTCTGCCATGTTTGCTTTATATATCTACATAAATTGTTTTGTTAAACCATATTAAACTAAGTTAGACACAATATTTCATCCCTAAATACTTCCATATACATCTTCTAAGGACAAGGACATTCTTCTCCATAACCACAACTCTGTGATCATGTCTAAGAAAATTAACAAGAGTACTGTGGCTTTCCAAAGCTCATAAGAATAACATAAAAACCCTACCTATACCAGGTGAATGGATATGGACCAATGGCCTAGTAGGATATTTCATCCTGCATGCTCACCTAAAATACTCGCCTCTGACAAATGGAATCATGATACATGCAGCTATTCACTGCAGTGTAACGCCAGGGCTACCGATGCTCTTAGCTCAAATTCATCTTCTGTTGTCAAGGATCATATGCTTTAGGTCACTGAATTTATTACATAAATTACATTTTTAAAATGTTCAGAGGTCTTAGGCCCCAAATCAACTGAATTCCACAAACATTCGTGAGCACCGACTATATGGTGGGCATCATGGAAAGCAAAACATAAAAATTAACTGCCCTGAAGCAGTTCACTGTCTTATAGAGAAGACAAGTGGATAAATAATTTATTATTCAGCATAAACACAACAAAAGAAATAGTCAACAGTACAACAGTACAAAGGAAGCAAGAAGATGAAGTGATTTACTCATTTACAGAGAAAAGAATATGGGAAAGCATGGAAGAAATCACACAAACAGGCAAAGCTGGGAAGGACATCCTGGCTAAGATGACAAACAGCATGTGCACAGGTGCAAAATGGAAACATGGCGTGGGCATGCTGGTGCTGCCAGCACAGGGCTGGAACACCAAGGGGCAGGTGAGCTGCATCTGGAGGAGGAGAAGCACGCACACCTTACGAGGGTGGTAGGCCACATGAACAACCTAAGGTCTTAGCCTACACTAGGACCACTGTGGCTGCCAACCCCTACTACTACCACCTAGGCTCTTATCATCCGAGTGCCTATAAACCTGTGCCCTTTCCATTATGTGACACTACCACTCACTCTGATCTAAGGGGCAGACTAGACAGTTTTACATTATTTCAAAAGGGTGCATTTTAGTCACATGCTTAAGAATTTTCTGTGCCTATTTGTGTTATATAATACATGAGTAGGAAAATATATAGCAGAATAGAAAACATTAAATCACTAATACCCCATTATCCAGAGATAATGGCTGTTAATATCCTTTCAGACTTTTTCCTACACGTGTATGCGTGTGTGTGTGTGTGTGTGTGTGTGGGTGTGTGGTGTATTCCACACCAAACTGGAAGTGTGGACACTGATTCAGATTATATTTTTTTTCAAAACACCATCCCTCATTCTAAACTTTCTCTAATTCCTTTTTCCTTGACATTAACAAGGCAGTGAGAGGGCAATTATGTATGGAAGGTGGCACACAAAACCCTAACCACCAGATGACATATGAGGAGACACCTAAGTGACAATTCTTTCGCAAAGTCACCACACATCCTTCCTGCTTTTGGAGCAGATCAGGGGAACTGCAGGAAGCAGTGAGACAGCCTCTCCCAGAGTTAGGCAACCAACAAAACAATTTCCTGTGTTCTTACACATTGCAGACCCTCAAGCATTCATTACACAAACACATGCCTATCTCTCCTGGTGCACAGCTCCACAGAAGTCACTGCCAGAGGTAAAGAGAAGAGTTACTCTACTCTCTTTGCACTCGGTGACAAGCTACGATTCTAAGTGTAAATGATAGTAACCTTGGAACAAAATGGTTCCCTCATCTGATTTTCTTAAAGGCTAAGAAAAGACTGTTGGGCATAATGAGACAAGTACCCAAGATATTAAGAACTCACATTCCAGAAAGTTCACTAAAGAGACAGAAATGATTCAGGCTGGGTGCGGTGGCTTATGCCTGTAATCCCAGCACTTTGGGAGGCCCAGGCGGATGGATCACCTGTGGTCAGGAGTTCTAGACCAGCTGTGGCGAAACCCATCTCTATTAAAAATACCAAACAAAAAAAAAATTACCCAGGTGTGGTGATGCACGCCTGTAATTCCAGCTACTTGGGAAGCTGAGGCACAAGAATGGGTTGAAACTGGAAGGTGGAGGTTGCAGTGAGCTGAGCCGGTGCCAATGCACTCCAGCCTGGGCGACAGAGGGAGACACAGTCTCCAAAAAAAGAAGAGATAGATATGATTCAATGTCTGAAATTTCAAAGAAAAGGATAATTCAAGTATGGCAATTTTCATGAGCAAGTGTAAAGATAACAAAAAGAGGGGGAAAACTGAAAAAAAATCAATAAACTCTCAATAAATCCTCAAAGGGTTAAAATGAAATGAGCTCAGTTTTTAAAAGGACATACATGAAATATGAAGGAAGAAACAAGTAACCGAACACAAATGTTACAAAGTGGTACAGTTTTACAAGAGTTCCCAGATAAACACAGATTTAAAGGATTTTGTATTACTAAAGACAAGTTGGGACAAACAAGGAAGAATAACAAAAGGTAATAGGAACAAATAAAAATAATGAGAAAATCTGAAGGACCAAATATACCCAAAAAGGAGAGTGGGACTTACAATGTTAAATCACTACATGTTTCACTTTGTTTCTTGGTGTTTTTTTTGAGATGCAGTTTTGCTCTTGTTGCCCAGGCTGGAGTGCAATGGCGCGATCTGGGCTCACTGCAACCTCTGCCCCTCGGGTTCAACCAATTCTCCTGCCTCAGCCTCCTGAGTAGCTAGGACTACAGGTGCCCGCCACCATGCCCGGCTAATTTTTGTATTTTTAGCAGAGACAGGGTTTCACCATATTGGCCAGGCTGGTCTCAAACTCCTGACCTTGTGATCCACACACCCTGGCCTCCCAAAGTGCTGGGATTACAGGCATAAGCCACTGTGCCTGGCCTCCTTTGTTTTTTTAAACTGTAACACCAGAAAGTGAGAAAAACCTACTACTTATTCAGTGTGTATAATATTAACACATGAAAGATATCATCTTAGAAAAAACCTCCAGTTTCTCATTAGTTTTGATATTTTCTGTACTCAGAAGCATTTTAGGTTGCAAAGGATATAATTAAGACAACAAAATAAACAACTTACTACCAATTTACTGAATAAATTCTTTTATTAGGGGAATAATTACTAATAGCAAACCTGTTAGAGATTCAGAGATAGCAAACTTAGAAGGGTAAAATTCTAAAGAAGAATAAAGTGTTCAAATGGAAACGAGGAGAAGTGCATCCCTGACGGACTCCATCAGTTCTAGAGTGTGATTATAGCAACCAAAGCAAAGAAAGTCAATCTCTCATTATCTTAGGATTACACCAACGTGTTATCTGTTAACTAAATAATCTGTGACTACATGCTCATGAATTATAGGGCATTAGAAAAAAATATTAGAACAAGGTCAAGTGCATGAATTACCAAAAACTATCCTTTAACTACAAATCAACAAGCATTTGTCCAATCATTTGTATCACAGAAATTAGACAAGTTCCCAAACTAGGATAAAGTTAAAGAAACAAGTATAATACTATCCTCACAATCCTTTTATTTAAACATTAATTACCTTAACATATGGATTACTCTGAAGCAAAAATGCAGGAACTTGGAGTGTAAGGTATTCACTTTCCCTCCAGTTTAACATAAAGGCAACACATTCCTCAGCTATAACTTGACGAAGAGGAATATCTAAAAAGCAAAGAGGAAAACAGTTGGAATTACCATCACAACATTAAGAACAAAGCAAATACTTGCTCAGATTTCAACTGAATAAAAAAACAGGCTGGGTATGGTGGCTGACACCTGTAATCCCAACACTTTGGGAGGCCAAGGCAGGAGGATCACTTGAGACCAGGAGTTCAAGTCCAGCCTGGGCAACAGAGTGAGACCTTGTCTCAAAAAACAAACAAAATTTTGTAGAGACGGGGTCTCGCTCTGTCACCAGAATGGAGTGCAATGGTGTGATCACGGCTCACTGCAGCCTTGAGCTCCCAGGCTCAAGCGATCCTTCCACCTCAACCTCCCCAAGTAGCTGGGACCACAGGTCCCACCACACCTGGCTAATGCCACCATACCTGGCTAATTTTTGCATTTTTGTAGAGATGGGGTCTCATATGTTGCCCAGGCCGGTTTTGAACTCCTGAACTCCAGTGATCTGCCTGCTTCGGCCTCCCAAAGTGCTGGGATTACAGGCATGAGCCACCACACCCAGCCTCCTTATTTTAAATACTGTTTATAAGCACAAGCTATAGGACAAGTTGCTGAACATTTAGTAAGTTAGGAGTTTACAAAAATTATATGCAGAGCTATCAGTCCTTTACCCTCTCTATCCCCAAAAAAGGGATGTGAACTACAAACTGATAAGCCAAAAAGGTAGTACAAAGAGACTAATAATTTAAAGGAACTTTCACCCATTTCAAAGAGTAAAAGCACAGGCTTCAAAGTTGGGCTGATGGAGTAAAGTCATAGTTCTGTCTCTTCCTGTGTGACTGTGGGCAAATTCCTCAATCTCTCTGCACCTCGGTTTCTTAGTTACAAAATGGGGATAAGGAAACAGCAGCTACTTCACAGAGCTGCTATGAGGACTAAATGAGTTATGCACCTGAAGCTTAGAACAATGCCTGACATGTAGTTAGCACTCAACAAACATTAGGGTTTAAACATTCTGTCTCATTTCAGAAAAACCATGCACGGAAAACCTACCTCCCACTTTTAAAAAGTAAACATGCATACAGCAGCATGTGTCCTTTAGTGCCAGCATATTATTAGATCAATTCTCATGAAGACATTACAATATTTAAGAGCACTGACGTGTTAAAGCTCAAAGGCATTCTCTCTATAGGGTACTAAAAAGTTGTGATCTATCACTGCATGCCCCTGCTGGAAACTAGACTTTAATTAGAAATTAAGTTAACCCCATAGGACTCAAGATGGTAGCACTTGCTTCTGTTCTGACATTACTATCACCTTCCTTTATAATGCAATTCCACTGTTTATACTATTAAATGTGTACAGTATGATTTAATTGCTCTAAATACTCCTAAAGCAGAAAAATAAGAAACTGCTTTAACTAAGAAAGATTTATATGTCACAGATGATCATTTATATGGTAAGCCCCTTTTCATAGTAAGACATTTACAGGCCGGGCGCGGTGGCTCAAGCCTGTAATCCCAGCACTTTGGGAGGCCGAGACGGGCGGATCACGAGGTCAGGAGATCGAGACCATCCTGGCTAACACAGTGAAACCCCGTCTCTACTAAAAATGCAAAAAAATTAGCCGGGCGTGGCGGCGAGCGCTTGTAGTCCCAGCTACTTGGGAGGCTGAGGCAGGAGAATGGCGTGAACCTGGGAGACGGAGCTTGCAGTGAGCCGAGATCGCGCCACCGCACTCCAGCCTGGGCGACTGAGCGAGACTCCGTCTCAAAAAAAAAAAAAAAAAGACATTTACAATTAGAATCTAACACTCAAGATGTGTTCCAAAATTAGCCACCAGTGAATTTCTAGCCCACTGGCAATCAGTGTGAATGCATTTTATGGCTATAATGAGGAAATAAAACTTCAATCTGTATACTAAAGGACATTTTGATTCTTTCAAACACCTGAAAATTGCAATATAGTTTCTCTAGTTAGTGTAGAAGTATCCCCTAAATTTCATGTGTACCTGGAACCTGAGAATGTGACATTATTTGGAAACTGTCTTTGCAGATGTAATTAGCTATGATCAAGTCAGCTGGGTTAGGGCTGAACCTGGATCCAATGACTGGTGTCCTTATAAGAAGAGAACATAGACACACACAGGGAGAACGCCATGTGAAGACAGCAGCAGAGACTGAGCGATGCAGCCACAAACCAAAGATTGCTGGGCCACCAGAAGCTAGGAAGATGCAAGGAGTCTTTCCTGGAGCCTTTCCGGGCAGCACAGCCCTGTAGACGCCCTGACTTCAGACATCCGGCCTCCAGAACTGGGAGATAATATATTTCCATTGTGTTAAGTTACCCAGTTTGTGGTACCTTGTCACAGAAACCCAGAAACGAACAGTTTCCTTCATTTTTCCCAATGTTCTCAAGTGAACACCAAACCCAAATTCTGTTTTAGGAGTGAAATAACTTTTTTCAAAGATGATAAAAACTCAACTGGGTGTGGTAATTCATGCCTCTAATCCCACCACTTTGGGGGGGCGAGGAGAGTGGATCACCTGAGGTCAGGAGTTCAAAACCAGCCTTGCCAACATGGTGAAACTCCATCTCTACAAAAATACAAAAATTAGCCGGGCATGATGGCAGGTTCCTGAAATCCCAGCAACTCAGGAGGCTGAGGCAGGAGAGTCACTTTAACCCAAAAGGCAGAGATTGCAGTGGGCCGAGATTGCGCCATTACACTCTAGCCTGAGTGACAGAGCCACATTCTGTCTCAAAAAAAAAAAAAAAGATGATTACAAACTCAAATAAACGTGCTTTTAAATTTTCCCCCACAATTATCTAAGTACTGAGTTTCTGAAATTTGTCTTTGTGAACCAGTCTTACCAGGAAGCCTCATTTCCAGATAGCCTCGTACCCTACTTATAAGGTCGGATGGCGGTCTCTCTCCTGCCTGCCCTGTCTCAGCTTCATGTGTATGAATATCCAAAAGCAACATCTCATTCAGCATGACCTGACGAAGCTTTGGTGAGAACTCTGTTACCAACTCCAAACAAGCAGCAAAGAGCTGTTTAGCATGGGAAAAGTCCTATGAAAAGAAAAAGAATAGCCTGGGTCATCTTTCCTTTGGCGCCAAAAAATGTGTGCCTTTATGACGACAGAGCGAAGAGGAGAAGGATTAATTCAAATGGTTAACGTTGCTTTTCTCAGGGAGTAAGGCTCGATAGGATTTTCATCTCTGTATTGTTGATTTATTCCAATACATATTTAATACCTTTGTAATTTTAAAAAAATCCAGTAAACAATATAAAATACCTGCTATATTATGCAACTTTCATAAAAGTTATAAAATAACCAAAGACTTCTGTATTATACAGGTGTAAAATTCTATTACAAGCACCCTTCTCCATCCAACATATTCAGAATTAGATCTTAGACCATTCAAGGGTTACACATTTCAAAATCTTTGCACACCACCCTACTAGCCTATAAAATTGGCTAACAAATAAAATGAAATAAATCAGCTATGATCCAAGTCCTTTCCTACGCATCTCTTATGTTTCTAAAGACTAGATTCTATCGCTCCACATACTTCATTCACTCCCATAACCTGGCTTCTACCCCCATCATTACAAAGAAATAGCTCTCACAAGCCAAAGACCTTTTTTTTTTTTTTTTTTTTTTGAGGCAGAGTCTCGCTCTGTCGCCCAGGCTGGAGTGCAGTGGCCCCATCTCAGCTCACTGCAAGCTCCACCTCCCGGGTTCAAGCCATTCTCCTGCCTCAGCCTCCCGAGTAGCTGGGACTACAGGCGCCCACCACCTCGCCCAGCTAGTTTTTTGTATTTTTTAGTAGAGACGGGGTTTCACCGGGTTAGCTAGAATGGTCTCGATCTCCTGACCTCGTGATCCGCCCGTTTCAGCCTCCCAAAGTGCTGGGATTACAGGCTTGAGCCACCACGCCCGGCCAAGCCAAAGATCTTTTAATTGTCCAATCTACTGAACACTCTTCTGTTATCTTACAGGAATTAGGGGGCTGCAACTCGGTGCTGTGTATTGCCCTTTTCTTGACATTTTCTTTTCCCCTAGCTATTACACCTTCTACATTTGTCTGATCCTCACACCCATCACACCACTATTTCTTGGACCTAGTATTGCATTCCCGAGGGTCTCATGCTCTTTATATTCTCTCTGGGTGATCTTTGGTAACTCTGAAATCTATAACTCCAGTCCAGACCATTCTCCAAGCTTTAGGCTGTTTCCAACTGTAGCTTCAAATTAAAATTGTAAAAATAAACTCGTAATCTGCCCTGTAAAAATGTGTTTCTGCACATTTACTTGCTAGCATTGCCACTGGTTCTCTGACTCTTAAACCAGAAGTCTGAGCATCATGCTCGATTCGTTCTCCTCTTGCCTTCCACATGAAGTCAGTTACCAACTGCTTCCAGATTTTATCTCCTAAATATTTCTCTAATATGTTCTCTTCTCTCTATCCCTTCTAACACTTGTGATACTTACTAGCTGTGTGCCATTGGATAATTTAATACCTTTAAAACTGAGATAATACCTTCCACAAAGTTTTTGTGAATAAATGAAACAATAAACATATATGAAATTGCAGAACAGTCTCTGTGCCCAGTAAACGTTATTTTAGGTGTGGAAGGAGAAAAGCTGCTAACTACATTCCTCCTATTAAAACTTTTCAATGGCTTACAATTGTCTCATGATGCACTGTCCAATATGGCAGCCACTAGATAAGATGTGGCTATTGAGCATGTGAAATGTGACTAGTCCAAATTGAGAGATTCTGTAAGTATAAAACACTTACTGGATTTTGAAGACTTAGCACATACATTTTCAAAAGAATACAAAACATCTCAACTTTTTATATCAATTACACATTGAAATGATAGTGTAGACATATTGAGTTAAATAAATCATTTCAATCAATCACACTTTTTAATGAAATTATAGATTACACACGTGGCCTACATTATGCTTCCACTGGACAATGATGGTCTACAGCAGCAGTTCTCAAACTTTAGCATGCAACAGAATTACTTTGAGGGCTTATTTAAAAAGATGTTGGGCCTCATCCCAGAATTTCTGATTCATTAGGTCTAGGATGGGACCCCCAAATTTTTATTCCAGCAAGTTCCAGCCATGTGCAGTGGTTCATGCCTGTAATGTCAGCACTTTGGGAGGCTGATGTGGAAGGACTGTTTGAGCCCAGGAGTTCAAGGTCAGCCTGGGCAATATAAGGAGACGCTGCCTCTGCAAAAAAAAAAAAAAAAAAATTCTTTCAAATAAGCTGGGCATGGTGGCATATGCCTGTGGTCTCAGCTACTTAGGGGGCTGAGGTGGGAGGATTGCTTGAGCCAAGGAAGTCCAGGCTGCAGTGAGCCGTGATCATGCCACTGCACCTGGTCTGGGAGACAAAGCAACATCCTGTCTCAAACAAAAAGTTCCCAAATGTCACAGATGCTGCTGGTGTGGGGACGTAGTTAACTTATTTAAGCCTCAATTTTAGTTCATTTCTGCCTTCCAGATGCTGTCTTTAACCTTCCTAAAGAACTCAGTGTATGATCAGTCACGCAACTGCACTGTCTTATATGATTTAACATTACACTTAAGTCTCAACATCCCGGACTACAAACTCATGTAAAATACACTACAAAAGTAATTTTTAAAAATTTTGTTTTTTAATCTTGGTACACAATCTTTACTAGCTGAATCCTAAAGAATACAAATAATATCTTTGCATATTCTCTAAACTTTTAAAAAGGCACAGAGCAGTATTCATTTGATCAAGATCATTTTAGTATAACTGTAACAGTAAAGGAAAGAGAACAGACCAAAATGCCTTTTCAAATATCCTTTTAAGCCTATGATTGTGATTTTAAAGAATAGGAAAAGGTAAGTTCTGGTTCCTGACTTCCTGCTAAAATTAGTAAAGCATATTCTTTTTTTTTTTTTTTTTGAGATGGACTATCACTCTGTCACCCAGGTTGGAGTGCAGTGATGCAATCTCAGCTCACTCCAACCTCCACCTCCCATGAGATTCTCCTGCCTCAGACTCCAGAGTAGCTGACATTACAGGCACCCGGCTAATTTTTGTATTTTTAGTAGAAATAAGGTTTCAACATGTTGGCCAGGCTGGTCCTGACCTCAGTCGATCTGCCCACCTCAGTGTCCCAAAGTGCTGGGGATTATAGGTGTGAGCCACAGCACCAGGCCATAAAGCATATTCTTAACAAGTGTTTGATACACACTTTTACTCACCTTAACAGTACTGCAGTGCAAACCTTTGGCCATAAGAATATAAACCAAATCTCTTGTTAAATTGTCTTTAATTCCCAGGATAACACCACTATAGACAGAAGGTACTTCCCACTAAAAGAAACAAAAAATACATACATACATATATATATATACACACACACACACACACACATACACACACACACACACGCAGAGAAAGCCAAATCTAGATAAGAATCTTTCAATAATCTTCAATCGCATTAAAAAAAATAATTCACAGGTCGTCTCTTAAAGAGAAAGGAAAATCACAGCCATAATATAACACTAATGAAAATGAACACATTCACTACAATCAACAAGTAATAAATAATGGATTGGGATTACTGTTAGGAAAAAAAGACAAAGACTAGGAGTTTTATATATATTAATTCAGGTAATCCTCACAACAATACCAAGGTAAGTACTATTATGCTACTACTGTCATTTTGCAAATGAGAAAACTGCAACACAAAGAAGTTAAACAACTTGTTCAAGATTATACGGCTATTTAAGTATGAGCTGGCATTCAAGCTCAAGCAGGCAGTTAGTCCCAGAATCCCCTATCATAACTATTATGCTATACTTGTTCATCTTAAAAATTTTTGGTTTTTGATTTTTGAGATAGTCTTGCTCCATCACCCAGGCTGGAGTGCAGTGGCCTGATCTCTGCTCACTGCAACCTCTGTCTCCCAGGTTTGAGTAATTCTCCTGCCTCATCCTCCCAAGTAGCTGGAAATACAGGCGCACGCCACCATGCCCGGCTAATTTTTGTATTTTTAGTAGAGACGGGGTTTTGCTATGTTCGCTAGGCTGGTCTTTAACTCTTGGCCTCAAGTGATCCACCCACCTCAGCTCCCCAGAGTGCTGGGATTACAGGCATGAGCCACTGCACCTGCCCTTCATCTTAAAAATTCACACTAACAAATAGCATCAATACTAAAAAAAACTCAACTAATTTTTAGAGCAATTTTTTTCTTTTCACACTACTTGTATGTTTAAACCCAATTTTAAAAAATACAGGTCCGGCGCAGTGGCTCATACCTATAATCCCAGCACTTTGGGAGGCTGAGGCAGGCGGATCACCTGAGGTCAGGAGGTCAGGAGTTTGAGACCAGCCTGACCAACATGGAGAACAACATGGAGAAACCTGTCTCTACTAAAAATACAAAATTAGTCAGGTGTGGTGGGGCAAGACTGTAATCCCAGCTACTCGGGAGGCTGAGGCAGGAGAATTCGCTTGAACCCAGGAGGCAGAGGTTGCAGTGTGCCAAGATCACACCACTGCACTCCAACCTGGGCAACAATAATGAAACTCCATTCCCAAAAAAAAAAAACCCATACATTTCTGGCTGCCTTTTTACTACATCTTCAGCAGAGGAAGAGTAAGAACGTAGTTAATCAGGAGCATTACGATATTGCTTTAATTTCTACTGTATCTGTAGATTACTTCCCTTGTATCTCTAAGCTACATTCCACTGACATGGCATTTTTTTTTTTTTTTTTTTTTTTTTGAGATGGAGTCTCGCTCTGTCGCCCGGGCTGGAGTGCAGTGGCCGGATCTCAGCTCACTGCAAGCTCCACCTCCCGGGTTTACGCCATTCTCCTGCCTCAGCCTCCCGAGTAGCTGGGACTACAGGCGCCCGCCACCTCGCCCGGCTAGTTTTTTGTATTTTTTTTTTAGTAGAGACGGGGTTTCACCACGTTAGCCAGGGTGGTCTTGATCTCCTGACCTCGTGATCCGCCCATCTCGGCCTCCCAAAGTGCTGGGATTACAGGCTTGAGCCACCGCGCCCGGCCGACATGGCATTTTAAAAGCTATTTTCATTTGCACTTTCTATGCAGGAAAACTTTCTAATAGATAAACTCAGAAACAGGTAAATGTATTAGCTGGGAATTTTTAAAGGAACACTTAAAGCCAAAAATGCTCCATAATGAAGTATTATGCTACAGAATGCATAAATAATATACCAGTTACATATATTTACAACTATATTTAAAATGCAGCCAGGCGTGGTGGCTCACACCTGTAATCCCAACACTTGGGGAGGCAGAGGCGGGTAGATCACTTGTGGTCAGGAATTTAAGACCATCCTAGCCAACATGGTGAAACCCCATCTCTACTAAAAATACAAAAATTAGTCGGACACGGTGACAGATGCCTGTAATCCCAGCTACCTGGGAGGCTGAGGCAGGAGAATCACTTGAATCTGGGAGGCAGAGGTTGCAGTGAACCAAGATCATACCACTGCACTCCAGCCTAAGCGACAGAGTGAGATTCGTCTCAAAAAATAAATAAATGAAATAAAATGCATATATTTTGTCAACAAATGGAAAAACTGATTTTTAGATGTTATTCATTCAATGGTATCTTTTTGTTTCTGACATTTCCTATTTTTTCTGTCAATAGATGTTAAAAATGCAATTATGGTCATGTGAAGGTCTTAAAACTGTTAAGTAAAAGAGGTCCTTATTATCAAAAAGGTTAGGGAACAGCTTTTCTATTAAATTACCTCAGAAAACAACAGCAATTTTCTTATTTGTTCTTGACATAGGGTTTACCTTATTAGACACTGTCCAGAATTGGCGCTCTGAAGTCATACCATGTAATTCAATCAAAATTTGTCTAATCCTCCAAGGATCCACTGACAATATCAGTTGATGCTCTAACTGACCAATGTTGACACTTGCTGAAGCTAAAAAAAGATTTATATTTCAATGATTTAATTCAAAGATATACATATGAGAATGAAAATTTACTTAAAATTATGTATTTTGTATTACATCTATAAATTAAAAGCTGCTATCATCTTGAGAATTGATTCAACATTGTGTAAATTACGTATTAACTTTATCCTCACATAGAAAACCTAACACAATTTTACTATATCTACATTTAATAAATGAATGCATTTTAAAAATAAAGATAATGAAAATATAAACAAGATAAAATCAATATTTAATTCATGCAAAGAACTATATGGAATATATGAAAATAACTTATACACAAACTTACACACTACTTATACACTACTTTTGAACATCATGTGTTAACAAAAGCATATATAAAATGTTAATTTTGAGTAATAAACATTAAGCATGTGGTTTTTGAGAGAAAGGGGCATGCTCTTCCCAGAGAACCAAAAATGATGACCAAAATACCTAATTACAGCTCAGCTATCAGGCACTGTCTTCAATAATGCATTTCCAGCATTTCTGTATGTGTTAACCTTACCCCTTTCCTTTACAACTGGACATTCAACCAGTTTAAATCTAGTGAAGGTCAAAGAAACTAAAATTTTGCTTTTGTTAAACCAACTGAATTGTCTCTCATCTATATTAAATGTTGAAGTGTATGTTTCTTATTTAAAACTAGCATTGTATTTTCTACTTATATTTGTAAGGGCAAAAATGGGGAAAAAAATAAAATAAATAAGGCAAAAATGGCAATATTGACAAAAATGTTCAGCCAGCAGATACTAGCAGTGATACAGACTGACATGCACGAAAGTCTGTCGTCTTTTTGGTCCCAGCATCTCTCACCACTCCTCTCCCCTCCCCCACCTTTTTTTTTTTTTTTTTTTTCCTCCATGAACATATTGGCAGCACTGTTACCTTGCTCTATTTCCCCAGCTAAAATCTTTTATGTATCTAGGCCTGAAACTGCACTAATCATTGGCTTGGCAGAGCTCCAGAGCATAGCTGCTTATACAGAAATCTGATATGGAAGACAGGTGAATTTCTATTAATTACCAACACAAGTGTTAATTAAAACAAACAAGAGAGAATCCTCAAATATATTTCAATGTTAATTTGAATAGAGGGGCAAAACATGCCAATATTTTGGCTGGCAGACTAGAGAGCTAACCTGGGATATCATAAAATGAAGTTACAGGTTTAATGCACAGATTTACTCTAGGGGATCTCTTCCTCATCTGATCAACAAGTAGCTTTCGTTCTTCATCTTTCAACAATGTAATGAAAAGCTCATGTGAAGAAATCATGAAAACATACTGCAGATCTTCCAACCCCAGACACACATTCCTAGATCAGTAAGAAATATTGTGAAACAAAAAAGTGTATAATTTAGTTTGAGAAAAACAATCATATCAACCAATTTTAATAAGCTATTTAAAAAGTCACCATTAAAGAAGCTGTATAACGATATTTTAAAATAGATTTTAAAATTTCCTTTTGGTCCTTATTTAAAATTGTGATGTCAATGCCACAATATTAAAAAATGGTAACTATATAATCCTAACGTCTCATGTGGCTATACAAATTTGAACTTAATGGGTTCTCAAACACCAGTTACTGCTTGGTTAAAAGATACCCAAGACAAAAACAAAAGATAATATAGATATTTTTTTCACAGGACTAAGTTCAAAGTTAAAAAAAGAAAGAAAGAAAGAAAGAAAGAAAAGAAAGATACTTACTTCAGAAAAGCAGCCATGTTTCCTTTCAAAGACTCTGAAGCTTTTTCTAAATTTATTGATCTTGAACATACCTAGGAATTTGAGTAATTTTCATTTGAATATGGGTACTTTTAAAAATGTAAATTATAATTTGAAAAGGGAGGATTTAAAACAACCGAATTTTCCTTTTTCAACCATGTACCAATCACAGATTTGGTTAAGTAACTTAACAGAAGAGATGAGACCAAGGAATAAGAACCCATTACAAAGAGGGAATGGAATGTGACCATTTTAATAAGTACAGGTGTATACATGTACCAAAGAATAACCTAGTTACCATGCTATACAGTTCTCACAGAATTTATCAAGTATGTTGCCAAATTATATTAAGTGATAAACCACAGAAATCAGTAGCTCCTGTCAGAAAAGAGTTAAAAAAATAAAAAAATGTTAAAACCAAAAAGAAAATAATTGAAAAGAATAACTGATTTATCACAAATATAGAACTAATGGTTCTATATTCATGAGCTATTCATGAATAGTTTAAAAAGGTAAGCAAGGTTTAAAAAGTAAACAATGCAAACAAAGAATAGAAACTAGTTATGGTTATATCACTTATCTACAAATAATATTTTCATATTATTTTGAATTTATTCATTAGATTAGGATTCCTCCCCAAATATTATTTATAAGAAGCCAAAATAAAATATAACTAGCATAAAAGTCCATAATCTCAAGAAATTGCTAAATATTTTCTATGTTGACACACACAAAAAATAGAACGTTCATAGTAGTATTAATCACAGTAGCCAAAAAGTAGAAATCACTTGCAGTCTACCAACTGATGAACACACAAATACAGTATATATCCATTCAATGAAGTACTATTCAGCCATAAAAAATGAAGTACTGATACACTCTACAATATTGAAAACATGCTAAATGAAGGAAGCCAGTTACAAAAGATCATCTATTTCATAGTTCCATTTACATAAAATATCCAGAACAGATAAATCTATAGAAATAGAAAGCAGATTAGCAGTTGCCTCAGGTGGTGCGAGATTGAGAGAAAATGAAGAGTGACAGGTAATGAATAAGAGATTATTTTTCTGGGGTGAAAACAGGAAGTGAAGTGATAGTTGCCCAACTCTATATTAAAACCCACTGACTTACACACTTTAAGTGTGTGAACTATATGGTATGTGAATTATATCTTGATGAAACTGTTATTAAAAAAAACAGGCTGCGTGCTCCTGCCTCTAATCCCAGCACTTTAGGAGGCTGAGACAGGTGGATCACCTGAGGTCAAGAGTTTGAGACCAGCCTGGCCAACATGGTGAAACCTTGTCTCTACTAAAAATACAAAAAAAATTACGTGGGTGTGGTGGCGCACACCTGTAGTCCCAGCTACTAGGGGAGGCTGAGGCAGGAGTATCACTTCAACCCAGGAGGCAGAGGTTGCAGTGAGCCGAGATCAGGCCACTGTACTCCAGCCTGGGCAACAGAGAAAGACACCCTCTCAAAAAAAAAAAAAAAAAAAAACAGCAGTGTTTTAAAAGCACTGTGTTCAAATACCATTCTCTGATTAACAAATTAACTTATCAGTAAATAATATCTGAGCATCTTGGAATATGTATTATACACTTACATTCTAATAATTTTGCTCCTTTGCTGCCATATGTAAATATATTATGGTAAGTAATAAATATCTGAGTCTCCTTTTACAACAGATTACTTATTCACATAATGAGATGCATTTTACATGTGTCATGGAACAATGTAGGGAACATGGGTTAACTTCTGATTAGCAAACCTAACAATATAAAGAAAATTAAGCAGGGCATGGTGGCTCATGCCTATAATCACAGCGCTTTGGGAAGCCGAGGTGGGTGGATCACCTGAGCTAACAGATCACGTTATGTGAATTTCACGCACCTCAATTTTAAAAAAGAAAAATTCAAACTAGTGGGCATCTCGGTAGATGCTTTAATATTAAAATAATAAATTTTAATACTAATAAACAAGATGAAATGAACAAATCCTTAGAAAGTAACTTTTAAAACTAACTCTAGAAAAATGAGAATACAGCTCTATGATCACTGATCAAAAACCTTCCCACAGAAAAATTACCCAGGCCCAGACTTTACTGGTAAATTCTACCCAACACTGAAAGAGCAATGACTTCATTTTTACACAGACTCTTCCAGACAACAAAAAAGACAGATGCCTCAACTTATTTATAAGGCAAGCATGACCTTGACACCAAAATCAAAGGCAGGACAAGAAAAAAAGAAATTTGTGCGTCGGCTGGGTGTGGTGGCTCACACCTGTAATCCTAGCACTTTGGGAGGCAGAGGTGGGAGGATCACTTGAGATCAGGAGTTTGAAACCAGCCTGGCCAACATGGTAAAACCAAGTCTCTATTAAAAACACAAAAAAATTAGCTGGGCATGGTGGTGGGTGCCTGTAATCTCAGCTACTCTGGAGGCTGAGGCAGGATAATCACTTGAATCCGGCAAAGGAAGTTGCAGTGAGCCGAAATCACACCACTGCACTCCAGTCTGGGCGACAGAGTGAGACTCCATCTCAAAAAATAAAAAATAAAAAAATAAAAATATGTGCATCAATCTCACACATGAATGTAGAAAAAAAAAACTTCATATATTGGCAAACCAAGTTCAGCAATTTCTATTAAAAAAAGATCATGACCTAGTTGGGTCTATTCCTGACATGCAAAGGTGGTTTAACACTTGAAAATCAATTATACTTTATCACATGAACAGGTAAGGAGAGAAATTATGTGATCATTTCAAAAGACATAGAAAAAGCATTTAATACAATCTACAAATAATTCATTATTTTAAAAACAGGACCTTCAGTGAACTAAGGAGAGAAGGGAACTTCCTTAATCAGATAAGGAATAGCTACAAGAAAAACCTACAATAAACATCATTCTAAATGGTGAAATAGTGCAAGCTTTCCTTCTGAGACTGGGACTGAGATGAGGCAGTTCACTAGTCCCACTTCTACTGAACACTGTACTGGAGGTAATAGCCAGCACATTAAGAATAAGTAAAAAGAGGCCGGGTGCGGTGGCTCACACCTGTAACCCCAGTACGCTGGGAGGCCTAGGCGGGTGGATCACCTGGGGTCGGGAGTTTGAGATCTGCCTGACCAACAAGGAGAAACCCGTCTCTACCAAAAATACAAAATTAGCCGGGCGTGGTGGCGCATGCCTGTAGTCCCAGCTATTCAGGAGGCTCAGGCAGGAGAATCACTTGAACCTGGGATGCAGAGGTTGCACTGAGCAGAGATCGCATCATTGCACTCCAATCTGGGCAACAAGAAAGAAACTCCATCTCAAAAAACTAAAAGTAAAAATAAATCAAAATTAAAAGGTTAGAAAAGGAATAAACAAAATGCATTCTTTACAGATGACTGCATACATAGAAAAATGAAAAAATATGGATAAAATAGAATTTTTAGAAGCTAAGCAAAGTCGTTGGATATAAAATTATCAGAAAGTTAAATTATACCTCTGTATCAATGCATAAACTATTTTCAAGTCTACATTTTAAGAACTATATAAAAATTTCAGACTTCTATGGAAAAATCAGAAAGTTCTAAAGGATACTAAAGACTACCTAAAGAAATCAAGAGCCCTCATACCCATTCACGGGTTAGGATACCCAATAATGTAAAGATGTAAATTATTGGGGGTCTCCCTAAGCACACTTTGGCTTGGGAGGCTGCCCATAAAATTTTTTCTAATATAAAAAAGAAGCTAAAAAAAAAAAGAGACATAATTTCTTTCTAAACTGGCTTCTAAATTTAATGTAATTCCAAACAAAAATACAACAGATTTGTGGAACTTGACAATCTGAGTCTAATGTTTACACATAAAAATGCAAAGGACTGCCGGGTGTGGTAGCTCACGCCTGTAATCCCAGCACTTTGGGAGGCCGACACGGGTGGGTCACGAGGTCAGGAGTTTGAGACCAGCCTGGCCAATATGGTGAAACCCCGTCTCCACTAAAAACACAAAAATAAGCCGGGCATGGTGGCACATGCCTGTAATCCCAGCTACTTGGGAGGCTGACGCAGAAGAATCGCTTGAACCCGGGGGGCAGAGGTTGCAGTGAGCTGAGATCATGCCACTGCACTCCAGCCTGGGCAACAGCATGAGGGACAAGAATAACCAATACAACCTTGAAAAAAAAGGTAGAACTTGCTCTCAATGGTATCAGGATGTGGACATAATGAGGTATGGATAAAGAAATAGAAAAGTGGTATAAAACGGCTCAGAAACAGGCCTGTACATATATAAACACCCGGCATACAATAAAGGTGGCCCTAGAGATTGATGGAAAAAGATTAACCTTTCAGTAAATGGTGCTGGAACACTTCCTACTTCACACAAAAATCAACTGTAGGTTGATTAAAGATGTAAATGTGAAAGGAAGGCTATGCTATAAAGCTTTTAGAAGATATAATAGAAGAATATCTTCATGACATGATAGGAAAAAGCTTTCTTAAGCAACACACAGAAATCACTATAATGGAAAAAAATTGGTAAATTTGATATTAAATTTAGGAGCTTTGGAACAATATAAAGAAAATTAAGCTGGGCATGGTGGCTCATGCCTGTAATCACAGCACTTTGGGAAGTCGAGGTGGGTGGATCACCTGAGCTCAGCAGTTCAAGACCAGCCTGGCCAACATGATCAAATCCCATATTTACCAAGAATAAAAAAATTAGCCAGGAGTGGTGGCACGTGCCTGTAGTCCCAGCTACTCTGGAGGCTGAGGTGGGAGGATGGCTTGAACCCAGGAGGTGGAGGTTATAGTGAGCTGAGATCACATCACTGCACTCCAACCTGGGTGAGAGAGTGAGACCTATCTCAAAAAAAAAACCAAAAAAGAAAAGTCAAACTCAGTGAAGATATCTGCAATATTTAAAATTGGTTTAAAAAAGAATATATACAGATCTCCTACAAAAATAAAGCTCCTTCCAAAAAATAGATGAACAATGTAATAGAAAAATGAGGCATAACACGGCCGGGCACGGCTCATGCCTGTAATCCCAGGACTGTGGGAGGCCAAGGTGGGCAGATCACTTGAGGTCAAGAGTTCAAGACCAGCCTGGCCAAAATGGCGAAACCTCATCTCTACTAAAAATACAAAAATTAGCTGGGCGTGGTGGTGGGCGCCTGTAATCCCAGCTACTCCAGAGGCTGAGGCCAGAGAATCACTTGAAACTGGGAGGTGGAGGTTGCAGTGAGCTGAGATTGTACCACTGCACTCCAGCCTGGGCGAACTCCAGCCAGGCGCAGTGGCTCACACCTGTAATCCTATCACATCGGGAGGCCAAGGCAAGTGGATAAGCTGAGGTCAGGAGTTTGAGACCAGCCAGGCCAACATGGCAAAACCCTGTCTCTACTAAAAATATAAAAATTAGCCAGGCATGTTAGCGCACACCTGTAGTACCAGCTACTCAGGAGGCTGAGACAAGAGAATCGCTTGAACCTGGGAGGCGGAGGTTGCAGTGAGCCGAGATTGTGCCACTGCACTCCAGCCTGGCCAGACAACAGAGGAGGTGCCATCTCAAAAAAATAAAAAAAGCAGAACTCCATCTCAAAAAAAAAAGAGGCATAACACTTGGAAAAGTACCTCAAAAAACAAGATCCATGAGTAAAAATTAAACGAAGAGTTGTAGAAATGAAAACCTCAATGAGATACTGTTATACAACCACCTCACAGGCGATCTGACAACATCAAATGTTAACAAGGATATTGACCAAAGAGAACACTCAGCCATCCTGGTGGTATAAGCCACTCGGTTCTTAAAAATTAATGTTGCAGATATATTTTTCCCTAGGTATATAACATAAACTGGTACATATGCACACCTAGATATATGTACAAGTATGTTCCAAGCAACAAAAACTACAAACACCACAAATGTCCCTAACCATATGTGTATATAGCCAAAAACTGTAAAAAACACAAATGTCCCCTATCATAAGACTGAAGAAATTGTGGCGTGGTCCATATAATATTGTAACTTTTTTTTTTTTTTTTGGAGATGGAGTCTCTCACTGTCGCCCAGGCTGGAGTACAGTGGTGTGATCTCCGCTCACTGAAACCTCTGCCTCCCGGGTTCAAGTGAGTCTCCTGCCTCAACCTCCCGAGGAGTTGGGATTACAGGCGCCTGCCAGCATGCTTGGCTAATTTTTTGTATTTTTAGTAGAGACGGGGTTTCACTATGTTAACCAGGCTGGTCTTGAACCCCTGACCTCATGATCCACTCACCTCAGCCTCCCAAAGTGCTGAGATTACAGGCGTGAGTCACCGTGCCCAGCCTCTTAAAGGAAAAAATTGTTATTTATATACAACTTGAATAAATCTCACAAACCTCTTCAGTGAAAGAAGATGAAGAATACATATGGTATGATTCCATTTATATGAAGTTCAAAATAGGCAAATTAAAGAATGTTCTCTAAGGATGCATACAGAGGTGATACAACTATAAATGCAAGGAAGAAAATTATGATCACAAAAGCCGGGGGAGTGGCTACCTCGAGGGAAGGTAGAGGAGGTTGTAAAGACCACAGCAAAGGCTTCTAAAGTGCTGGCAACGTATTTTTGGAAGTGGTATTATCTGCGCTTTACGTACTTCTCTCAATGTCTGTAACATTAAGACTGTTAAGAAAGAAGTAGAGTGATCCAGTAGAAACACAGATTCACAGCACACATGAGAGACTAGAGGTTTAATTTGGGAGTTCTTAGTAAACAGGTGATGAAACAGATGAGTGAAGTTTTGGAAGTAAATAAAAAATGATGAGTGAGCCAAGTTCCATGAAAAGAAATACTAAAGGAAGAGCAATAGAGGTCAGTGAAGGACTAAGGAGAATCCAATAAAGATGCTGAAGAAACATGTGGGAGAACTAGAAAAAGAGCTACAGCAGAAGACCAGGCAGAAGGGCAGAGTCTGTCAAAAGTGCCAACTGTCAGGTACAGAAAGGCAAGGCAGACAGGAAAAAAGGAACTGGATTTGGCAATTAAGAGGTCACTGGTAAGCTTAAAGCAAATTATAAATCAAAAGGGGAAAGAAAAATATGTCATACCTCAAGAAGAAAGTCTATTTTCTCTTTATTTGGTCTAAGAAATAGTTGGTTAAATTGAACACTAATTGTTCTGCCTTCCAGTATATCACGAACTGTATTACAGGCACAAACTTTAAAACAGATTTCATCTAGAGCTTCATTTCTGTAGAATACAAAAGTAGATCAACTAATGTTATTTTTACAAAATAACATTACAAAAGAAAGGTGTATATTACAAAACTATATTCACAGGAATGAGCCATTTGTTCTTGAGAGGTAAAATTTTAGAATATTCAAGCATACTAATAAATATATACCAAATCATGGGGAGAAAAAAAGCAGAATAGGTTTTGAATTTATCAAGGGACAACTTAGTTACACATTAGACAACAGAATGAAATTTTGCTATGTATTATTTTTCCCCCAAGCGCTTTTTTTTTTTTTTTTTTTTGAGACCGAGTCTTGCTTTGTCGCCCAGGCTGGAGTACAGTGGCGCAATCTCGGCTCACTACAACTTCCACCTCCTGGGTTCAAGTGATTCTCGTGCCTCAGCCTCCTGAGTGGCTGGGACTACAGGTGTGCACCACCACGCCCGGCTAATTTTTGTATTTTTTGGTAGAGACGTGGTTTCACCATGTTGGCCAGACTAGTCTCAAACTCCTGACCGCAAGTGATCCACCCACCTTGGCCTCTCAAAGTGCTGGGATTACAGGCATGAGCCACCGTGCCCGGCCCCACAAGCACTATTTAAAACAGACTATATTAATTTTCCGTACATTAACAACATGAAAATAATGTCACAGAGCCATAGGTAATTTGAAGATGTGGTTTTGATAACCAGAATGCACTTGCTGTTC
Source organism: Colobus angolensis palliatus (assembly GCF_000951035.1). Taxonomy (NCBI): domain Eukaryota; kingdom Metazoa; phylum Chordata; class Mammalia; order Primates; family Cercopithecidae; genus Colobus; species Colobus angolensis. Next base: position 2,250,109 of record NW_012114710.1, read on the forward strand.
TATTCAAAAATCAAAAAGTAATTTTTCAACTTACCCCTGTTGAGCTTTCTGAAAGAGTTCCCTTAGGACTGACTGTCGGAACTGGACAGGTAAACTCAAGGTTAAGTTGTCTTCAGTGAAAATCTGTATTACCTCCTAGAACACATACATAAAGTTGCACCCATTTCAAAAATCATGGTAAAGTGTTTTACTTTAAACAAGTCTTTGTATAATGGAAAATACAAGTTGAAAAAAATCACAAAAATATCTTACTATGAAAACCTTTTCTTCCTAAAATTTTAAAATTTGATTAAGGGCAAAAATAGCCCTGCTACCCCTTTTTTAAAAGTGAAGATCACAAACCAAAAATAAGAGGTAAGAAGGGAATTATTCAATAAGAGGCAATCCAGCTATGTTATCAGAAAAAAATTTTAGGCCAGGCGTGGTGGCTCATGCCTGTAATCCCAGTACTTTGGGAGGCCAAGGCAGGTGGATCATGAGGTCAGGAATTTAAGACCAGCCTGGCCAACATGGTGAAACTCTGTCTCTACTAAAAATACAAAAATTAGCCAGGTGTCGTGGTGCATGCATGTAATCCCAGCTACTGGAGAGGCTGAGGAAGGAGAATCGCTTGAACTCAGGAGGTGGAGGGTGCTTTGAGCCAAGATGGCACCA
>NW_012114710.1:2256102-2261174 GCF_000951035.1 Colobus angolensis palliatus
CTCAAAAAAAAAAAAAATTACACAGTAGAGGGAAAAAAAAAAAAAGCTGAGGAGCCCCTCAAAAGTGAGGATGGTGCACATCTACCATAACATACTGGTTAAACTGAGAATTGAATGCTAACTATAAAACTTCTCCAGTCGTATGTTTCGATGACAGAATTTGTATGTAAGATGTGGACACTAGGCAAAAAAGAAAATAATTTGTATGTTTTTCAAAAAGCTTATATTGACACCCGGAATTACCGAATGCAAACCTCAAAAGACTCAGATTATTTAGTTCAACTTGGCCATTTTATGGATAAGAATACAAAGGCCCAGAAAGTGACATGAAAAGCATATAACCAAATAGTGGAACAGCCAAAGTTTGAACTCAGATTCCTAAGCTTGTAATATTCTGACTCGAATTTATTCTACACATGGCTGACAGATCAAGTCTTCTTGATCTGACTAAGAAGTCTTCAATTATTCCCCAAAACAGAAGAAAGTTCAAACTCCTTGGCTTGATCTCTAAGGATCTCAGAATCGGGCCTAATCTCTCTTTCCAAACCTCTCTCCTGTGCTCTATTTTAATCACACCAGCCTTCCCAAGTCCCCATTCACATGAGATCCTAGAAATATGCTTCATTCCACACCCCTTACTCCTTTTATACCACCAAACCAACCTTTGGCAACAGATTCTTACTCCTCTTCCAAACTCCTAAGCTATAATCACGCCTGGTATTCATCATGAAACCACTCTTCACTGATATGCTTTATAAATACAGTTCTGTCCAATTCAATGAAACCAGGTTAATTCTCCTTAGCTTCTACAACATTGCTTTGCACTATTTAGTCCACACTACATGTCTGGCCTTTTTTTTTTTTTCTGAGATGGAGTTTTACTCTTGTCACTCAGGCTGGAATGCAATGGTGTGATCGCAGCTCACTGCAACCTCCTCCTTCCGGGTTCAAGCGATTTTCCTGCCTCAGCCTTCAGAGTAGCTGGGATTACAGGAACGTGCCACAACGCCTAGATAATTTTGTGTTTTTCGTAGAAACAGGATTTTGCCACGTTAGCCAGGCTGGTCTAGAACTTCTGACCTCAGGTGATCTGCTCATCTCGGCTTCCCTTGGCTGATTTTCATTCTAGAGAGTTTCCTCATTTAGCATAGGGATGCTAAAAGAGCAAAAAATACACACATACACACACACACACCCATGCACATATATGCGTACTTACTATAGTTATATATAATTCCCCTTTCTAGGCAAAGATAGACCGCAAAATACCAAAAAGATATTTTCAAGTATTACTCTAGCAACTGACTAGCCATTACAATGAGTTTAGAGGTTAAGAAGTGGTCAATAGATTTACTGTAAAAACAAAAAAGCCTGATAATGAAGCTGCCCTGAAGGGCAATAAGGCCTGGTTTCACTGGGAAAAAAATAACAATTTTTCTTTTTAAGTCTAAGGTAAATTTTAGCATTGTAAAGAACCTACTTTAAATATGATCTGGTGACTACACCTGTAATCCCAGCACTTCAGGAGGCTGAGGCGGGTGGATCACCGGAAGTCGGGAGTTTGAGACCAGCCTGACCAACATGGAGAAACCCCATCTCTACTAAATATACAAAAATTAGCCAGGCAAGGTGGTGCATGCCTGTAATCCCAGCTACTTGGGAGGCTGAGGCAGGAGAATCGCTTGAACCTGGGCAACAGAGATTTCAGTGAACCAAGATCGCGCCACTGCACTCCAGCCTGGGTGACAGAGTGAGACTCTGTTTCAAACAAACAAACAAATTAAAAATAGCTGAAAAAACATGCTAAGAAGTGATTCTAATAAATTTAAATGATTTAAAATATATTATCTGTGAACTACAAAAAATACCCACATTATAACATACAGACTTTTTCTTAGCTACTTCTCAAGAATGGAAGAGCAGAAAAGAAAGAAAGGGTGTTGGTGAGAGGAGGGGGAAAGGAGATTTCTGAAAATGAAACTAATCAGCCACTACCAGAAAAGTACTGACATAAGTGGTTTCGAAACTATGGAGCAACCACTAGCTTCACCTCAGTAACAAAACACGAGCAAGGCAGGGCTCCACAGGAGCAACACAGCAGCTTCGCAAGTGTGAGAAAACACACCTGTTATAGCTGCTCAACTACTACTTCATCAGCACTAAACAAAACCCACAGAGTTCATAAAAACACAATCCCATTCGAAGAAATACAGTTTCTACCATACTCCTGAATGTGTAAGTGATGAATCTCAAAGATGCAACAAAATTGCTATTTTCCCCTTCTTAGCTACCCATTACACTATTTTCTGATTTTCGTATTTTGGAACTTTATTAAAGTCACAGTAACATGTGCTTTTCTCTGGATGATATTCCTAAGGTCTTGTTGGCACAAGTCTTATCACTCCAGTGAGGTTTTTTGTTTTTGAGGCAGGGTCTTGCTCTGTCACCCAAGCTGCAGTGCATCAATGCTATCATAGATCACTGCAACCTTGAACTCCTGGGCTCAAGCAATCCTCCCACCTTGGCCTCCCAAGTGCTGAGATTACAGGTGTGAGCCACCACACCCAGCCAACTTGTTAAATAAACTGTATTTTATGATAATTGATCTCACCCTTCATAAACCTTTACTAGGGAGATGTAACTGAAAGAGCTCTAGCCTTTATTAAGTTCACTTATATCGGTAATTAAACTTTAAGAAAGTTTAATTTTCTTTCCTAGGACAAAGCAATACTTTTAAAAAGGGCCAAAGACAGAGGAAAGAAGTGCCATCTTGTTTCCTCTCTTCATCTATTTTCTGTGAAAAACAAAAAAACCCTAAGTAAGAGAACTATAAAGCTGGAATAATACCCAATTAAGAGACACAAAACTAAAAGTAAGTTAAGGCTTTATCATTTCATGATTCCTATTTTGAGTTAAACATGAATGAATGCACTGTTTATTCTCTACAATGGAGGCTTTCCAATAAAGACTTTAAAAGCACAATTCTAATTCCCAGTTATTTTCATAACAAAACTGAAGATAAACACTCAGAGGTATGGGGGGGGGGGGGGGGGTGTCAATAAAAGTCTGAAGAGACTCATTAAGGCCTTTTCATGAACGAAACCAAGATGATGAGGAGGCTCAAGAGCAGATGGGCTGTTTTTGTTAACAGACCATCCAAACCCACCAGAACAACTGCCGTGTTCACTGTGCTCCCTTTCTCCTTCAGTCTTACTATTTGGAAGGGCTAATAAAGCTGGGCTACAAGCCACATGTCCAAAAGACACAAGACTTAATGCTTTGTAAAACCAAAAGCTATTAATATCTTAGCAGCCAACAACCCCAGCTGCTAAACAAACGCACACACAACTAAAAGCTGTCTACCTGCAATTTTTAAATGTTAAAAGTTCTGCTTACAAGCATTTCTTCCAAAATTTATTTAAAATAGGTCAACTCTACACCTTTAAGGTAACAGCAATGATGAAGTAACATCTGTAGAATGCTTTGCCTTAAAATTTATGAACTATAACTTCTCACTTGATTTTCATAAGAATCTTAGGAAATGGGATAATTATTACCATTACGTTACAGGCCAGTCTGACAGTGTAAATGACGTGCCCCAAAAGGCATAACTGGTAAATGGGTGGGGCAAGGATTTGAACTTGATTTTGTCTGGCTTCCAAAACTTCACTGCATCCCCCTCATACATCTTACCTGATAGTTGCCAGATCTCAAACAAATATGGACTTGACTATATGGAGTCAACTGTTGAGATGTACTGTCAGAAGAAGGTACAAGAACATCACATGCTTGACAATAGCCAGCTAACCGCTTCTCATCTATGGTACAATGAAGAGATAATGAACCTATCTGTAAAGTAAGAGGTATATACCATTATCCATTCATGTAATATAAACAATAGTCTAGCACCCCCTTAGCATATTTTAACAGTACAAGGAAATGCTAATGAAAAATTCAAGCCGGGCTGGGCACAGTGGCTCACGCCTGTAATCCCAGTACTTTGGGAGGCCGAGGCTGGTGGATCACCAGGAGTTCGAGACCAGCCTGGCCAACATGGTGAAACTCTGTCTCTACTAAAAATACAAAAATTAGCCAGGCATGGTGGCAGGCACCTGTAGGCCCAGCTACTCGGGAGGCTGCGGCAGGAGAATCGCTTGAGCCTGGGAGGTGGAGGTTGCAGTGAGGCAAGATGGCGCCATTGCACTCCAGCCTGGGTGACAAAGCGAGACTCCATCTCAGAAAAAAAAAAAAAAAAAGAAGAAGAAAAATTTAAAACTGGAGGAATCAGAAAACAAAAGGTTAAAGGTTTAGAACAGGGGTCAAAAAACTATTGCTCATAGGCCAAATCCAGTCTATGGTCTGTTTTTGTCTCTCTTGAGCTAAGAACAATTTTTGTAGGCTGTAAACTATGCAAAGGGGACAAAAAAATAGTAAGAATATGCACTAGAGACTGAATGTGGCCCAGAAAGCCTAGAATATTTGCTAACTGGCCCTTTACAAAGAAAGCTTGCTGAAGCTTAGAGTTTTCAGGTCAACATACAAAAGGTGGACATGATTATCATACCAAGTAGGTATGACAAGACATTAACAAAGAGTGCTAACATTAAAAACAAGCTTAAAGGTTTTAAAAGACATATACCAGCAGATTTAAAGGAGAGAGCAAAGAAAGCATAATCATCACTCAATTGGGAAGAACAGAAATGCTTCTACCCAAACAGGATTTTAAAAAAAAAGTTTGAAAAAATATGTAATATTAAATTACTATACCTGAAATGCTGTAAAATTAGAAACCAGATGAATTTCCTAGGCAAAGTAAAATGGGGATTTCTAACAGGTCTATCTAGAATAGCTAGAGTACTTACACCTCTAGGGTATTTAATCAATATCTCTACTAAGAATAGCAGATTGAAGTGGGAATTTTTCCACACACCAGGCATACAAAAACCTAGCTATATATATATACTTTACAAGCCAGTCATCTGAATCATAAGAAGAAAAATGCAAATGAAAAACACAGTAAAAATGTTTACCCATATTAGGAATTAATGAGAGGCAAGTTTATAAAAGATACT
>NW_012114710.1:2261259-2267811 GCF_000951035.1 Colobus angolensis palliatus
AAAAAAAAAAAAAAAGACTTAGCTGGACACAGTGACTCATGTATGTAATACCAGCACTTTGGGGGGTCTGAAGTGGGTGCATCGCTTGAGTCCAGAAGTTCAAGACCAGACTGAACGACATGGCAAAATCACATCTCTACAAAAAATACTAAAATTAGCCAAGTGCGGTGGCACATGCATGTAGTCCCAGCTACTGGAAACACAGATGGGAGGATCACTTGAGGCTGGGAGGTGGAGGTTGCAATGAGCCAAGATCAGGCCACTGCACTGTAGCCTGGGCAAAAGAGTCAGACCCTGTCTAAAAAAGAAAAAACTTGCACTGTTCCACTTGATTTATTCAAGGAATGTCTATGCTTCACTGTGCCAGCCATTTTATTAGGAACTAGATAATAACAATGAAATGATACAGGCTTTGGCTTCCATATTCAAAATACTACAGCATATTTGCTATAGTGAGATACAGATCGTTTCTTACCTTTTTCTCTCCTCACCCAGCCCCTATGCCTCACATGGTAATCTGGAACATTGTTGGTGCTAATTACAGAAATCATTTCTAAATTACAGAAACTGTCAGGTTTCTAATTTTCCATTATGTAGATCAATTTAAAAATAACTGCTAGGCCAGGAGCAGTGGTTCACACCTGTAATCCCAGCACTTTGGAAGGCCAAGGTGGGCGGATCACTTGAGGTCAGGAGTTCGAGACCAGCCTGACCAACACGGTGAAACTCCGTCTCTACTAAAAATACAAAAAATTAGCTGGGCCCAGTGGTGGCCTGTAATCCCAGCTATTCAGGAGGCTGAGGCAGGAGAACTGCTTGAAGCCGGGAGACAGAGGTTGCAGTGAGCTGAGATCGCACCACTGCACTCCAGCCTGAGCAACAGAGCATGACTCTGTCTCAAAAAAATAAAAATAAAATAAAATAAAATAAATAAAAATAAACTGCTATTATAAAAGTAATTTTAAATTATAAACTATACATGTTTGTCATAGAGTTTTTGGAAAATACAAAAGAATATAAAGACATCATCTGTAAAATCAGTTTCTCATATCTACTAATGTATCATGAAATAGTCAAAAATAGAATCAATCAGTGGTAAAGTACTCTACTATTAAAACTGAAAGTCTACACGTGATTTAGAATACTACCTACATCCTAATAGTAAAAACCTTAATGCCACGGCACTTAGACCTTCACAACTCTCATGTCCCCAAGATTAGAAGATACATCTATACATGTTTTAAAGGCAGGGGTCCCCAACCCCCAGGCCATGGACTGGTACCAGGAACCAGGCTACGCAGCAGGAAGTGAGCAGCAGGTGAGCAAGAGACGCTTCATCTGTATTTACAGCCGCTCCCCATCGCTTGCATTACGGCCTGAACTCCACCTCCTGTCAGATCAATGGGGGCATCAGATTCACATAGGAGCGCAAATCCTACTGTGAACTACACATGCGAGGGATCCATCTTGCGTCCTCCTTGTGAGAATGAATGCCTGGTGATCTGTCACTCTCATCACCCCCAGATGGGACCATCTAGTTGTAGGAAAACAAGCTCAGGGCTCCCACTGATTCTACATTATGGTGAGTTGGATAATTATTTCCTTACATATTATAATATAATAATAATGGAAACAAAGTACACAATAAATGTAATGTGCTTGAATCATCCTAAAACCATCCTCGCCCCCCACCACATCCGGTTTCATGGAAATTGCCTTCCACAAAACCAGTCCCTGGTGACAAAAAAGTGGGAACTGCTGCTCTAAAGTTGTTCCTGAAATGTTACTGTGTAACTGATGCCAATACTTACCACTTTCAAAATGTTTTCTGTTAGCTCTTTCTCCTGTTGCATTTGATTCATCCTAAAAGAGAAACAATTGAAAACAAAAGTATCAGAAGTTACTCTCAAGACTAAAAAATTCAAAACTTAAGAGCATCATTCTTGAAAGTCAGGTTCAATTTAAATAAGAGTGTTTTTAATGTTATTTATTTTCATGTTTGAAAAAACAAAACCGTCAACTATTACGACGCTTATTAACGTACCAGTATTTTCTCATTTACTTTGTTTGGGTTTTTTGTTTGTTTTTGAGACAGGGTCTCCCTGTCACCCAGTTTGGAGTGCAGTGGCAGCCTCAACCTCCCGGGCTCAAGTAATCCTCCCACCTCAACCTCCCAAAGTGTTAGGATTACAGGTGTGAACCACAGCACCCAGTCTCATTTACTCAATTTAAGAGCAAAACTTACAACAAAAGCTCATTTGAATCAAGTTAGAAACTATGCTCTCTAGCTCCAAATGTGGGTAAGCTGCCATGTGGAAATTAAGAATCAAGTTTAAAACTCCATCCTCCACTCCCCCTGCTTCACTTGATTAGCCTTAAAAATAAAAAATTTTAAAAAAAGGAAACCTCCAGATATGATCAACTTTTGTAACTGTACTCTAATATTTACATATATTAATTTCCCCACATACAAATGTATCTTTTTCAAGACAATTTAATTAAATGAAAAAAATAGGCCGGGCGTGGTGGCTCAAGCCTGTAATCCCAGCACTTTGGGAGGCCGAGACGGACAGATCACGAGGTCAGGAGATCGAGACCATCCTGGCTAACACGGTGAAACCCCATCTCTACTAAAAAATACAAAAATCTAGCCAGGCGAGGTGGCGGGCGCCTGTAGTCCCAGCTACTCGGGAGGCTGAGGCAGGAGAATGGCGTAAAGCCAGGAGGCGGAGCTTGCAGTGAGCTGAGATCCGGCCACTGCACTCCAGCCTGGGTGGCAGAGCGAGACTCCATCTCAAAAAATAAAAAAATAAAAAAATATCAGGCTGGGTGCCATGGCTCACACTTCAGAAGGCCAAGGGAGGGGGATCACCTGAGGTCAGGAGTTCGACACCAGCCTGGCCTACATGGCAAAACCCCGTCTCTACTAAAAAATGCAAAAATTAGCAGGGTGTGGTGGCACACACCTGCAATCCCAGCTACTTGGGAGGCTGAGGTGGGAGAATCACTTGTACCCAGTAGGCGGAGGCTGCACTGAGCCGAGATTGCACCACTGCATTCCAGCCTGGGTGACAGAGTGAGTCTCCAGCTCAAAAAAAAAAAAAAAAGCTGTACAAAACAAAAAAGGCCTTAGTGCTTTCAGATAAATGGCAATTCCCAAAGCACTTCCCTTCTTAGAACTCTGTATCTAGCACATTACCCGACTCTCCAGCCCCTCTAACTCCTTCAAACAAACCTTCACACAGGCCTTCTGCCCTCCTATTCCTGTTCTACTTCTTCCATGGCAGAGGTTATTAAAAACTTGCAAATATTTTTAAAACTCTAATGAAAAAAGGGCCAAGTAAGGGTCATAGCCACCAACTTACACACTTAACTGAGGGGGTCCGGGTTTTGCCTGTTTGACTGGAAAACTACTTTGAACAATTGTCCTAATTGCCCTGAAGAAAAGACAGGAAAAAGAAAATTTCATACTTATAAATGTCATCTCAATTATTTTTTCAAGTACTCCTTAGGTTTGCATAAATTATCTGAAGCATTAAGTGATAAGTCATCCACATTTTTATCAGACTGCCTTTCATCTATGCAGTCACAAATTTTCTCCACCATCAGACTCACAGTTCCCAAGATTTGAGAAATCCCTGCAACAGAACGGGTCCATTAAAAGCATACCCTTGAAAGCCACAGTGCAATAAAACAGAGGTTGCCCAACGCATTCTGAGTTTCTGAAAACATTTACCATCTATTGTAGAGAAGTACAGCCATGGCAGTGGTCGGAGGTAAAGTGGCCAGATCCATGTCTACATGCTTCGTCCCAGGAGGAACTTTACTGATGCAGAGTAGTTCATTTAGTAGCATATTCAATACTGGAACAGACAAACTTAAAAGGAAGAAGCAAAACGTACATGTTTGCATGTTAATTGTGAAAGAAACACAAAATACATACAGAATTCCATATCCTCACTGAAAATACCTACTTTGTTAAGGAATCACATCTCCGGGTTTAGCTATCAAATGCGAAAAGATTTTTAAAGCTTTTTATTATGAAAAAACGTAAAATACAAAAGTAGACAGAATATAATGAACCCCTATGTACCATCATTTAGCAATTATTATCTGATGGCCAATTTTATTTCATCTCTACTCTTTCCCACTTCCCAAATCATTTCATCCATAAATATTTCAGAATATATCTCAAAAAATTAACTCAATATAAGCACAATATTAATTTCGCATCTAAAAAATTTAGACTTGCTTACTGTCAAACAGCCTATCGGTGTTCAATTTTCCAGCTGCTTCATATATACCATACTTCTTTGTACCCGTTGCTATTTGTTGATGTCTCTTCAGTTTGTAACATACAGGCTCCCCCCCTCAGATTAAAAATATGCTTTATGGTGACGGACGCCTATAGTCCCAGTTACTTGGGAGGCTAAGGCAGGAGAATGGCGTGAACCCAGGAGGTGGACCTTGCAGTGAGCTGAGACTGCACCACTGCACTCCAGCCTGGGTGACAGAGTGAGATTCTGTCTCAAAAAAAAAAAAAATTTTTACCAAAAAATTGCCCTACATAAATTAAATATCAAATGAATACCTGGCACTGCATTTCTTCGGTTTTGACTTTCAATCCAGCAGTAGAACTCTCAGTTTCTCCATTTACCATGCCTGGTTCCATGGCCAATAAATCTAGAGTTCTCATCGTATGGACATAAAGATCCTTGTTTAATTTTAGGGCTGCTTCTAATACCAAAATAGAATCAGCGGCTTGTTCTTTCAGCTACAGAAATCAATAAACAAAAAAAATACAAAAATAGCAACTGATTATAATAACCAAAAATATTTACAGTCTAGTAGCTCAGTACACCAAGCTATTAAAAAAAAAATTTAACACAGCAAGAATTAAATTTGTTGAAATAAAGTTACCTTACATGAAAGAAAATAAGTTTCTATTGTGAGGTTAGAAAATATAAAAAACAGGAGGGCTCGGCATGGTGGCTCACACATATAATCCCAGCACTTTGGGAGGCCTAGGAGGGCAGATCATGAAGTCAGGAGTTTGAGACCAGCCTGACCAACAGGGTGAAACCTCGTCTCTACTAAAAATACAAAAATTAGCTGGGCATGGTCGCACACGCCTGTAATCCCAGCTACTCAGGAGGCTGAGGCAGGAGAATCGCTTGAATCCGGGAGGTGGAGGTTGCAGTGAGCCAGGATCACGCCACTGCACTCCAGCTTGGGTGACAGAGCGGGACTCCATCTCAAAAAAAAAAAAAAATTATCATGCCAGGGAATGAGTGTTACCACTAATTTGCCTTTCAAAACACAGGAATTGTCACTCAGCTAGCACACACAGATGTTTTATGGGAGTTTTGATTTCAGGTTGTATCATCCACCATATTGTGAAAATCAGAAGTGTCATCAACTACTCTTAAACAGGTTCTGAAAGATTATGAGATACTAAGTACCAGTAACACTCCTATATGCAAGTTTCATCAGTGATTTTAAAAGGTTACCAAGTATCCTGTTATCCCAGCACTTTGGGAGGCCTAGGTGGGAGGGATCCCTTGAGCCCAGGAGTTCGAGACCAGCCTGGACAACATAGGGAGACCCTGTCTCTATCAAAAAAAAAAAAGGTTACGAAGTATCAATTCATTACTCTTACTACTGCTGCAAACTCCAGCTCATCAGGCCTTGAATAAATGATTACCTTTAGCTCTAGAAATAGCTAATCTGCAAAGGCACCTTCCCAAAACTGTCATAACTATTTTTACCCCTTTCCAGAAAAAGAATTAGTGATGAAAGAAGCCATGCTAACTCATACGAATAAGGAAAGATAATACAGTTTAGAAGGTACAATCCTAGTAGCCCTCTCTAGGCAACTGCTGAATACTTTAAAATTTTCATTTTACTAAAGATTCTATTATAGAAAGTAAGACACAGAACATACAAAAAAAAGATGTCAAGGAGTTCATAATCCAGTAGGGAAAAAGAAGACATAAACACATAATATAATATGTGACAACGAGCATCAACTGAAAGCTGTGAAAGGAACTAGGGGCCCAGAGTTAGAGAAAGCGAGCAAACTTAAGATCCCTGAGAAGCTAGACACTATCTCTTGAGGTCTAGATTTTTCAAAGTCTAGCACAATATTAGTTTTTGTTTTCTTCTGGTCTATTAGATTTCTAATCATATGAATGAACTGTAAATCAATTACATATAACTGTATTCTCAGTACTTAAACTCTGTCTCCTAAAACACAATCCGGAAACTATTTCAGAGACAACAGATGACATAAAATTTCCCTTCCATTTCTTTTAGAAAAATGTCAATTCTTATAAATGTATAAATTAAATACAATGCAGTTTTAATAGCATCTTAAGAGACAAAGGCAGAAATAAATTCTAATTAAAAATAGGAGGATGATCTCATATTAAGATTTTCCAAGGCCGGGCGCAGTGGCTCACACCTGTAATCCCAGCACTTTGGGAGGCCAAGGTGGGCGGATCACAAGGTCAGGAGATGGAGACCATCCTGGCTAACATGGTGAAACCCCGT
>NW_012114710.1:2271643-2278590 GCF_000951035.1 Colobus angolensis palliatus
AAAAAAAAAAAAAAAAAAACCACTTTAAAAATTCTAATATTTAATGCTGAAGAATGTGGTTAAAAAGAGGATTTCTGAATACTACTGGTGTGAGTATAAACTCTTTTGGAATGCAATCTGGCAATACCCATGTGTCTTAAAAATGTTTATACTGCATGATCCAGCAATTTAAGGAGCTATCCTAAGAATCCCACTCAAAATACAGATAAATTTATTCTACAGGCAAAGATATTTAAGTCCTGTGATGTATATCAGTGAAAAACTAGAAATAAACTAAATGACTGTCAATTAAGGAACAGTTAATAAATTATCCATACAAAGGAATTATCTCCAAAAAATAAAAAAGGGGAAATGTTCATGATACTCCTAGGTGAAAAAAACTAGAAATCAAAAGAGTATATAGGATATGATCACAACTTTAAGCCTATGGAGAACAAAGAACAAAAATTACATGAAAATGTTACAAAAATACTCTCTCCTCCCCCAATTATTTCCTATTTTTTGAATTTTTCCCAACTTCCTATAAAGGATTTCTTTTATATTGTGATGAGAAGGGGATAATAAATCATTTTCTAATCACAGCCGTGAAAGTATTTATTTTTAAGCAAATAAGCACTGACTCTAATCAGCTGTTTTAACAGAAGACAGTGATTTATCACCAGTAAAATTAACTCAATTATTCAATAGCAAATCATCCATATTACACATCTATCAATTTTTATTCAGTTTCTTCAGATATGTAAAAGTCACTTGAGAAATTTACAACAGTTTAGGTGTGGATTTTCTCTAGTTACCACATCAAAAGTAATGTTATACTTGCATATTTTATCAAGAACATATAATCTTTATTGTATTTTCTTTCCAAGTATTACTCTATCGCCCAGGCTGGAGTGCAGTAGCGCCATCTCGGTTCACTGCAACCTCAGCCTCCTGGGTTCAAGTGATTCTCATGTCTCAGCCTCCCAAGTAGCTGAAATTACAGGCGCCCGGCATCCTGCCCAGCTAGGGACGCGGTTTCACCACGATAGCCAGGCTGGTCTCAAACTCCTGACCTCAAGTAATCCGCCTGCCTTGGCCTCCCAAAGTGCTGGGATTATAGGCGTGAGCCAAGGCGCCCAGTCTGTAAGTTCTAAGAGCCAATATCATAAAAGCAGATACAGAAATAAACTAAGATATCTAAATAGTACTTCAAACGAAATTTCACTGAAATCTTATATACCTTTTCTCTAATATGTCTAAGTCCCACTTCAAATGTGCAGCAACTTTAAGAGCAAGTAGTTTTAAAATACGATTTCTCTTGTTATCAGGCGGAGGTTGAACTTGGTTTTGTTCATTAACTGAAGGTTTGGAAGCCTGTTCCAAAAACTGAACTATAAGTTGAACTGGTGCAGGATCTAGGATTTAAAAAAAAATAAGTTCTTAAATTTAAGTTTTAATTATGAAGATACAAAAGGATTCACTATTGGTTTTTGTTTGTTCTCTTTTTTTGCCACAAAAGGAATCCAAACAGCTGTGCTGTTAAAATGACTAAGGAATCCCATATGTAAGAAGTGTGCTTGGGGGTTAAAGGAGATGAGGAAGAGTGGTAAGGAGGAAGGGTAACAGATTAGAGTGGAAGAAAGCAAAAAAAAAGCACCTCACGGGGAAGAACGTAACAGTCACAGATTTCTGGTTCTGCAAATAACCACTGCCAATTAGAAGACTGAGATACAAGCATTAGAACTACTATTTTGACACTTAATTAGGGGGGACCTCCATCAAGTGACCTCTCTGCACCTGTTTCCTCCAATGCAAAATAGAAGATACTATCACCTACTTAACAGGATCATTATGAAGATTAAATTAAAGGAGTAACAGCTATGAACAATTAAGCACAGTGCATGGCACTCTGGAAGCACTCAACAAGTATCTTTCAAAAGGAATGAATTAAGGGCATCATACAGGTGGCAAAACTGCCTAAGTACACTAACTTCTTACACAGTGATCTCTATCAGTTAAGGCCAGTCTACGAGACTGAACAAGCCATATATAGACTTGAATTTAGAAAAATGTTATCCGAGGAACTTACCTTTTGGTGCCAATACCTTTTTTGAGAATACCTGGAGTTTTCCTCCTCCGCCCCCATCACACCCATTTAACTGGGCTATTAATCATTATCATCACTATACAAAGCCATCTTGCAAACGTGCAGCAGTTCCTGCTTTCAAAGATTTTCTTTTAATTTACAGCCCAACTTTGGAATAAGAGTCAATAAAATCCCCTCATTGAAGAACAAAATGTTTAAATAAGAACCTAAGATAATAACTAGCGTCAGGATCAGCATCCAACAGCTGATTTCTCCCCATCTTCCTGAATTTATTCAGCTTGGGGTTCAGTGAAGGAGGGGTCTGGTCAGCCTCCCCGACCCAACCAACCACAAGACCCGCCTCGCAGGCTCTAAAACCCCAACAGTAAAAAGGTAAATCGTAAAAAGGACCAAAGGGTTTGGGCTGACAGCGCCAAGCCCTCCCCTCCGGGGTTAGGAGGGCCTTTGTTTCGAGCTTTTCTTTGACCTCCACCCGGGCATGTTTAAGGCAAGCGAGGAGCCCGGCCGCAGTTTCCGTGGCCGAGAAGGCGGGGAGCGGATGGAAACCGGGCGAACAGCTCCGGTGGCGGTGTCCCGCTCCCCAGGTGCAGGCGCCGCGCTCACCCGGGCAGGGCTTGCGCAGATGTTTCTCCAACAGTGACTCCTCCAGCAGGAACTCAAACCAGCAGGTCTGCGGCGGGGTGCAGGGCCGGCTGGAGGTGGCCGCCTCCCGGTCCGCCGCCTCCGCGCTCATCCTGCCCCCGCCGCCGCTACCACCAGGGCCGCTTCCTGGCTCCAACCTGACACTTGGATGCAGGCCGGGGCCTGGGGTCTGCGGAATCCGGCGAGAGAGAGGCCGCGCTCCCAACGTCCCGGAAACTCACACAATCCAAAATGGCGGCGCGAGCCAGCCGGAGCTGCGATCCTGGATCCGCCTCCCCGCGCCTCCGCCGCGCCTTCGGACCAATCGTTGTTCGGGATGGAGAGGATGGGGGCGTGGCTAACCCTCTAACCACGCCTCCTCCCGGTTGCCATAGGAGACGGCGCCGCAGGAAGCCGGGTAGCGGGTAGGCTTTCCCGGTTACCTGATTGTTCTCCGGCGAGAATATTTTCTCAATATTTTGAGAAATAAAGGCCTCAATATTTTCGTAAAGGCGAAGCGATGGGTTCTAGCTGTGACCCAAGCGAAGTTTATCTCCTGTGCTTTCAATTTCCCCGTTTCCATTTTTGAGATTTCCTCGCACCTGGGTCCTCTCCGCAGATGCTCCCGCTGTCCTGCCGAGAACACCAGCTTCCTACCCGCTTCCTGGACGGATGGCAGCATACAGTGATACCCAAGCTTTGCTGCTTCTCAGGACTAGCTCCCGATACTTAGAGCCTAGTTGATCCTTTCGATGTCCCCGCTAGAGGCGCTGTTAACCCTATCTTACATCCGTTCTGTGATGTTCTTGTATTTTTCATTAACAAACGATTAAAACTGAAAAATCAAGATGCATTCATAGATCGTGAACACAAGGCCAGCCTGACCAATATGATGAAACCCCGTCTCTACTAAAAATACAAAAATTAGCCGCGCTTGGTGGTGGACGCCTGTAATCCCAGCTACTCGGGAGGCTGAGACAGGAGAATCGCTTGAACCCGGGAGGCAGAGGTTGCAGTGAACCGAGATCGCTCTAGTGCACTCCAGCCTGGGCAACAGAGCGAAACTCCGTCTCAAAAAAAAATTTTTTTTTTTTAATTAGCCGGGTGTGGTGAAACACACGTATGGTCCCAGCTACTCAGGAAGCTGGGGTGGGAGGATCACCTAAGCCTAAGAGACTGAGGTTGCAGTTAGCTATGATTGTGCCAGTACACTCCAGCCTGGACAACAGAGTGAGACCCTGTCTCACAACGAGAAAAAAAAAAAAAGAAAGAAAGAAAAAAAAGGAAATCAGTACAGATTAACTTGACATTTTGACATTTATATTACATGTATAAAAAGTGTTTTAATTAAGGAAGAGTTCATTATTCCACTACCATCTAATACAATAACAACATTACACAGTTTCATTAAGTCCCAAGGTGCTTTATTTAGACTCAAAAATGTCCTGCCATAAAAGTGTTACAGGTTAAAAAAAAAAAAAAAGTGTTACAGCACTGAACTCCCCTTTTCAGAGTGGAGTGAATACCTGAAGGTTGACGGAGATCTTGAAGTTTATTAAACTTAGAGACCCTCTCTTAGAGGGAGTCATAGCTTAAGACTTCATCAACATTGGAGGAGTCTAATGAACTCGAGCTTCCAGCCAGGGACTCTTGTCCCTCTGATGCAGGGCAGGTGACCCCCCAAATTGGGACTTCCCCCGGAGAGTTCTTTGCTTTGTCCAGGAAAGAATTCAAGTGTGAGCCAGTGTTACAGCTCTGTGACTGCCCCTGGAGAGCAGGGCTACCCCACAGGCAGTGCGCTGAGAATAGCAGCTCAGGGCAGTTCTACAGGCATAATTACACCCACTTTTAATTGCATACAGATTAAGGGGAAGTTTATGCAGACATTTCTAGGAAAAGGGTAGTAACTTCTAGGTCATCAGGTCATTACCATGGAATTGGGTGGCAATGCCCAGGTGTTGCCGTGGCAATGGTAAACTGACATGGCACACTGTTGAGCATGTCTTAGGGAAAGCTGCTTCCGCCCCATCCCTGTTTTAGCTAGTCCTCAATTTGGTCCGGTGTCCAAATCCTGATTCCAGAGTCACATATCACTTCCTACCTCACCTTTGAGCAGTATGTTTGGAGGGTGTCTGTCAGAAGACCCTCAAAACCACCAGTTGCTTCTGCTTTGATGTGAGACACATATCCCAAGTTTGCTTGCCTGGGTCTGGAGTGACACACCTTTCCCTGTCAGCGTGTGACAATCCTTGTGTGGGCTGACTATTCTTGAAAGGTGTCCCAGAATGTCAAAAAGTCAAGGCTTCTTCAACTTGCTATGTCTTTGGCTGTCAGAAACAACAGAGGCAAAAGAAATAATTAAAATTTCGATTTAAAAAGTAATACACTTGGAAAGATACCATCAGGAAAGTGGAATGACAACCCATAGACTAGAAGAAAATATTTGCAAATCATGTATCTGATAAGGGACTTACATCCAGAATATGTAAAGAACTTTTACAACCCAACAACAACACAGTGAGTAAAGGATTTGAATTGGCCAGGCCGGTGGCTCACACCTCTAATCCCAGCACTTTGGGAGGCTGAGGTGGGTGGATCACCTGAGGTCAGGAGTTCAAGACCAGCCTAGCCAATATGGCGAAACCTCCTCTCTACTAAAAATACAAAAATTAGCCTGGCATGGTGGCAGGCACCTGTGGTCCCAGCTACTCGAGAGGCTGAGGCAGGAGAATTGCTTGAACCTGTGAGGCAGAGGTTGCAGTGAGCTGAGATTATGCCACTACACTCCAGCCTGGGCAACAGAGCGAGACTCTGACAGAGGGAGACTCCGTCTCAAAAAAAAAAAAGGATTTGAATTGATCATTCTCCAAAGAAGATATTACAAATGGGCAATGTGCACATGAAAATGTTCAATATCATTAGTCATTAAAGAAACTCAAAACACCAGCTGGGCGTGATGGCTCACACCTGTAATCCCAGCACTTTAGGAGGCTGAGGCGGGTGGATCACAAGGTCAGGAGTTCAAGACCAGCCTGGCCAAGATGGTGAAACCCCATCTCTACTAAAAATACAAAAATTAGCCAGGCGTGATGGTGACACGCCTGTAATCCCAGCTACTCGGGAAGCTCAGGCAGAGAATCACTTGAACCCAGGAGGTGGAGGTTGCAGTGAGCCGAGATCGTGCCTGTGTACTCCAGCCTAGGTGACAGAGTGAGACTGTCTCAAAGAAAAGAAAAGAAAAGAAAAGCAACGCAAATCACTAGCCTGGGCAACAAAGTGAGACCCCATTTCTACAAAAAACACAAAAATTAGCCAGGCATGGTGATACATGCCTGTGGTTCTGGCTACCCTGGGGGACTGAGGTAGGAGGATGGCTTGAGCCTGGGAAGCTGAGGCTGCAGTGAGCTATGATTATGCCACTGCACTCCAGGCTGGGTGACAGAGCGAGATTTTGTCTCAAATAAATAAACAAATAGAGCAAAACAAAACTGCATGAAATACTACTTCACACCCACTAAAATGGCTATGAACAAAAAGACAAAAATAACAAGTGTTGGTGATTATATGAAATTAGAAACTTCAGGCTGGGTGCGGCGGCTCATGCCTGTAATCCGAGCACTTTGGGAGGCTGAGGCGGGCGGATCACGAGGTCAGGAGTTCAAGACCAGCCTGACCCATATGGTGAAACAAAAAAAAATTAGCCTGGCATGGTGGCATGTACCTATAATCCCAGCTACTCAAGAGGCTGAGGCAGGAGAATTGCTTGAACCCAGGAGGCAGAGGTTGCAGTGAGCGGACGTCGTGCCACTGCACTCCAGCCTGGGTGACAGAGCAAAACTCCATCTTAAAAACAAAAAAAAGAAATTTGAACCTCCATACATGTCAAATGTAAAATGCTACAGCCACTTTTGAAACCAGCTTGGCAGTTTCTCAAAATGTTAAACATAGGCTTACCAGACGACTCAGCAGTTCTCCTTCTAGGTATGTATTCAAGAGAAAGGAGAAAATGTACCCACACAAAGGCTTGAATATTTAGAGCAGCAGTATCTACAGTAGCAGAAAGGTAGAAATCAAGGTCTATCACCTGGTGAATAGACAAACAAAATGTGGCATACTTAAGTATCTGTTTCACGTGACTGCTGTAACAAATTACCACAAACTTTGTGGTTTAAAACAACAGAAAACTGGCCAGGCACAGTAGCTCATGCCTGTAATCCTAGCACTTTGGGAGGCTGAGATG
>NW_012114710.1:2279960-2282456 GCF_000951035.1 Colobus angolensis palliatus
CGGTGGCTCATGCCTGTAATCCCAACACTTTGGGAGGCAGAAGCGGGATTATCACTTGAAGCCAGGAGTTGGAGACTCCAGTGAGCTATGATCATGCCACTGTACTCCAGTCTGGGTGACAGAGCGAGACCCTGTCTCTTAAAAGTAAATGAATAAAACCTTTCGGCCAAGCATGGTGGCTCACGCCTGTAATCCCAGCACTTCGGGAGGCCGAGTTGGGCAGATCACAAGGTCAGGAGTTGGAGACCGGCATGGCCAACGTGGTCAAACCCCGTCTCTACTAAAAATACAAAAAATTATCTGGGTGTGGTGGCAGGTGCCTGTAATCTCAGCTACTCAGGAGACTGAAGCAGGAGAATAGCTTGAACCGGGGAGGCAGAGGTTGCAGTGAGCAGAAATCGCGCCACTGTACTCCAGCCTGAGCGACAGAGCAAGACTCCATCTCAAAACAAAACAAAAAACTTCAACACCGACTGATGAATTGTAATGGAATGGAATTTGAAAAGTTAATTGATATGATTTCAGATTTGAAATTGCAACTAATCTTTAAGAAACGACTACTTTCTCAGGTTTTGGTGAAGAAAATCCACAATTAATCTGAAAAGATTTAAAATACTTCTTTTTTTAACTACTTATCTACGTGAGCAATGCCACTCTTCTAATTTTTAAAATGAAAATAGTTATTTTGTATAAAATTGTATTTGGCAGCATGTAATAGGATTATTTTTATTTTTATATGATTATTTTATTTTAATTTAAATAAATTAAATATTTTTAAAACTTCTCAGTGTTAAATTTTAATATGGTAAATATAAACAAAGACTCTTTTAGGTGCTTAATAATTTTTCAGCATAACAGGGCCCCAAGAGTAAAAAGTCTGAGAAACTATTTTTTCGAGGCATGCACATCAGAATCCTTCTGTGTTTGGCTCTGAAGAGAAGGAGGAAGGAGGATAGAACAGAGGTGGGTTAGGGAGGGGGAGAGGAGAGGTGAATGAGGGGAGGGAGTTGGGGAGGCGGTCACAGGTACTTACAACTTTATCTGGTTTTTTGGTTTTTTTGTGTTTTTTTTTTTGAGATGGAGTCTCACTCTGTTGCCCAGGCTGAAGTGCAGTGGTGTGATCTTGGCTCACTGCAACCTCTACCTCCCAGGTTCAAGTGATTCTCCTACCTCAGCCTCCAGAGTAGCTGGGATTACAGGCACGCCACCATGCCTGGATAATTTTTGTATTTTTAGTAGAGACAGGTTTCACTATGTTGACCAGGCTGGTCTCGAACTCCTGACCTCAGGTGATCCAGCGCCTCAGCCTCCCAAAGAGCTGGGATTACCTGCATGAGCCACCACGCCCCATCTGGTAATTTTTGTGTGTGTGTGTGATGGTCTCTGTTGCCCAGGCTGGAGTGCAGTGGCATTTAGCTTACTGCCTCCTTGACATCCTGGGTTCAAGTGATCCTTCTGCCTCAGCCTCCTGATTAGCTGGGACCACAGATGAATACCACCATGCCCAGATAATTTATTTATTTTTTGCAGAGATAGGGTCTTGCTATGTTGCCCCCTCAGGCTGATCTGGAGCTCCTGGGCTCCAGTGATCCTCCTACGATGGCCTCCCAAAGTGCTGGGATTACAGGTGTAAGCCACTGTGCCCAGCCATGTATTAATGTTTTTAAAGTCCCTGATATCTCCTCAAAACCCATGAAAAATTCTATGGGCTTATAGAAACAAACTATTATGGAGCATTTGTTATATACCATGACCCAGATTAGGGCCTTTATGTCCTCATTTTCTCATTTGATCTTTCAACATCCTAGAAAGTAGGCATTATGAGCTCACCTTACTGCTAAAGAAGCTGAGGGTCAGAGAAGTTATTGTTCTTAAATTTTTTTCTGTGGATTTACAACTGTTTAAAAAACAAACAAAAAATCAATAGCACACAAATTTGATGGAACTTTTATTATAATTGTACCAAATCTGTAGAGAAATTTGAGAATGCAGTAATGAGACTCCTTATCTAGGAGCAGAATAAGTAGATAAGTAGCTTCCTCAAAGCCTCCCAGAGAATAATGTTGGAACAGGGTTTGGTCCCTGATTTGAGCTTCATTAAATTGAACCACTGCTATGGTTTGAATGTTTGTGTTCCCCCCAAATTCATGTGTTGGAAACTAGACCATGCACGGTGGCTCACGCCTGTAATCCCAGCACTCTGGGAGGCCGAGCCGGGCGGATCATCTGAGGTAAGGAGTTCGAGACCAGCCTGGCCAACATGGTGAAACCCTGTCTCTACTGAAAATACAGCTATCCGCCAGGCGTGGGCGCGGGCACCTGTAATCCCAACTACTTGGGAGGCTGAGTAATGAGAATCGCTTGAACCCGGGAGGCGGATGTTGCAGTGAGCCGAAATCACACCACTGCACTCCTGCCTGGGCGAAGAGAGCAAGACTCTATCGAAAGAAAGAAAGAAAGAAAGAAAGAAAGAAAGAAAGAAAGAAAGAAAGAAAG
>NW_012114710.1:2282531-2291512 GCF_000951035.1 Colobus angolensis palliatus
AGGGAAAGAAAGAAAGAAAGAAAGGAAAAGATAAAGGAAAGAAAACTAACCCCCAAGGTTAGAAGGAGGGGCCTCCTTTGGGAAGTGATTAGATCATGAGGGCAAGATCGCCATGTAGAAGACCTGTATAGAGAAAATAATAAAAATGTTATTCAAAAACATGAAGGATCTAAATAAATGGACAGAAAAATTCTGCTCCTAGAGAGGGAGTCTCATTACTGTATTCTCAAATTTATCTGCAGATTTGGTGAAATGATAATAAAAGTTCCATCAAATTTGTATGCTGTTTGCTTATTTACTTATTTATTATTTTTTTGAGACAGAGTCTTGCTCTGTCACCCAGGGTGGAGGGCAGTGACACGATCTCGGCTCGCAGCAACCTCTGCCTCCCAGGTTCAAGCAATTTTCCTGCCTCAGCCTCCTAAGAAGCTGGGACTAACCACCACGGCCGGCTAATTTTTGCATTTTCAGTAGAGATGGGGTTTCACCATGTTGGACAGGCTAGTCTCAAACTCCTCTCAGGTCATCCACCCTTTTCCGCCTCCCAAAGTGCTGGGATTACAGACGAGAGCCACTGTGCCCAGCTGGTTTTTTTGTTTGTTTTTAAAAATAGTTGTAAATACATAAAAACATTTTAAGAACAGTATAAAGAACTCTCCATCCCCTTCACCCAAATATCTCAGTTGTTAATATTTTACCATACTTCCTCTCACCCTCTCTCCACAACAGCTCCCTACTTCCTTGTATACTCGGTAGAGCGACCAACTGTCTTAGTCCATTTTGTGCTGCTATAATGGAATACCTGAGACTGGGTAATTTCTAAGGAACAGAAATGTATTTCTCACCTTTCTGGAGGCTGGGAAGTCCAAGATCAAGGTTTAGCCTCTGGTTCTAAGATGTCACTTTGTTGCGACGTCCTACAGAGAGGAGGGCTGCTTTCATAGCAGAAAGGCAGGAGAGCAAGGGAGAACGAACCACTCCCGCAAGCCCTTTTTTATAGCGGCGTTCATCCTTTATGAGGGCAGAGTCCTCACTACCTAAACACCTCCCAAAAGGCCTCACCTCCCAATACTGTTGCATAAGAATAATTACGTTTCCAACACATGAATTTTGGAGGAGGCAAAAACATTAAAACCATGGCACCAACCCATCCCCGCTTGGCCAGGACTCTTGTCAATTTTAAAACTGAAAGTCCTGCATTTCGGTAACCCCCTCAGTGTGGGCACACTCTAACCCCAGGCACACCGCCTGTGCAACCACACCCCTCGCCTTGTCCCCAGCTGCTTGGATGCTGTGTGCTGACATCTCCACAAGGAGAAGAAGATGGGAAGGGAAGCTTGTAGTTAATTATCAATTAGTCAAACAGCCTGAAAAATGTCACAAGTCCTGAAAGGTTCTAGAGTGTTTAGCTTTAGGTTAAGGAAACACTCACAAATAAGAATAAGTGAAATTCTGGCAAACCCTTTTTATAGTGATGGTTATGTATTTGCAGAGTGCCTGGCAAGGTTCATGTGCTGTACATGTTTACCTGTTACCACCAAGTAGAAGTTTCTGTTTTATGTTGATCATAAACCACAGTATCTAGTCCTGCTCTCCTCCGTCATGATAGTTTAAAATATTTTCTCTTACATCCTCCCTGCTTCCTTGTTATTCTGGTAGCTCACAGACTCACTGCCTCTGAAATCTGGGTCTCTACAAAGTGTAGCAAACTAGATGAGCTACAGTGAAAAAATAAAAATAAAAAAGCAGAGATATTACCGTTATACAGCCTAAGGATGAAAATTATTTTCACCAAGGACCGCTGAAAATCACACAAATAAAAAATAAACTAGGACGGGCACGGTGACTCACGCCTATAATCCCAGCACCCTGGAGGCTGAGGCGGATGGATCACCTGAGGTCGGGAGATCGAGACCAGCCTGGCCAAAATGGTGAAACCTCATTTCTACTAAAAAATAAAAAAATTAGCTGGGGGAGGTGGCGCACGCCTGTAATCCTAGCTACTCGGGAGGCTGAGGCAGCAGAATCGCCTGAACCCAGGAGGTGGAGGTTGCAGTGAGCCGAGATCGCGGCGCTGCACTCCAGCCTGGGCGACAGAGCGAGAATCTCTCTCGAAACAAACAAAAAACTTGAAATCGATTAATTTCTTTGGCATTTCTTTAAAATATATATACACAATACAATTCAGACATACAATTTAAAACTTTCTTCAATAAATATTTTTGAGGTGGGGGAAACTAGCTGATGGATTCTACTGCCATCTTGTGGCCATTAGGGATAGTGTCCATATCTACCGGTAATACAGGCTGGCTGGGATCCCTTCTTCCTTATACTTTCCAGTATGGTAGAAGGAATATGACTTGAGGATTGTGTTTGGAAGTAACTATTTCTTTGTACAAGCTATCCTGCAACACCTAACTGAATTACATCTTCTTAGGGACTTCCAAAAACAGATCTTTCAAGAGGTAATAAGCGAATCCTATCAAACATGACTTTTCTCTGCAGTCGTCACTACCTCCTTGGGCAGGTAGGCACCCTGTTGTATGTGGCCATAGACCTGTGCATTCCCGTCACGGCATTCATCTCACCTCCTTGCAGTTACCTATTTAACAGTCTCACTTCCCCGGTAGACTCCAAGATCTTGGAGGTGGGGGTGGGGGAGAGCAGGATGGTGGCTATATCGTTTACCTAGTACAGCCTCTAGTACACAGCAGGCACCCAGTAAATATTTGCTAAATAAATAAATCTTTTATTGAACACAAAGTACCTGCATTTCACATGCACACAATGCTTCCCTATAAACCAGATCTACGAACCTTTATTTAATCTTTGTTTTATCTAACCTAAAGCATTATTGACCTGTTCTTAAGATAGTTATGACTCACTGCTACATTCTAGGTTTTATAACCAGCAATGAACTTAAAGCTTGTTGGGGCTCAGAAAATGATACCCCAAAATGAAGGCCCCAGAGACATAGTTTCTCTCTGACCCTCTCCTGACCTCCTGTCTCTGGACCATCATTCTCCCCTAAGGCTCGCCATAGAAACCAGAACCTCTTTTCCCTGGAGCCAACCATCAAACCTAATAATATGACTCTAACTTCACCCCACCCACCCACTTTTCTGTGTAAAAACTGGCATTAAAAAATTATCTGAGCTTCCTTGGTTTTGGGGTTTTTTTGTTTGTTTGTTGCTTTATGAGACAGGGTCTCACTCTCACCCAGGCTGGAGTGCAGTGGCGTGATCTTGCCTCACTGCAACCTCTGCCTCCCAGGTTCAAGTGATTCTCCTGCCTCGGCCTCCCTAGTAGCTGGGACTGCAGGCATGCCACCACCACATACAGCTAATTTTTGTATTTTTAGTAGAGATGGGGTTTCACCATGTTAGCCAGGCTGGTCTCGCACTCCTGACCTCAGGTGATCCACCTGCCTTGGCCACCCAAAGCGTCCAGCTACCTTGTTTGGTTATAGATCATGAGACCCCCATTCTAGAGAGGGTACTGCCCTGTCCCCAGAAGGAAGGAATGCTGCACTGAGAGGCCAAGAAGAATCTAGACAGGCCTTGCAGGGTGTCCCCACTCAGTCTATTACGGTTAAGTCGTATTCTTTTTGTCCAATTACGTCTCTATACGGCTGTTCATACTTTGTTGAAACTAAGCATACAATAGACAGGTTCCCCGGTATCTTTGGGTCTTCATTCTGAAGGCTCTCATGTCACAAAAAGCTATGATCAAATAAACTTATATGCCTTTTCTTCTATTTACCCGCCTTCTGTTAGTTGATTTTCAGTGAACCTTCAGAGGATGAAGCAGAAGTTTTCCTTTACCTCTACAGCTCTTCCAGGCAGTGTCCATGTCTATACGTCTGTCTCTGTGTTCCCCATACAGCACCGAGCTGAATGGATGCCTGAAGGTAGACCTTATTTACCTAATGGAAGGAACAGGTGTGTCCTTATTGCCATAACATAGCCAGAGCAGAGGTCATTCCGCTCTCATCTGGCAGCCGCCTGCCACCTTCCTTTATAACCTTCTGTACAGTGATTGCTATAGTTTGGATGTTGTCCCTTCTAAATCTCCTGTTGAATTGGAATCCCCAGTGTTGAAGGTGGGGCCTAGTGGGAGGTAATTGGATCATGGGGGTGGATTTCTCATAAATGGTTTAGCACCATCATCTTGGTGTTGTCTTTGCAACCCTGAGTGAGTTCTCTTGAGATCTGATTGTTTAAAAGTGTGTGGTACTTGGCTGGGCACAGTGGCTCATGCCTATAATCCCAGCACTTTGGGAGGCCAAGGTGGGCAAATCACTTGAGGTCAGGAGTTCAAGACCAGCCTTAACGACATGATGAACCCTCCATTAAAAATACAAAATTAGCCAGGCATGGTGGCACATACCCGTAATCCCAGCTACTCAGGAGGTTGTGGTAGGAGAACTACTTGAACCCAGGGGGTGGAGGTTGCAGTGAGCTGAGATTGTGCCACTGCACTCTAGCCTGGGTGACAGGGCAAGACTCTGTCTCAAAAAGAAGAAGAAAAAAAAAGTGTGGTACCTCCCCTGTACTCTCTTGCTCCTGCTGTCACCCTGTGAGATACCTGTTCCCTTTTGCCTTTTGCCAGGACTGGAAGCTTCCTGAGGCCTCCCCAGAGGCAGATGGCAGTACCATGCTTCCTGTATAGCCTACAGAACAGTGAACCAATTAAATCTCTTTTCTTTATAAATTATCCAACCTCAATTATTCCTTTATAGCAATGCAAGAATGGCCTAACAAAGAGATAGACAGGCTTGATTAGGGACTGGGTCAGACAGACTCTTCCATCTCCCTTTCTGCATTGCTAGGCCTCAGTGTGGGGAAGGGCTCAGTTCTTCAGACTGGTTAGTGGTCTGTCACGTACATTCGGCCAGCTGGCATCTAGAGGAAAAGTCACAGGAACCTTCATTTTAGTCTTTCTTTTTGTTTTTACTTCCAAGTACTAAATGTTTCCTTACACTAAAGGCTTTAAAGCATAAAAATCTCTCTGCATACAGATAAACAGGACAAAATTTCAAGGTGTGCTTTTAGAATCAGAACTTTCCTGACATTCTCAGTAGGTATAAAAAAGATTGTCATATTAATATATTATCAGGACACCACAGGCTGTATTTACTCCTGTATTTCCCCATGCTGTTGAAAGATCATAATCGTCTGTGGTAGGCACACAGTTCTTAGCAAGCAGTTGACTTCATTCATTATAATGGCATAAGCCAAGTTTCCAAAGTCTCATTCAGACAATTTCAGAATCAGAGCAGATGAAGGCCAGGCACGGTGGCTCACGCCTGTAATCCCAGCACTTTGGGAGGCCGAGGCGGGCGGATCATTAGGTCAGGAGATCGAGACCATCCTGGCTAACACAGTGAAACCTTGCCTCTACTAAAAAATACAAAAAACTAGGCTGGCATGGTGGACAGGTGCCTGTAGTCCCAGCTACTAAAGAGGCTGAGGCAGGAGAATGGTGTGAACCTGGGAGGCGGAGCTTGCAGTGAGCCGAGATGGCGCCACTGCACTCCAGGCTGGGTGACAAAGCGAGACTCCCATCTCAAAAAAAAAAAAAAGAATTAGAGCAGATGAGCATGTGCTGGCAAATAACGTGGTTTGTTCAAATATCCTGCTCTTAGACCACATGCACACAAAGCAGAGAACAGAGATATTCAAAGTATGATTCAAAGACTGGTGTCAGCTCCGAAACTGTTACTGATCGGTATCAAGACAAGCACTGGAATTTATAGTATGAGTTTCCAAATTGTTACTGCAATTTGACATTGTCTTGACAGCCAAGTCAATGATCAGAGGTCTTGTCTGGGGGAGCAGGGATAGAAGAGTTTAGGTGTTGGGGGACTTGGGTGGCAAATTCAACATGCAGAGCTGTGAACTAGTCCTAAACAGTAGGACCACATATCAGTGTGCAACAGATTGCAACATAGAACACAAAATAAAACTACTTCTCCACCATAGCTATTTCGAGAAGCACTATTGTTTTTTTTTTTTTTCTTTTTTTTTTTTGAGACGGAGTTTTGCTCTTGTTGACCAGGCTGGAGTGCAATGGCACAATCTCGATCTAGGCTCACTGCAACCTCCGCTTCCTGGGTTGAAGTGATTCTCCTGCCTCAGCCTCCCAAGTAGCTGGGATTACAGGCATATGCCACCACGCCCGGCTAATTTTGTATTTTTAGTAGAGACGGGGTTTCTGCATGTTGGTCAGGCTGGTCTCGAACTCCCGACCTCAGGTGATCTGCACACCTCAGCCTCCCATACTGTACCCGGCCAAGATGCACTATTCTCTAGAATTCATATGGAAGGAATTCTCAGCCACACTTATTTATGCATTCATTCATCTTTTTTGGTAGAGATGGAAATCTTGCTCTGTTGCCCAGGCTGGTCTTGAACGCCTGGCCTCAGATGATCCTCCTGTCTTAGCTGGGATTACAGGCACATGAGCCACCTCCTTGGGCCTCTCAGCCACATTTAACAAAGCTGAAGTTCACTGTATTGTAGAGATGGGGTTTCACCATGTTGGCCACGCTGGTCTCAAACTCCTGACCTCAAGTTATCTGCCCGCCTCATCCTCCCAAAATGCTGGGATTACAGGCACGAGCAACTGTGCCTGGCCTAAGAGGTGATTTTCAGAGAAGAATAAGGTTAGACCTAGATATAAGTATGCTATTACAGTGCTATTTATAAGCAAAACAAATAGTAAGAAATTTAAAAAATAAGCACAATGTCCCATAGCAGGGGAATAGTTAAAGCAGTGTATTTCACCACAAAATGAAACATTGTATAATACCACAATTTTTGCTTTTGGAGAATAATATATACATAATTATATAAATTTTATAAATATACATTTTATATAAATGACATAAATATTTTATATATATATATATGTTCATGACAAAATACAAAGCATAAAAGCAGGACCAAAAAAGGGTGCAGAAAATTTTCCTAGTTTTGTTAAAATTAGAAACACACACACACAAACACAATACAGGCTGTAAAGAAATATACCAGACAAATCAAAATAGGGGCCATCTCTGCACAGTGGAACTCAACAGTACAGTAGTTGTCTCAGGTGATCGTGTGGCTCTCCAGGACTCCAGGAAGCTAGAATCGAATGCTTTTCAGGGACATGTGCAATGACTCTGCTTTTTCCCTAGAGAAGGCTGTGGCTGAGTCTGGTTCACAAACCAGGAAAGCCCAGGGTTTGTAAAGATTCCCACTGGTGGCCACACATTCATGGCTGGGTAAGTTCTCCCACGGAGGGCAGAGAAAGCCCCACAGATGCCTGCGATACAGAAGGAAATTCAGCTTCTCTGGTTTGGCCACGCAGTGCCAGTAAGATTTTGCATTCATGACAAATTAAATCAAGATCTCAATTAACCTGAAGGTAAGAGTCGTGTATAAATAAACACGTGTGCACTCAAACGGTTTCTCCCCAACAATCCTCAGTCCACTTGAATTTTACACATTTTTCTTTATAGGTTTCTCTCTTTTCCTGATTTCCTACACTGATCATGGATTGCTTTTGATCCATACTATTTAAGGATAGAAAAAACTAGAAGACAGAGGCAGCTTGGCCATTAGGTGAGGAGCAGTCACCCAGGGCTCCCCAAAGTCCAGGGTGTTACTAGGCCATAGACTTCAACTGTCAGCTCTGTGGCCTTCGAGCCTAACAAGAAAACATGAAAGATCAACCATTATTTGTGAACACATTCCTGCTCCTCTAAAAATGAATGAGATCCTGTCATTTGCAATAACATGGATGGAACTGGAGATCATCAAGTAAAATAAACCAGACACAGAAAGGCAAAGTTCACATATTCCCACTTATTTGTGGGAGCTAAAAAAGAAAACAACTGAACTCATGGAGATAGAGAGTGGAAGGATGGTCAGCAGAAGCTGGGATGGGTAGTGAGGGGTGGGGGGAGGTGGGGATGGTTAATGGCTACAAAAAAATAGAAAAAATGAATAAGACCTAGTATTTGATAGCACAACAGGGTTACTATAGTAAATAATAATTTAATTGTATTAAAAATAAGTAAAAGAGTATAATTGGATTGTTCGCAATACAAAGGATAAATGCTGGAGGGGTAGACACCCCACTGACCATGATGTGATTATTATGCATTACACGTCTGCATCAAAGTATCTCACGTGCCCCATAAATATATATGCCTACTATATATCCATGTAAATTAAAAATGAAAAATGGTAAAAAAGAATCGATTTTGAAAAAATGAGTCAACTAATAAAACACACCTGACTCCACGACTTCATCCTCTAGCAAAAAGAGCTTGTCTATTTATAAAAGGCATTTTCTCTGAAGCACCACTGAAAGGTTTCAGAGAACACGGAAACGGGGCACCTTGGAATCACGGCTGGTCACATGCATGCTTGAGAGGAGCAGTGGAGAATCCCCACTCTTACTCTCATGGAATGTTGAAAATAGAGAATGTGTTATGTGTTCTTTGAAGAAAGCAATGTATGAAGAAACCTTTAGTAAAACCTTTGGTGGTGGAGTTGGCTTCCAGACTGACCAATTCAAAGGGAGAGAGATACCTTCTCAGCCTCACCCTGCCACCGTCCCAGCATCATCCATCACTTTCACTGAGGTTATAAATAAGAAAAAAATTTCCCAATGACATTTTCTAAGTTTTCTTCCTACTTGGAAACAGAACCCTCTTCTTGACACAGCTTTTCTCTTCTTTCTTTCTTTCTTTTCTTTTCTTTTTTTTTTTTTTTGAGACAGAGTTTCACTCTTGTCACCCAGGCTTGGGTGCAAAGGCAAGATCTCAGCTCACTGCAACCTCTGCCTCCGGGGTTCAAGCAAATCTCCTGCCTCAACCTCTAGGGTAGCTGGGATTATAGGTGCGTACCACCATGCCCAGCTAATTTTTGTATTTTTAGTAGAGACGGGGTTTCACCATGTTGGCCAGGCTGTTCTGGAACTCTTGA
>NW_012114710.1:2292822-2300800 GCF_000951035.1 Colobus angolensis palliatus
CTCGGCCTCCCAAAGTGCTGGGATTACAGGCTTGCGCCACCGCGCCCGGCCTCTATCAGTTACTTTTAAAATTAAATGAACATATATTTATTTGCCCTTGTAAAATAAATGTTTGAGAAACTTTTACAATGTTCACTTCTTCCCCCACCCAGCTTATAAAAATGCTTTTCATTAAAACAAGCCAAAGTGAAAGCAAAACAAAACAAAAAATTGTGTTCTGGACATGCAACAACTTGAGGTAAGGAGAAATTGGATGGAACAGCCCAGACTCTGCTCGTCTTCCTCTGGAGCATGTCCTACAATACTTTAGTCCAGTGATCACATGCCCCCCGGGGCATAAAACCCAGGGCAGACTCCTTTCCAGGGTGCCCCAGCTGTTGTGAAAGTGAGGCACATGCAGATAAGACTTCATCTACTCTGGGCAGCCTTCCTGAGCTTCTGTTGTCCTGGCTGCCTATCAGTCAGTAATAGACCTGCTGCGTGGGACCTGTGTGCGAGTGTTCTGTCTTCTCAGATTCTTGCAAATGATAGAAACTGGTATAGCCCAAGGTACAGTGGGTGAGATGTTTAGAGTCTTCCCCTGGTAGTGACACTGGCCCACAGTGAACCTGCTTCACACCTGTTACTTGGCAGGTTGGTTTGGAAGATAGGAGCTAGTTTGGAAGAATAGTTAACTGGCATCACTCCAATCCACTAGTTCTCAAAGTGTTGTTCCTGAACCAGCAGCATCAGCATTATCTGAGAACCTGCTAGAAATGAACATTTTCAGATACTACCCCAGACCTACTGAATCAGAAATTCTGGGGTTGAAGCCCAACCAGCTGAGGTGTATCAAGTCCTCCAGGTGGTTCATGATGCATGCTCATGTTTAATGCATGCTCATGTTTAATGCACATTAGAATCACCTGGGGAGCTTTTACAACTCAGCTGGCTCAGCCACACCCAAACCAATTAAGTCAGAAGCGCAGCAAGCGGGACACAGCTGTCAGTATTTTTGCTTTAATATCCCAGGATTCCATTGTGCAGCCAAGGTAGAGAACCAGTGTTGGGTCTAAACTTTTATTTTTATTTTATTTATTTATTTATTTATTTATTTATTTATTTATTTATTTATTTTTGAGATGGAGTCACTATGTCACCCAGACTGGAGTGCAATGGTGCAATTTCTGCTCACTGCAACCTCCGCCTCCCAGGTTCAAGCAATTCTCCTGCTTCAGCCTCCTGAGTAGCTTGGATTACAGGCACCTGCCACCACACTAGCTACTTTTTGTATTTTTAGTAGAGACAGGGTTTCACCATGTTGGCCAGGATGGTCTCGAACTCCTAATCTGAAGTGATCCACCCACCTCAGCCTCCCAAAGTGCTGGGATTACATTGCGCCCGGCCCATTTTATTTTTTGACTGAGTTTTCTTTTCTGCTGTCTTTCCTCATTACTCATAGTGGCTATAAATGAAAATGGAAGTATACTTTCATCATTTGTGTTTATTGCTTAATCTGATGTTCAAATTTTTATGGTTATAAAATAAAGGCTTTTCCTACTTTAATAATTGTATTTCCTTTAGTTGGGTGTGGTGGTGTGTGCCTGTAGTCCTAGCTACTCAGGAGGCTGAGGCGGGAGGATTGCTGGAGTCTAGGAGTTAGGGGTTACAATGAGCTATCATCATGCCACTGCATTGAAGCCTGGGCCTGGGTGACAGATGAAGACCCCACCTCAAAAAAAAAATTATTTCTCGCCCAGCAATGTGAATGTACTTTATATATATATATACACATACTATATATATATACACATACTTCATATATATACACTATATATAAGGTATGTTCACATTGCCCTATATATAATATATATAACAAATGCAAATATTTCTTTTAAAAGGTAATCTCTCTTTTCATAAGTGCCTAAGTCCTTTTCTCCTAAAAAGTTTAATTCACAGATCAACACAGAACATATTTCAATACCCCAAGGAACCATTTACTACATTATAGCAACATATATAATAATTTTCCCAATTTTTACATACTTATTGAGGTGTAACTGATATACAATAAACTGCATGTACTTATGTAAGTGTATGTATTATATAGTACATGCTATATAATGGTACAGTATTATATAGTATATTATAGTATAGTATATAGTATTATATAGTATATAGTATAGTATTATGTAGTATATGTTGTATATATCATTACATTGGGTAAGATTTCACATTCAGACACTTGTGAAACCTTTACCACCATCAAGATAGTGAATGTGTCCATCATCCCTAAAGGTTTCCTTGCATCTTTTATAATTCCTCCATCCTGTCGCTCCCCAACCTCTACATCCCATCTCCAGGCAACCACTGACCTGCTGTATATCATAATAGGTGAGTTTACATTTTCTAGAACTTTATATAAATAAAATTATACAGTATGTACATTTTGACTTCTTTCACTTAGCACAATTATTTTGAGATTCATTCATGTAGTCGTGTCTATCAATGGTTTATTCTTTTTGTTGTCGAATGGTATTCCACTATATAGATTAAATACAATTTGTTTATTCTAAACTTATATATTTTTCTGGTTTTGGAGTTAAAATGTCTTTTTCTTAGAAAAGGGTGTTTTTAATAAATGATGGATACCTTTCTAGTGTCCTTATGTACCAAAAGAAAAGTTATGCTGGGCACAGTGGCTGGAGCCTATAATCCCAGCTATCTGGGAGGCTGAGGTGGGAGATCACTTGAGGCCAGGAGTTAGAGACCAACCTGGGCAACGTAGTGAGCCCCCCCCACCCCATCTCTAAAAATGTGGCGCATGCCTGCAGTCTCAGCTACTCTGGAGGTTGAGACGAAGGATTATTTAAGCCCAGGAGTTCGAGGCTGATTGCACCACTGCAGCCTAGGCAGTAGAACAAGATCTCACCTCTTAAAAAAATAAACAAAAAGTTGGCAACCTAACGTCAATCCCCCAAATATATATATATGAATTTTAGAAATATAAGGATCTGCAAAATCCAGAAGCCTGGAAAGAACTGCCCAGTGACTTCCTGTTTATAGACTCAGTCTCCTTTTTTCAGACAAGTGGTGTAGGGGACGGCAAATACCTTGGGCCTACCAAAGCACTGTACTTTTGCTGGGGCCATCATGAAAGATGTTCCCGCCTTGTCTGGAATTTGGAGCTGCCAGCACACTTTGCTGTGGTGTGCAGAACGCCTGCTGATCATGAAGCCAGGTGAAGGCAACGAACTGAGAGGTGGAGCGAGGCAGAAAGAGTCATGGTAACACCGGGTGAACCTCTGGATTTATCCCTTCCTGCACCCATCAACAATTCAAAATTCCCTAGTACAAAAGAAAATCAATTTCTTTTCTGCTCAAGCTGATTTGAGCTGACTTTTTGTCACTTGCAACCAAGGTCCTGACTAACAAATCTGTTCATATACAACATGTAGCACTGGTCAGATAGAAATATATGCAGGAGAAAACATGGCTTTTAGAATAGGTTCTCTCACGTGGTGAGGAGAAAAAGCTCTGTACTTTTCTCTCATCACTTTTTGGAAGCTGCAGTGACTCCCATTCCTATGTTAATTTACCTGCCTATGCTAATTTACTTGTTGCCCTTGACAGAACTATTAAAATCCAGCCTCCAAGTCCTTGTCTGAAAACTGTGAGACAGGTTACCTCTGATAAGCACGTGCCCCTGTAGTCTAATTCCAACATTAAGGGGACAGCTTAGTGCACTGATCCATCACTTCCAGTAACAGAGAAGACGAAGAAACCAAACTTCTGCTATTTATTTATTCACTTACTTATTTACTTATTTATTTGTTTATTTATTTATTATTTTTGAGACGGAGTCTCCCTCTGTCGCCAGGCTGGAGTGCAGTGGTACGATCTCGGCTCACTGCAACCTCCGCCTCCCAGGTTAAGCAATTCTTCTGCCTCAGCCTCCCGAGTAGCTAGGACTATAGGCACCCACCAATGCGCCTGGCTAATTTTTTTGTAATTTTAGTAGAGATGGGGTTTCACCATATTGGCCAGGCTGGTCTCGAACTCCTGACCTCGTGATCTGCCCACCTCGGCCTCCCAAAGTGTTGGGATTACAGGTGTGAGCCACCGCACCCGGCCTCTGCTTTTTATTTATATTTTAACTCCATCAAGTGCTTATTTTAACTCGCAGTGGCGTGACGACAGCTTACTGAAGCCTCAACCTTCTGAAAAGAAACACCTTTCTTTTCAGTAAACCCATCCCAAACTAAAACATCCAAATTCTCAGACCACAGTTGTGTCAGGGCTCAGCTCTTCCTGCAGAGCATTCAGGGAGAGTGCAGTGGCACTACAGCCTCTCCTTCCCACGCCAGGTCTGTCATGATCCTTTACAAACACCAGCATCAGCCGAAAGTCAATGTGCTGTTTGGCTGCCGATGACTACTTCATTTTAAAGGCCCGAGCAGCCAAAAATGCACCAGAAATAGAGGAAGCTCCCTTCTGAGAAACTCCTACTCATCCTTCAGATCTCAGCCCCAGAGCTCCTTTCTCAGGGACCCTTTCTTATCCCAAAATCCAGTCATGTCCCCTGACTTTTTTTTTTTTTTTTTTGAGATGGAGCCTCACTCTGTCACCCAGGCTGGAGTGCAGTGGCATGATCTTGGCTCACTGCAACCTCTGCCGCCCGGGTTCAAGTGATTCTCCTGCCTCATCCACCTGAGTAACTGGGATTGCAGGCGCCTGCCACAACGCCCGGCTAATTTTTGTAATTTTAATAGAGGCGGGGTTTTGCTACGGTGGTCTCGAACCCCTGACCTCAGGTGATCCACCTGCCTTGGCCTCCCAAAGTGTTGGGATTACAGGCATGAGCCACTGTGTCCGGCCAGTCATGTCCCTTTATTACACTTACACAGAATCCTGCATTTACTCCATTACATTAACCCGTTTATGCCTAGTGTTCCATTATTGAAACGCTAAGCTTGTGAGAGTTGTTTATATCCTATTGATCAAGGTCCGATGGCAAAAATTCAAAAATTTGCAACCTCCAGCATAAATGGGTTAATGATGGTTTTTACTTACATTTTTATTTGTATCATTGGTTTTCTTTTCCTCTTCCCTGTCACCTTCCCTTAGATCACGAGCTCCGAAAGCCCAGTCACTTGCTGTGTTTCACTCCCCAGTGTCCCGGCATCTAGGGACACAGCAGGTGCACAATCAATAAAGAACAGAAAAACACACTTTCCTCTCAAACTCTGCTGTTGTTCTGCAAAAGATCTTCCAGTCTTTGATGCATGTGCATGACCATGGGTGCAGCCTTGGCATTTGCACATTCCTCTGTTCCGGTCTTCAGAGTCATCATTTTTCATGGGAGAGCAGAATTTTTTTTTCCCTCTAGCGGCAATAGTCCTTTTAAGAATCAGTTCTCAGCTCCCAAAACATCTTTCTTCATGGTCCATGTTTTCCAACTCTGAAACCCACAGGCAGGGCCAAGTGTTAGGAAGACAGGACATTTGCCACTTCTTGGCACCTTTGCTCCAGAAGAGTTTAAGTGTCTATACCTACTCCAGACCCACTTCAGATGGCCAGCAGGCAGCCCCTGGATGCCCCACAGCCCAGTGTCACCAATAGCCCACCCTCTGCACCCACTCTCAGCACCAAAGAAACTGCCAAAGGAGCTCCCAGGACCCATGCCTTGGGCTCCCTCCCTCCACCTTGGTGCCTTAGTCTCCTCCCCGCATCATCCTTGAGAGGAATTATCTTGAGGGGAGCCTTAGGTTTTGCCATTTTACCAGACAGAATGAGAGCCTCGGGTGAAATGTTTTTGTTCAGGAGCTGTGTTTTGTAGGAAGACATTTTATTTATTTATTTAGATGAAGTCTCACTCTGTTGCCCAGGCTGGAGTGCAGTGGTGTGATATCCGCTCACTGCAACCTCCGCCTTCTGAGTTCAAGTGATTCTCGGGCCTCAGCCTCCCGAGTAGCTGAGATTCCAGACGTGCGCCACCATGCCTGGATAATTTTTGTATTTTTATTAGAGATGGGGTTTTGCCATGTTGCCTAGGCTGGTCTCGAACTCCTGACCTCAAGTGAAACGCCTGTCTTGGCCTCCCAAAGTGCTGGGATTATAGGTGTGAGCCTCCGCACCCGGCCTCAAGACACTCTTTTTGTGACAGGTCTGAAGTCTGTAGCTACAGGGCTATGGGGAGACCCCTGCACCACCTGGAGGCCAACTCAGCCCACAGGCTGGTCAGGAGAGAGATGGACAAGGCATCAATTACAACAAATGTAGGGGAGAGGAAGAAATGCATTTTCCTCACCCATGGTAAAGGTCATGGCCGAAGTTCATAAAACTTTAAGAACACTAATTTAAGGGAATCATATACTTGCTTCCCCCAAACCCCATCGCCCCTGCAGTTCTAGACACAATCGAGTTTGTCTTGGAGAAGACCATTCAACCATGAGAGGCTGGGAGAGGGTTGCAATGATGCGCCATCCAAGAGCTGAGAGTTTCCAACCCCTTAGGCAGAGGCAGAGCCCAGCAGAACTTCCCGGTCGGGTGGGACAGGGATGCCTTGCTCCGTTTGTATTTGTAGCTGTGCCCCAAACTTCCTGTTGCAAACTTCATTTGCACCCGCCACCATGAAATCAGAAACAAGTGTGCGAATATCAGTGCCTCTGAGTGAGACCAAAAGAAAAGGAGAACCCATCTCTTTTAAAAAAGAAAAAAAAAAAAAAAAACAAGCAACAAATTGGGAAAGAATACTTACGAAACACATATCTGATAAAGGACTCGCATCCAAAATAAACAAAGAACTTAAAATTCAACAATAAGAAAAAGACAGAACAGGCAAAAGATGAATAGCTACCTCACCAAGGAAGATATACAGATAGCAAATAAGCATACAAAAATATGCCCAACATCATATGTCATTAGGCAATTGTCAATTAAAGTAACAATGAGATACCACTATACACATTAGAATGGCTAAAATCCAAAACTGACACCACCAAATGCTGACAGGGATATGAAGCAACAGAACTTTCAGTCATTGCTGGTGGGAATGCAAGACAGTACAGCCATTTTGGAAGACAGTTTGGCAGTTTCTTATTAATCCAAAGGTAGTAGTACCATGCCATCCAGCAACTGCACTTCTTGGTAGTTACCCAAACGGGTGGAAAACTTATGTCCACAAAAACCCTGCACATATTTAGGCAGCTTTATTCACAATTGCTAAACTTGGAAGCAACCACGATGTCCCTGAATAAATAAATACCCACATACTCATACAATGGAACGTTATTCAGCAATAACAAGCAATGAGCTATGAAGCCATGAAAAGACGTGGAGGAGCCTGAAATGCATATTGCTAGTCAAAGAAGCCAATCTGAAAAGGC
Source organism: Colobus angolensis palliatus (assembly GCF_000951035.1). Taxonomy (NCBI): domain Eukaryota; kingdom Metazoa; phylum Chordata; class Mammalia; order Primates; family Cercopithecidae; genus Colobus; species Colobus angolensis. Next base: position 2,300,190 of record NW_012114710.1, read on the forward strand.
TGCATGCTGCATGATTCCAAATAGCTGACATTCTGAAAAGGCAAAACTACAGGGACAGTAAAAAGTCAGTGGTTGCCAGGGACTCAGGGAAAGGGAGGGAGAGATGAATGAGAGCACACAGGAATTTTAGGGCAGTAAAAACTGTTTACTCCATGATGCTGTGATAGTGGACATGTGAGACCCACAGAAACATTTGTCGAAACCCACAAAACAGTACACCACAAAGAGTGAATCATATGTAAACTATGGTCTTTAGTTAATAATTTATCAATTTGCCTCAATTGTAAGCAATGTGCCGTTCAAATACAAGGTGTTGAGTTAGAGGAAACTGTGTGTATGGGTGGAGGGGAGTAGGAGTGTATGGAAATTCTCTGTATGTTTTGTTCAATTTTTCTGTAAGCCTAAAACTGATCTTTTAAAAAAGGCAAAATAAAGACATTCCCAAATCAACAAACATGGAGGAAATTCATTGCTAACAGATTCATCTTTTAAAAATTACTAAAGGAAGTTCTTGAAGCTGAAAGCTTCCCAGACAATAGTTAAAATTCACTGAAAAAAACAAAGAGTATTGGTAAAAGTAACATTTAATTATAAAAGATAGGCACGGCCGG
>NW_012114710.1:2301064-2301562 GCF_000951035.1 Colobus angolensis palliatus
AAAAAAAAAAAAAAAAAAAAAGATAGGCACATATTTCTTCTCTAAACTGATTTTTAAAGTAATTGTATAAAATAATCTGTATATAATTATATCGTTGAACTTACATTATAGATGCATATAACATACACTTGACATAACAGCACAAAGGAGGTAAGTTGAAAGCAAAGGTGTATTGGAGTAAGACAATGACATCAGATTGTATCTTGAATCCATGGGAACAAATAAAAAGAACCAAACATGGTAAATAAGGTTAATATAACAAATACTACATAAACTTTTCTTTTGTTCTCTCAGCTCTTTAAAAGACAAAATTATCTAAAGCAATAAGTGTATTTTTTTTTTTTTTTCGAGACAGAGTCTTGCTCTGTTGCCTGGGCTGGTTCTTGGCTCACTGCAACCTTCGTCTCCCGGATTCAAGCAATTCTCCTGCTTCAACCTCCCAAGTAGCTGGGATTACAGGCATATGCTACTACGCCCAGCTAATTTTTTTGTATTTTT
>NW_012114710.1:2303530-2303853 GCF_000951035.1 Colobus angolensis palliatus
GTGGGAGGAGAATCGCTTGAACCCAGGAGATGGAGATTGTGGTGAGCCGATGTGGTGCCATTGCACTCCAGCCTGGGCAACAAGAGCAAAACTGTCTCGAAAAAAAAAAAAAGGCAAAGAATTTGAATAGACATTGCTCCAAATAAGATATACAGATGGCCAATAATTACATGAAAAGGTGCTCAACATAATTAGCTATAATGGAAATGTGAATTAAAACTATAATGAGAAATAGCTGCATTCACTGGGATGGGTATAATCAAGAAAATAATAACTATTGACAAGGATGTGGAGAAATTAGAATCCTCATCCCTTGTTGGGGG
>NW_012114710.1:2304398-2306737 GCF_000951035.1 Colobus angolensis palliatus
AAATGAACATATACAAAAACCTGTATACAGATAATCCTATCAGCATTATTCATAACTAAAAAGTACAAACAACACAAATGTCTATCAACTAACGAATGGATAAAATGTGGTATATACATACAATGGAATATTATCTGGCACTAAAAAGGAATGAATGATACATGGAACAACATGGATGAACCTTAAAAAGAGTCCAGGTGAAAGAAGCATGTTGTATGATTCAATTTATATGAAATGTCCAGTAGGCAAACAGAGATAGAAAGTAGATTAGTAGTGGTTGCCTAGGGCTGGGGAGGACAGAATGATTGGGGTTGACAGCCAGAAGGGTATGAGGTTTCTTCTGGGAGTAATAAAAATGTGTTAAAATTGATTGTGGTGATAATTGCACAATTCTGTGAACATACTAAAAACCACTGAATTGTATGTTTTATTTCTATTGATTGATTGATTGAGACAGGGTCTCCCTCTGTCATCCCAGCTGGAGTGCAGTGGTGTGATCACAGTTCACTGCAACCTCCACCTTCCTGACCTAAGTGATCCTCCTGCCTCAGCCTCCCAGGTAGCTGGGACTACAGGTGTGTGCCACCATGTCTGGCTCCATTTTTGTATTTTTTTTGTAGAGATGGGTTTTCTCCATGTTGCCCAGGCTGGTCTCAAACTCTTGGGTTCAAGCAATCTGCCCACCTTAGCCTCCCAAAGTGTTGGGATTATGGGCATGAGCCACTGCACCTGGCTGAATTATACATTTTAAATGGGTAAATTGCATGGTATATGAATTATATCTCAGTAAAGCTGTCACCAAAAAAATTCATGTATAAATAAAAGACAACTTAAAATTCTGAAAATAGTTTTATTATGGAAACAAAATAAGGAGGGTAATTAAGCATGAAATAATTTCATTCTTGATAAAAGCATATTGATTATTACAAAATTTGAAGTGTTAGTTTATAGCCCTAATCTTTTCAAGAATTTGTGTCTGCTGAAATGAACTTTCATCCTTTGCAAAGATGCAACTTTAGTTACAGGAGGAACATATTTAATCTAAATACACATTGTCATAGATAAGACTCAGAGGATAATATATATAAAGCTAACTGTACTCATCTGTGTTAAATAGCTATACAAAGCTACTAACTTAAAGTATGAAAGGGTTGTTTATGAGACATTTCAAACTATAAGTTTGGAATTCTTGTTCCTTTGTGATACCCTTATTATACTAAATACATTTAGTGGTTACAAGTCCAGTGTACCTCTTATAGAACAGCACATAGGATTAGATATGCCAAGATTAAAATATTGCACATTTTAGGAAACTCAGAAATAATTCAAAGACGCTTTTATGCTAAACTCAGCAAATTTGGTTCCAAAATGTCTTTATTATGAAAAACAAGTAAGCATAATGTTTAGACATTAATGTACAGAAAATAGTTGTCATATATATTCCTTTACAATTTTCACACCTGTTTATTTAAAGTGTTTATTCTACACATTAAAAAACATAATAATGAGACCATGTTTCAATAGGAAATTGCTAAATTTTACTTGCAAATTTTTGTAGCTATAATTCTAATACACATTGGGATCTAAAACTATTGGTAAACAACAACAATAGAGACTACATATTTTCTAAATTGGGCAAATGAAAGGAGAATATATTGAGATGTAAATCAGGAAGTAGTTATTCGCTTTACAAAAAGATTTTAAATATGCAGATTAATTCATAACATATACCCTTTAAATACTAAAGCATTTAAAATAAGTTTAACAAAAAAGGCAACTTACATACTTTTTAAAACTCCACCAGCTGTATAAAGAGAGGCACTACTTTTATCCACAAAAAGCATCAACATTTTTAACAGTTCAAAAATAGGAGCCCAAAACAACTGATTTATCAGAAACAAAACAATACAATGGCTATTCACAGTGTAAGAAATTAAATCTATTTTTTAAAGCACGTTTTTCAGTCTCAATTTATAACACACTTTGACTTCTACTTCTGCTTTTCCTTAAATCAATCTGGACTGTGTGGAAGAATGCCGTAACATGAAGCTATTAGCAATCTGGGTTAATGTTCTACAAAAAAATATGCTGTCTATATACGCAGAAAGTAATGAAGAAAAAAGTTAGCGCTGAAGTACAATGCATACTCCTTAGGTTCTGAAACTATCAGTCTAACAGAAAGCACCAAGATACAGATGCCAAAGTTAGAAAAAATACAAAGCAGCTCAGAATCAATAATCTTATTCAAGGTAAATTTTATGTTAGATTGTTTGTCTGGCATTTGGGAGGCTAAATTAATTTAGGAGGCTAGATATCCCATCTCTACTTTTTTTTTTTTT
>NW_012114710.1:2307407-2310558 GCF_000951035.1 Colobus angolensis palliatus
CATCTCAAATAATAATAATAATAATAATAATAATAATAATAATAGTAAATTCAAGGCACTTGTATCAGTGAGTTTGCAATATCAAGGGCAAAGAACATTTTTTATTTCTTCCAGAAATTCCTTCCACCCCAAACCCATAAACTCTTCTCTCATAGTATATCTTTATTGTCAAACCTAACAACTGTAAGTTACCTAAGTGGAATTATTTGCAGAATTGTGAATCATTTGTTCATTCTACAAATAAGCGAAGAAATAAATTAAATGCTTTCTACTTAAAGTTGTCTAGTACTATTGTTTTAACTGCAGTTAAAGTAGAAGCAAATAAACTTATCTGTCATATTCAATATTGTCATTTCCATAATAAGGCTTACTTTTCCTTTTCAACTGAAGCTGGATGAAAAATTCATTATTTAAAACATCCCATTAACAATTTTTCCAGATCAATTTTATTTAAGAAATAAGTTGACATAAAGAAGCAAAAGCAACTTACTAATATGTCAAACAAAACACAAGTACCAAACCTAATTCAGCACAGGTGACATAAATCGATAAAAATTCAATTAAATATTTCACACTACGTAAAAAGTAGGGTGTTCTATTTCAAAATATGGAAGATGACTTTTAAATTACATTGTTTTACATGCTCTAATCACAAGTACTACCATGTGACTATTCATTGTGTGCTTAGGTAACTATGGTCATATTTTCAGAAGGCTTGAAGCAAAATACTAGTGACTCACTAGCCAGATGTACAGAGTCAACCTGAAGTACACTGCCTGCAACTATCTTAACATAGTTAAAAAATTATGTATAAAAGTGAAATGAGAACCACTGAAACTAATCTATCAGATATATGACATCAACATCAAACAATTCTTAAGCTCCAAAAGAGCAAAGCATCTGAGAATTAGTCTAGGAGTTCATGTACTTTTACAACATATGTATAACAGAAAATAAAGACAATGGAAAAAGCTCCCTTTTAATGTAGTGTACTTTACAACACATATATAACAGAAAATAAAGACAATGGAAAAAGCTCCCTTTTAATGTAGTGTACTTTACAACACATATATAACAGAAAATAAAGACAACGGAGAAATGTTCCCTTCTAATGTAGTAATTTAGAGTACTGAAAATGCAATTTTTGCAGCACTTTAACAAGTCAGAATTATGAAAATCTGTTCACTGAACAGGAGTATAAGGAAAAACTAAACATGTATCCCAACTTATGACACATCTATAGACTACATCTATCCTGAAACTCTTAATAAGGCCAAATCAACGTTTTAAAATTTTCTCTTAATAAATGATTAAAAATATAAAAATACTTAAAGGAACATAGCATTTAGACTGTGAAACTGTGTTGTAAATGTTATTATACTTGTCATTTTTTCTTGATGTTGAAGACTGCATCACAGTTTCATAAATAACATTGCTTGTGTTTTATAATACATCTGCATGCAGAGGTACGTTTAACAACATCTGCATGTATCCCCAGAAACTGTTGCTCATTTTAGAACACATATTTTTATTCTGATAATGATTTAATTTTTTACTTAGTACTTCAGTAGAAAATATGTGAATAGATTGTATGCCCCATATCAGTATTTTAAAAAAAACCCTGAACAACATTCTTTTAAATGTCCATTAAAAAAATATATGTAACAGTTATTGTTTTATCATGATTAAATTGGTATCAAATTAATAGGCATAAGTGAAATAACTAATCATTTACTAGTCATTTAAAAAAATGCAATAACATCATGCACTATGTATTACTAAGAAAGTGCTCACTTATACAAGCAACGGATGAGGAGAAGAGTATCATGAAAATTCTAGATATATCTTTATGCATATCCTTAAAAATCACTTTCCTTTATAATTTCCATTTTAATTTAAATGCCACATATCTTCAGCTAACATTTAAATTAGTTTTTATTGTAAAACTTCAGTTGTTATACATCATAAAACACCTTCAGAAACTTGCTTGAAGGTAGGAATAATTCTTTCCTTCTATTAAATAATTATATCACATTAAGTATTTATTAAATGTTATGTTTGAGAAATGTATTCTGACCTAGAACATATTCAAATTCAAGATCAATATCATAATAGAAGGAAGATTTTATGGGGAAAATGTTGCAATCAGTAAAAGTGTTAAAGACCACGTAACAGTAAGGAAGATACCTGTCTGGAATACTGCAGAGTGGTATACATCACATTTAATCAAAGGAGAGTAATGCTTGATCTTCTATTTCCCACAGAACTCTGGATCCAGTTAAGAGCAGAAGGGGGAAAGAAGCAGCAATATTTCAAATGTCCATACTCTGACCTGCAAAAGACACCGAGTAGGTAGAAGAAAACTGCGTTTTACTTCAGGTAAGTCTTTGAAATGAAGGCTCTGTTATTTTTCAAGACTGGAAGGATATCACAGTGTTGATTTTATATACAAAGTAGGATCTGTTCCAGTATACTCTAGTGAAATAATTCACATATGGAGAATAGTTAATTTTGACCTCATGACAAAATCGCCCATACTTTGAGTAGGTTAGCTTGTCACCTTCTTCACAAACCATCTATTAAAAGACATAAAACATAATATTAAAAAGCTTATTAAGCTTATAGCAGAAATGCAATCAATATACAAATGACTATTATTTATATGAAAAAACACATTACTGCTAAACATTGTCTATAAAACATCTCACTGTTAGCAAACAGAACAGGCTTCATAAGTGAGTCACCATGCCCACTATACTCCTGAACTTTCCATTGACACTGAGAAACCAGTATGAAGGCTTCCAATTTTTAAAAGATTTAATCCTAAAATTTAGAAGGCAATATTTCCATAATCCATTATCACTGCTCAGAAGAACCTTATCATGCATCCTACCAAGGCTGATGTTTTCTTTTGATGTTTTCATACATGATGTTTTCATACATGATGATTTGTATGTTGAAAAAATACTTCAAACTACTTTTAATAAGCTGTCCCCATTATTACATAACTCAATTATACTCTTAGTTAAGTTCCAAAAATAAAGTTTAAAGATTATGAGTTTGCCGGGCGCGGTGGCTCAAGCCTGTAATCCCAGCACTTTGGGAGGCCGAGACGGGCGGATCACAAGGTCAGGAGATCGAGACCATCCTG
>NW_012114710.1:2311797-2321308 GCF_000951035.1 Colobus angolensis palliatus
GGCTAATTTTTTGTATTTTTTTAGTAGAGATGGGGTTTCACCGTGTTAGCCAGGATGGTCTCGACCTCCTGACCTCATGATCTGCCCGTCTTGGCCTCCCAAAATGCTGGGATTACGGGCTTGAGCCACAGCGCCCGGCCTGCACTATTCACATTTTAGGCCAGATCATTCTTTGTTGGGACAGGAGAGAGGATGTTCTCTGCAATGTAGATTCCTGGTCTCTACTCACAAGATGCCCATAGACCAGCATTCCTGGTCTCTACTCACAAGATGCCCATAGAACCCCTCTTCCTGTTATGACATTGCAACAATCAAAAATGTCTCCAGACACTGCCAAATGTCCCTTCAGGGAACAATCGTCCCAGGTTAGGAATCACTGGCCCAGGGGATTATACAAAGATTAGCCACATATTACGAATTAGAGACTCTGTCTAATTTAACTGATATGGTCAGCCAGGTGCGGTGTCTCACGCCTATAATCCCAGCACTTTGGGAGACGCAGGCAGGCAGATCAATTGAGGTCAGGAGTTTGAGGCCAGCCTGGCCAACACGGTAAAACCCCATATCTACTAAAAATACGAAAATTAGCTGGGCACGGTGGCGTGAACCAGTAGTCCCAGCTACTTGGGAGTCTGAGGCAGGAGAATCGCTTAAACCTGGGAGATGGAGGTTGCAGTGAGCCGAGATCATGTCACTGCACTCCAGCCTTTATGAAATTCTCTAAAACTGAAAAACAGAATATTGGGAACTCAGGTTCAGTTCATCATTGCTTTCAGATATGAAGTTACCATTTAAATTCATACAAGAGCGAGACTCCATCTCAAAAAAATAAAATAATTAAAAATATAAATAAATAAATAAATGGCCGGGCATGGTAGCTCACGCCTGTAATCCTAGCACTTTGGGAGGCAGACGTAGGCAGATTGCCTGAGCTCAGGAGTTCAAGACCAGCCTGGGCAACATGGTGAAACACTGTCTCTACTAAAATATAAAATATTAGCCAGGCGTGGTGGCATGCGCCTGTAGTCCCAGCTACTCGGGAGGTTGAGGCAGGAGAGCTGTTTGAACCTGGGAGGCAGAGGCTGCAGTGAGCCAAGACTGCACCAATGCACTCCAGCCTGAGCGAGACTCATCTCCAAAATTAAAAAAAAAAATTGTAATTAAAAATAAATAAACGATATGGTCTCATTTATGAAGTTCAGTTTGGATTTTAGCTTAACAACAAGTTTACTTAATACCTGCTATGTGCTACATACCGTAGAGAAAGAAAAAAGTTTGAAAAACCGTGGTTACTTTTTCTCATAGACAAGTTACATAAAACTTAAAACTCTAAAATGTTTAAATTAAATTAGAACCTAACTAGAACTCTGACCTAATTACAAGTAACTCTGAAATACCATATTAGAAAAGACCAATCAAAAAAAGTCACAAAGTTTGTTGTTTTAAATCCACAAAAAATAAAATTCAGGAATATGCTGTCTATATTTTGCCTAAGCAACTCTATGTTTTGGAAGTGCAGCAAATACTCATCAGAGATGGCTGCTGTCTCTCAAGGAATCATTCTCAGGTAGATCTCCCCATCTCTGATCTCTCCCCTGCCTGCTTCAATCTGTTCTTTCTCCCATGACCATAATTACGTCTTCAAAGCAGATCTAATCATTCCACTGCCAGGTTTACTAAAAGTCATGTCTCTTAACTGCCTCAAGGATAAATCTAAATTTTTCAGCATGATATTCCAGGTCTGTCAGAATTCAGCCTCATTTTCTTTTCCAGTTTCAAGACGATACAAATTCCTTAGCTCATGTTACTTTTTCAGCCTGGAATCATATATATTTCTTTTCCAAACAAGTTTCTAATCATCCTTCAAAGCCCAGATTGAGGGACTGCCTTTTATAACAACTTCTTAGATTTTTGTAGGCAGAATTGTTTGACTGTTCCTGCTTTTTTACTCCTCTTTGTAACTTGTGTGTGTCCATGTGTATGTGTATGCATGCAACGACCACTTAATAGTACAGAGTAATAACATAATAGCTAACTTTAAAATTTTACTGTGTTTCAGGCATTGTACATTATCTCATTTAATTCTCACAAGTAGGAGGTGAGAACTATTATTCTCACCTAATCTCCAGATTTAATAACTCGCTCAAGGTCACAAAGCTGATACACAGCACAGCTAGCATTTGGGTTCAGGTACTCTGATTCCTGAGTCTGCATTCTTAATCTCTATATTACTGTATTTCTTCCTTAACTTAGAATATGCTTAAAAACTGTATGAAATTGGCCGGGCACGGTGGCTCAAGCCTGTAATCCCAGCACTTTGGGAGGCCGAGATGGGCGGATCACGAGGTTAGGAGATCGAGACCATCCTGGCTAACACGGTGAAACCCCGTCTCTACTAAAAATACAAAAACTAGCCAGGCGAGGTGGCGGGCGCCTGTAGTCCCAGCTACTCGGGAGGCTGAGGCAGGAGAATGGCGTAAACCCAGGAGGCGGAGCTTGCAGTGAGCTGAGATCCGGCCACTGCACTCCGGTCCGGGCGACAGAGTGAGACTCCACCTCAAAAAAAAAAACTGTATGAAATTATCTAAAATTGAAAAACAGAATATTGGGAACTCAGGTTCAGTTCATCATTGCTTTCAGATATGAAGTTACCATTTAAAGCCATATCAAACATTCAAAATAATATATTATCTAAACTATAATTAGATACCATTCTAATGTTATACTGAGTCAATAACTGCCCATTTATTAAAAAATAAATTAGTGTTTTATAAGCAATAATAGAACTTTAGCTGAGAAAGACAAAGTGTAGTACCAAGACATTAATTGACAGTCTTCTTTTAAAAATTGGATTGAGGGCTGGGCACAGTGACTCACGCCTGTAATCCCAGCATTTTGGGAAGCCAAGGCAGGTGGATCACCTGAGGTCAGGAGTTCGCCACCAGCCTGACCAATATGGTGAAACCCTGTCTCTACTAAAAAATACAAAAATTAACTGGTCATGGTGGCGGATGCCTGTAATCCCAGCTACTCGGGAGACTGAGGCAGAAGAATCACTTGAATTGGGAGGCAGAGGTTGCAGTGAGCCGAGATCGTACCATTGCACTCCAGCCTGGGTGACAGAGCAAGACTCTGTCTCAAAAAAAATAAAAAATAAAATAAAAATTTGATTGAGAACAGTATTTTAAAAAGAATGTTAGCCAGCTGTGGTGGCGCATGTCTGTAATCCCAGCTACTCAGGAGGCAGAGGCAGGAGAATCGCTTGAACCAAGGAAGCGGAGGTTGCAGTGAGCCGAGATTGTGACACTGTAATTCAGCCTGGGTGAATTAAAAAAATGTTAGCCGGCTGTGGTGGTGGGTGCCTATAATCCTAGCTATTCAAGAGGCTGAGGCAGGAGAATCGCTTGAACCCAGGAAGGGGAGGTTGCAGTGAGCTGAGATTGCACAACTGTATTCCAGCATGGGTAAAATATTACACATTAGGTCCCTTGACACTTTGTGGAACATTAGGTATTTTTCTTAGAAACATATCAATATTATTCATAAAACAAAGAACTTAATATTTTAATTTTGGGTCTCCTCTTGGTTAAATGTATTATGAATTACACAGTTTTCCGAAACGGAAGTTAATTAACTCTTTTAAAATTGTTTGGACCCTTCTAGCTACCTAGAAGCATACGTATACTACAGACTATGCTAAAATACAAAGTGCTGGAAAAGAGATCCAAATGTAGAATTCAAAATGCCTTACATTTTCATTTCTCTTGAGAAGATCATCATCATTGTAAAGAGGCAAACTTGTCACCATCCATCCAGTGCATAATTTAATCGCACCCATTAACTGTGGACTCCCTGCAAACACAGCTGCAACTGGAGCTTGCCTTCTGCAAAGAACCATAAAGATTTGCACACTGAAAAGGCAAGTATACTATTTAGATCACTGATCTATATCAACTCTGAAACACCAGACAACTTACAATGTTTATACATTTAAACTTCAATGTCAGTTTTCATTTCATTTCATTTATGGATTCATTAAAAAAAAAACGGGCACCTAACTATGTACCAGACACTTGTGCTGAAGATACAGAAACTTTTCTAAGAAGAGGGAGCAGGCGGAAGGCAATAAGAAGTAAACATATATATTGGGTGGTGATAATATGATTAAAAATAATGCAGCGTAAGGGGACAGTAACCAGAATATATTATTTTAGATAAAGTGGCTAGTTCAGTGGTGATACTGTGAATTCTCAACTCCATCTTTTGCAAATTAACTTCATACAACCCAGCTTCTTCCAAATCCACCTCTGCTTCTGCTCCTTCTCTGTCTTTACCCATGTGTCTGTCTCCAGGCGGAAAATACAGGACTTCTCCACTCTGAATCATTATCCCAAGTCCCAGACAGATGCTACTTGCAAGGTGGAAAACCTACAAGCAGGTCCCGAAGGGCTGTTCTAATACATTCACTTATTTATTCACTGTCTGAATTTAACATTAAGCACCTACCTCTATGTGCTAGGGATAGTGCCAGGCTATCGAAAGAAAGAGATGCATATATGGCCATAGTCCTCAATAGTGAGGAAGCAGATATAAAACACAGTAATTGTACCCAGTAACATAAATGTTCAATAGGTAATTGTTTGGGCCTTTGCTGTCTTTGAAAATACTGTTGTAAATCATACAGAGATGTAACTTCCTCTTTTGTTAATGACAACACAAGGCAGTATTCAACAATAGCAAACAGAATTCACAAAAAGTATTAATGGGCAATAGTTAAGGATTATCTAAAGAAAACTATTTTTATAAAATAGAAGATGTTATAGTAACAAGACATTATAATAAAACCTATTCTTGTTTCTGTATACCTATTCTATAAATCAATTTAAAATTTCTAGAAACACTTTTTGTCTTTTTTCCCATATTTTTCTGGTCTTTTTTGATAGTATTTCATCACTTTTTCATGTCTTCTTATCTTCTTTTATGTCTTTAATAAATTTCAATGTAGTTATTTTGTAGTCTCCATCCATGGAATAGACTGGTTACAAAAATGGCCACAATAATTCCTCTCCCTATGGTCATGGTCTTGGAGGGAACGCTAGTCATCACCATGTGACTTGCTTTGGCCAATAGGACAATAGTAAGCACTGTGTAAGCAGTGACTTAAAACATGCTTGACATTGAGAATTGCCCTCTCTTGCTGCTCTTGGGAATTCTACAACTACCACCTTGTAAACAAGCCCAAGCTAACCTGCTAGATGATGAGAGACAGAGGGCCAAGTCAGTTTGATCCCCTCAGCTGACACAGAGCCAACCCCAGACTTGTGATAGAGACCCTGCCAGATTATCCAGTCCCAGTGAAGCTGGCCCAGACCAAAAGAATCCTCCCAGCATCCTAACCCTGCTAACTCTCAAGATGGTGTGGAATAACCCATGTTTATTGTTTGTAGGCCACTAAGTTTGGTGGCATTCTGTTATGCAGCAAACCCTAAATGATGACACAAATTTTATTATCAGAAATAGCTAGAGGTCTAATTCTGCTGTTTATCACAAGCTTCGTTGAACTGCTTATGTGTTTTATAATTTTAGAGCTTACCTTCATGAAACTTTACTTATGGAATCCTGTATAACATGGGTTGAAGATGTGTCACACGTTCCAGACCAACTCCAAACCACTTTTAATGCTAATTTTTTAATTTGGGGTTTCTTAGATTAGACAAGCATAATTTCAAATTATACTAGACAAGTATAATTTCAAACTATAAATCCATATGAATTCAGATCCATTGCTATAAACTGAGAGGGGAGAATTTTTCTGACCAAGAGATGAATGCGAGAGAGACATGCTTTCTTATCTTCTTTCTCTACTGCTTGGTATCTTGCTATTCCATCCTTCCACTGACTAGGTATTTGCTCTTCTATCCTTTCACTGTCAGTGTAGCCTTCTGAGGGTCTCTGAGTTACATATGTGTGTGTTGGGGGGTTCTCAATTCCAATTCCCTGCTTCCATAGGCCTAAGACCACATCTCCTGTCCTGTGTGGGCATTAAAATCTAAAACCCCTGGTTATCAAAGCTAGTAATCCACTGACAATTCACCTCCAACACAGGGCAGAATAAGCATCCCCTTGACTCTCTAAATAAAAGGATAGCTCTTCTTTTTTATCCCATATTTCTAAGTGTTTGACAATGGCAGTTTCAAATCTCATACCAACCAATGCTATATTTTCAAGCCCACGGAGATGAGCAGAAAATTAGAATCACTAAGTCCAACAAAACCTAAATATCCCTAAAACTCCTGAGTTTGATGAAAAAATTTGGAGAAGTATTAATTTATTATTTCCTGTGAATTCATTAGATAGCATGCAGTGATTAATTAATAGCTTAATAATAGTCTTGGGCACTTCAATCCTTACTTTATCCAGGTCATAAGTTCCACTGTATCTGGGTCATAGAATTCCTGTAGTTCCATTAATTCTGTCATTAATCTTGGAAAAAACTAAAAGGCAAAAAAAAAAAAAAAAAACCCAAAAGGTGTATGTCAGTAATTAGAAGTTTAAAACTGTTCCACAGTATTTCAAAAGACTAACAGACTAACTTAAGGCAAATGATATTACAATACCTTTTGAATGGAAAAAATGTCATGATGGATCTCTTTGCTTTCCTTCAATGGCCTGCTTATTTTTCTCAATCCAAATAATCTATTTTATGGTTAATTCACTGCTTTGACTCAATAAATAATTTTGTCATTAACAAACAATAATAAATTGATCATCAGTTGTATCTTTCAGGCACACACATAATAAATAAATAAATAAATTTTCAGTTCCAATAATTTGCAGAATTTATATCATTTCACAGATGATAAAGTTTTGGAGTTACCAAAATGTGTTTTAATATTAATTCCTATTTACTCAGCAATTTCCTTTGCCAATTATAAACTGAATTAACACTAGCATTAGACTGCAGAAAATAGCATCAGGTGGCATTCTAGAAATGTTTTAGCCCTTCTACAATGCTCCTAACAACAAAAAAAATTAAGCATTACTAAGAATATTACATTTTATTTTGTTAGGATAGTGTCTCAACATGTTTCCTACCCACACATATAAATTTATCACTATCCTTGTAGATAAAGTACATTTTATTAATATAAAAATCTAATTTTTTTACCTCTTTCCATAAGCTGAGACCTATTATAGTAGGCACAGCCATGCTCAGAATAAGAGCCTAAAATATGAAAGCAAAAAGGATTACAGATAAATACATTTCAGAATACATGTTAAAGGTAATAGACACTACTCTATGATCAATCATATATCTCTATAGTTATACAAAATTTCAAAAAAAATGAAGTCAACATAGAACCTAGTTCACAGAATGAGACGGGTGAAAACTAATGACTTTCAAAGATATTAACTTGGAAGTAAAGTGAGACATAAACATTTACTATAAAAATTTAACACAGAACATTAAAAAGGTAATGCTCATAATTTCAAATGGCAAGTCGATATTTGAAAAATTTGCCAGAAATCTATGTTATACAGATCTTACAAAGGATAGTACACTACTACATGAAAAGCTATCAACAAAAAAGACAATGAATTAACACAAAAAAAATAACTAATATACATTAGTACACTAGTCTGTTAAAATAAGAATGCATAAACTCTCCTTGAAATAAGACTGGCAAAATACACCATGAATATTATTAAAGATAATGTATCATCATCCTGCTATAATAAAACCTGTTCTGCCTACTGTCCCATGTCTTTTAGTGACCCTATGATCCACCAGAAACCCAGGAAACATCTAAGATATCTCCCTCTTCCTCATTTCCCCATACTTAATAAGCAGTGAGGCTTACTGATCTTCTGACTACTTTTTTCATTCCAGTCTGGCATACTACTAATCGAATGGGCTTTGGAGTCAGAAAAACCTGGGTGTGGCTGGGTGCGGTAGCTCATACCTATAATTCCAGAACTTAGGGGGCCAAGGTGGAAGGATTGCTTGAGTCCAGGAGTTTGAGACCAGCCTGGGCAACATAGAGAGACCTGTCTCTACAAAAAAAAATGTTTTAATTAGCTGGGCATGGTGGCGTGTGCCTGAAGTCCCAGCTACTCAGGAGGATGAGGAAGGAGGATTGCTTAAGCCCAGGAGTTTAAGGCTACAGTGAACCATGACTGTGCCACTGCACTCCAGCCTGGGAGAGTCAGACTCTGTCTCAAAAAAAAAAAGAGAGAAAAGAAAATCCTGGGCGTGAATCATGATTACCACACTTAGAAGCTTGGCAATCTCAAGCAAGTTATTTAACCAATTAAAGCCTTGTTTTTATCTATAAAACAGAGAAAATCTAGGACTGAATAGCATGTGAAATGCTTCAAACAGTACCTGACATAATGAGCATTCAATAAATTGAAGCTTCAATTACTTCTATCCACTCTGCCTCCTCTGTGACTGAAGTTTGTTGCCTATGGACTATCCTTCACAGAATTGTAAGAGTGAGCAAATAGAAAATACAAGTCTGACTCTCTCGCTTTCCATGAGGCGTACACATCCCAATTCCTTCCCACTGCCGACGGCATGAGAGCCAGCTCCGCAGGATGACACTTAGGGACCCCATGGCCTCACCTTCCTCCATTTCTCCAGTCTCATTTCTTGACCACCCCTACCTACCTCACACTTTGTGTGCCAAGAAAACTGAATATATTGTGCCTTTTTCCCAGTCCCTTTGATTACATCATGTTCTTTGCCTACCTCTGTGTCTATTCCTTCTACCATGAATACCCTCTCTTTCCCCTTCATTTGCCTAATAACTAAATATCTTTCCAATCTCAGATTGGAAAGCCTTATTTGAGTGCCTAAAAAAACAGAAAAACAGAATTAAGTAGCCCTTCCCTATGTTCTAAAAGAACCCTATGAAAAGTTCTTTTTGTTTTTTAGGAGGCAGGACGGGGAGAGAAGGAAGAGCTGGCAGGTTGGAGAAAGTGGAAGCAGAGGGAGCAGGGGACAGAGGGTCGAATTCTTATTATCTGTTTTTACGCCCAGAGATTATAATCCACTTGATGAAATTAACTACGCTATAATTATCTTTGTATCCCAAGCACACAGCAGGCAGAATGGAATGTTCCATTCATATAGAAAACATACCATAGTTCTAAATTAAACCAAGAAAGATACTATAAAAATTAATTCTTGGTGGCCTCTCACATTACTGATTCACTCACATTTTTACCTTTTATTTTTTAAGCTGTATGCATTAAAATGCATTACTTTGATAATCAGAATTTTTTTTTTTTTTTTTTTGAGACAAAGTCTTGCTCTGTTGCCAGGCTGGAGTGCAGTGGTGTGATTGTGGCTTACTGCAACCTCTGCCTCCTGGGTTCAAACAATTCTCAATTCTCAGCCTCTCGAGTAGCTGGGACTACAGGCATGTGCCACCATGCCCAGCTAGTTTTTTTTGTATTTTAAGTAGAGACAGGGTTTTACCATGTTGGCCAGGCTGGTCTCAAACTC
>NW_012114710.1:2321668-2322580 GCF_000951035.1 Colobus angolensis palliatus
TCACCGTGTTAGCCAGGATGGTCTCGATCTCCTGACCTCGTGATCCGCCCGTCTCGGCCTCCCTAAGTGCTGGGATTACAGGCTTGAGCCACCGCACCCGGCCAGGATCTGTTTTTCTACCTGTAAGTCATCACGTAATTTACTCATGCTATTTCAATTGTATTCAATGTAGTTTCCACTTATTAGCTTTGATTTTATATAATTAGAAGAGAAACAAATACTTAACGCAAAATAATGACTCACCAACAATATTGGGTGTACAGTTCTTAATCGAAGCCACTTGAAAAGTGTCATCCAAAGTTCAGGAGAACATACACCAAATGCTGCTAACATGCACACATAAGGAATCCAGATGTACTTCAAGCTGGAAAACACAAATGGAGTCATACATGAGACATCCTGTGAACATCATTATTATCTAATTTCTCTCCTTTGAGCTCCTTCCTGCTACTCACGAATATACCAAAATGTTAAGGGACAGTGAAAAAGCTTAGCCTCTAATTTTCAGCAACAGATTGTTATCTAGTTTTTTAAAAATCAAGCAGACATGTGGTCTAGCAAATTAGGATAAAATAAAAGCATTAATACTGATGAGGATGCAGGAAAATTGTATTCTTGGAGAGAATATAAACTATAGAGTATTTTCAAAAGGCAGTTTGGTGGACTGGGAGTGGTGGCTTATGCCTGTAATCCCAGCACTTTAGGAGACTGAGGTGGGTGATCACTTGAGGCCAGGAGTTTGGGACCAGCCTGGGCAACACAGTGAAACCCCATCTCTACCAAAACTACAAAAATTAGCCAGGCATGGTGACATATGCCTGTGGTCCCAGCTACTTAGGAGGCTGAGGCAGGAGGATCACCTAAGCCTGGAAGGCAGAGGTTGCAGTGAGCCAAACTTGTACCACTGTACTC
>NW_012114710.1:2323825-2330476 GCF_000951035.1 Colobus angolensis palliatus
CTACTTGGGAGGCTGAGGGAGGAGAATGGCTTGAACCCAAGAGGCAGAACTTGCAGTGAGCCGAGATCATGCCACTGCACTCCAGCCTGGATGACACAGCGAGACTCCATCTCAAAAAAAAAAAGTTAAAAATTTAGCTCTTAAATTAAAAAGATTAAAAATCAAGGTGTACAGAAAAAAATTAACTTGTATCATTAGAAGAAAATACATTACTTTATGTTGTAGATGTTAAAGAAAACAAAAGGAGCCCATCTCCGTAGGAGATGCCAACTGCTAAAAATGGAAGAGGAAAAGTTTAGAAAAATTAATAGATATCAGTGCTTAGTACAGATTATCAAGAAAAAAATAACATTTCAAGGGACAACTTTTGTAATAAATACTAAGGAGAACAACCAGACCCTTCTATGATATATTCCCTGGTGTCAAACTCAGAAGAGACTGGAAGAATCTGGGCCTAGAGTATAAATGTTAACCACTGCGGTTTTATAAAACAGCAAAGCCATGGAATGGAGAAAATAAAGAAATATCCAGGCTGGGTACAGTGGCACACGCCTGTCATCCCAATACTTTGGGAGGCCAAGACAGTAGGATCATTTGAAGCCAGATGTTCACGACCAGCCTGGGCAACAAAATTAGACCCTGTCTCTACAAAAGAATTTCTTTTTTTAATTTTCAAAAATTAAGAGGCTGGGTGCAGTGGTTCACACCTGTAATCCCAGTACTTTGGGAGGCTGAGGCAGGTGGAACACCTGAGGTCAGGAGTTCGAGACCAGCCTGGCCAACATGGTGAAACCCCATCTCTAATAAAAATACAAAATTTAGCCAGGCATGGTGGCGCACACCTGTAATCCCAACTACTCTGGAGGCTGATGCAGGATAACAGCTTGAACCTGGGAGGTGGACGTTACAGTGAGTCGAGATGGCACCACTGTACTTCAGCCTGGGCAGGAGAACAAGATCCTGTCTCCAAAAAAAAAAAAAAAAAAGAGAGAGCTCTGCTCTTGTTTGCAGCTGATCTAGGGGCACAATGGTTTTGGCACACACAAAAAAATTAGAATACATGCATAGTTTTTTCACAATACGCATTTTTCACGAACTTTTTGAAGACTCCTTGTATCCACAGTGAAATATTTTTTAGCCTTGAAAAAGAAGAAAATCTTGTCATCTTACAACATAGATGAAATTTGATGATGTGACATAAAGTGAAATAAGCCAGTCACAAAAAGATAAACACTATAGGATTCCACTTACATGAGGTATCTAAAGTAAACAAATTCATAGAAATGGAAAGTAAAGGCCAGGCACAGTGGCTCCTGGCTGTAATCCTAGTACTTTGGGAGACCAAGGTGGGCAGATTACCTGAAGTCGGGAGTTCCATTCCAGCCTGACCAACATGGAGAAACCCCATCTCTACTAAAAATACAAAATTAGCTGGACATGGTGGCGCATGCCTGTAATCCCAGCTACTTGGGAGGCTGAGGCAGGAGAATCGCTTGAATCCGGGAGGTGGAGGCTGCGGTGAGCTGACATCACAGCATTGCACTCCAGCCTGGCAACAAGGGTGAAACTCCGTCTCAAAAAAAAAAAAAAGAAAGAAAGAAATGGAAAGTAAAATAGTGATTATTAGAGGTTGAGGGTAGGGGAAAAAATGAGAGTTGTTCATCAATATAGAGTTTTAGATTTACAAGATGAAAATGTTGTGCAGATCTGTTGTACAACAATGTGTGAATATACTAAACACTGCTGAATTGTATACTTAAAAAACATTAAGATAGTAGATTTTATGTTATGTACTTTTTTATCATAATTTTAAAAAAACTTAAATGTGGCTAGGCACAGGGGCTCACGCCTATAATCCCAACGCTTTGGGAGGTTGAGATGGGAGGATGGCTTGAGCCCAGGAGTTCAAGACCAGCCTGGGCAACATGGTGAGACCTCATCTCTACAAAAACTTTAAAAAATATTAGCCAAGCATGGTGACACCAGCCTGTGGTCCCATCTAGTTGGGAGGACATCGTGGGAGCATTGCTTGAGCCTGGGAGTTCGAGAGCACAGTGAGCTGTGATGGCACCACTGTACTCCAGTCTGGGCAACAGAATGAGATCCTGTCTTTTTTTCTTTTTTTTAACTAAAGACGCGGCCTCACTCTGTCACCCAGACTGGAGTGCAGTGGCGTGATCATGACTTACTGTGGCCTTGAACTCCAAGGCTGAAGCAATCCATCCACCTCAGCCTCCATTAGTGGCTGGGACCACAGACGTATGCCACCATGCCTGGCGCTTTTTTTTTTTTTGTAGAGACGGGGTCTTGCCATATTGCCCAGATTGGTTTCAAACTCCTGGGCTCAAGTGATCATCGTCCTCCATCTTCCAAAGTGCTGGGATTATAGGCATGAGCCACCATGCCCAGCCTGTCTCTCAAAAACAAAAACAAGGCCAGGCGCACCTGCTCATGCCTGTAATCCTAGCACTTTGGGAGGCTGAGTCGGGCGGATCACCTGAGATCAAGAGTTCAAGACCAGCCTGACTAACATAAAGAAACCCCATCTCTACTCAAAATACAAAATTAGCCGGGCTTGGTGGCGCATGCCTGTACCCAGCTACTTGGGAGGCTGAGGCAGAAGAATCACTTGAACTGGGAGAACTGGGAGGCAGAGGTTGCACTGAGCTGAGATTGTGCCACTACAATCCAGCCTGGGCGACAAAGACTCTGTCTCAAAAAACAAACAAAAAACAAAAACTTAAACATAATCTTCAATGCTATTAAACATTCAGTTTGTATACAAGTAACCTAATTGAAGAATTTAAAGCTCCAAACTTCTAAAGATGGTAACATTTTCTTCTTTCATCTACTAAAGAAAGATGCTCCTATATGAATTACAACTTAAGAATAATTAACTTTAATATGCAAAGGGTTTCATATATTCCCTTTTGTTGTTGTTGTTGTTTTTTTCCTGATACGGAATCTCGCCCTGCTGCCCAGGCTAGAGTGCAGTGGCACAATCTTGGCTCACTGCAACCTCCGCCTCCTGGGTTCAAGTGATTATCCTGCCTTAGTCTCCTGAGTAGCTGGGATTACAGGTGCCCACCACCACACCCAGCTAATTTTTTTGTATTTTTAATAGAGACGGGGTTTCACCATGTTGGCCAGGCTGGTTTCGAACTCCTGACCTCAAGTGATCCGCTTGCCTCAGGCTCCCAAAATGCTAGGATTACAGGCGTGAGTCACTGTGCCCGGCCTCATATATTGCCTTTTATGAAATGTATTCCCATGCATCTTATTTATTGTGCAGTAAAGGATTAACCTTGCTTAAAAAGAGATTTGGCCTTTGCCCTCAACTTCTAGGTGGTAACCTCTTGCCTGATAAGAGCATCTTCGTTTGCCTGGGTCCTTTAAGTCATGCAAAAGAGTCTATCTATGCTAACAGTGTGATTTATGGTGGGAGCCTTGGGCCGTGTGGTATCAGTTCAACCTCTGAAGGGCTGAAGACTAATGTCAGCCGCACAGGTGGTCAACCACGTATATATGACTGAGCCCCAATACAAACCCTAAATTCAAAGCACGGGTGAGCTTCCCTGATTGACAGTACTCCATGTGTACTGTCACACATCATTTCTGAGAGGAAAACAGGTACTGTCTGCATGATTCCACTGGGAGGGAACAAATGGTAGTTCTGTGCTTTGGTGTCTCCTGGACCTTGTCCTATGGGTCTCTTTCCTCTGCTGATTTTAATCTGTGTCCTTTCACTGTAACAAACTGTAACTTGAGTATAATGACTTTTTAAAATCAAGCCTGAGGGTAGTTTGGAGGACTCTCAAACTTGCAGTTGGTGACAGAAGTAAGGATGGTCTTAGGAATTTCTGACCATTGTATTTACCTTCCTAGACTGTGTGCTTCTGAGGAAGGGGGATCCTATCATGTGTATTTCTGTATCTCCCACTATTGCTGGAAGAGTATGAAAAAACCAAAAACTTCTGCTGAATGAATACATTTTAATAAAGTTTATTAATAAGATGGCACGATTTTCTACAGAAGCAGGAAGGGAAGTTTAAAAACTAAATACTTAAAAATAAATAGTGCAAGATATGTTTCAAGGATTCAAACTCCCTAAACAATTATTACATAACTTATCTAAATATTAATATGTGAATACCTATTTTGCCTTAAGAAATTTAAGGTATACAGAACACTAAAATGATCAAGCAAGTGAAATACAAAAATTCTACCTTATGGAACATTAAATGGGGCCCTACATATATTTTGTAAAAGTTCATTTGTCATTGAAAGACAATAAAATAAATGAGGTAAGGAAAGGATAAAAGCCTACCACAAGCTCCCTGTGCTAAAGCCAGACTGAGCTCCTTTTCCTCCCACCAATAATGTGCCATGATCCTTCCTGCCCAGGCCTGGGCATATGCCATTCCCTCTGCCTGCAGTACTCTTGCCTCTTTGGGTCACCTAGTCCACTCCTACTCAACCTTCAGGTCTCAGGCACTTTTTCCTTAGAGAACCTTTCTGATCTCTTTAAGTCAAATTCTGTTTTATATGTTCTTATAGCACCATGTACATCTCCTTCACTTACCAAAGTTGTAATTTTATTTTTGTATGATTGACATCTGTCACCTCCATTAGGCCATAAGTTAAATAAGGTTAGAGACTGTCTGTTCCACTATTGGGCTTATTGAGGTAACTTTAGCACCTAGCACAACGCCTAGAACTTGGAATATGTTCAATAGTTTTTTAACAAATGAATGAGTAAGTAAATGTCAGTTCATTATACTATAAACACCTTTGTAAACTCCAGATGTATCTACTTATTACCATTAAAAAAGACAATCTTTGCTGGGCATGGTGGCTCACACCTGTAATCCCAACACTTTGGGAGGCCAAGGTGGGCAGATCATGAGGTGAGGAGTTCAAGACCAGCCTGACCAATGTGGTGAAACCCTGTCACTACTAAAAATACAAATAAATTAGCCGGGCATGGTGCTGTACGCCCGTAATCCCAGCTACTCAGGAGGCTGAGACAAAAGTGCTTGAACCTGGGAGGCGGAGGTTGCAGTGAGCTGAGATTGTGCTACTGCACTCCAGCTTGGGTGACAGAACAAGATTCTAAAAAAAAAAAAGGCCATCTTTGTGGGTTTTTTGACTTTTTTCTTTTTTGAGACGGGGTCTCGCTCTGTCGCTCAGGCTAGAGTGCAGTGGTGCAATCTCAGCTCATTGCAACCTCTACCTCCCAGGTTCGACAGTCCCTGCCACCTCAGCCTCCCCAGTAGCTGGGACTACAGGCGCACACCACCACACCCAGCTAATTTTTGTATTTTTAGTAGAGACAGAGTCTCACCATGTTGGTCACATTGGTCTCAAACTCCTGACCTCAGGTGAGCTACCTGCCTTGGCCTCCCAAAGTACTGGGATTACAGGTGTGAGTCACTACTCTCGGCCAACAATCTTTGTAAAAACAAAGGGATCAAATAAAGTACACTTACCCTTCTATAACCATTGCAAGAGAACCCAATAAAATAGTGTGAATTACATGATAAATTATTTCTGGTCTTTCTCCAATTCGTCCATCTTCAAGAGTAACAGTTTCCTTCAGGGACTTACCACTACAAAAAGAAAATGTATTTTTTAATACTTTGAAAATATATTTGTAAAAAACCAAAGATACATTGTTTATCATCTTTGAAGGACATACCTAAAATTTTATATTTCTACATAACAAAAAATATAGGTGATCTTTAAAATTTGAAAGTATATTGTGCTAAATACCTAACATATATACTACGTTTCTGCAAATTGCTTTTAGAACCCGAAGACAACAAACTCTATGAAGACTAAACATGAATTTTCAGAAAAATACAAAAGGGCTAGGAGCAGTGACTCACGCCTGTAATCCCAGAACTTTGGGAGGCCAAAGTGGGAGGACACTTGAGGTCAAGAGTTCGAGACCAGCCTGGCCAACATGATGAAACCCCGTTTCTACTAAAATATAAAAATTAGCCAGCCGTGGTGGTGCATGCTTGAAATCTCAGCTACTCTGGAGGTTGAGGCAGGAGAATCGCTTGAATCTGGGAGGTGGAGGTTGCAGTGAGCCAAGATCGTGCCACTGCACTCCAGCCTGAGTGATAGAGTAAGACTCCGTCTCAAAAAAAAGAATAATAAAGATTTGTAGGTTCTTCTTCCAAGATCAATTATGAATCAACTAGCAATTGCTAAATTAATATACTTAAATCATAATTTGAATAAATTCTTAAAATTAAGAAATTATACACAATCTCTGTCTTTTCAAACATAATAAAAACATCAAAGGTTAGTCAAACTTTATAGCTTTTTTTTTTCTTTTTCTTTAAGAGATGAGGGGTCTCACTATGTTGCCCAGGCTGGTCTTGAACTCCCGGCATCAAGCAATCCTGCGTCAGCCTCTCAGATTGTTGGAATTATAGGCATAAGCCACTGCCCCTGGCCTCAAACTTTGTAATTTAAAACTACTTATACTGCTAACTTCATTTAAGTTAAATAGAATAAATTATTCTTATATTAAGTAAAAATTTGTACAAATTAGTGAATCGGTCTGTAAAAGTTTAACTGATTATTTAAACTTCAGTTATAGATTAAGTCTCTAAGTTTAGGGCTGAACATGGTGGCTCA
>NW_012114710.1:2331996-2334270 GCF_000951035.1 Colobus angolensis palliatus
CAAGTAACGTGACCATCTCTAAAGCCCAATATAGTTTTTAGGGAATTTTGGTTTCTATCTTTATCTAGAAGACAACAAACAATTCAGCTGGCTAACCTCTACAAATGCATTGTCAAATATGGTAGCTACTAGAGACATGAGATTTTTAAACAGCTGAAATGTGGCCAATTCAAATTGAGACATACTTTAAGTACAAAATATACCCAGGATTTCAAAGAAAAGAAGAGCAAAATAATGATTTGAAAAACAAAATATATCCTTAATAATTTTTACATTGTTTACAAATTATTTTTATATATTAGAGAAAATATGTTAAAATTAATTTCACTTGTTTCTTTGTATTTTTAAAAATACGGCTACTAGAAAATTACAAGTACATAAGTGGTTCACATATTATTATTGGATAGACCTACTCTATATTGACAAGTGTAACTCAACTAGGACCCACTTAAAAAAGAGATACCTACTTATTAAGATAAATCATAAAATTTGAAATGTAAACCTTTTGAGCAGTATGAATCAGGATAAACATTTTTTGGCCCTAAGTATGGTCAACAAGACTCCTGGTTGTATATATGTTTATCTGCGTCCTCATTTCTCATCCATCTCTAAACTCCTATCCTCAATCCCTAGCTGTGGGGAAGGATGTTAGAGATGGAGTAATGTTTAGGAATGCTCACTGATGGATTGAGAATGTCTACTTAAATCATTGGGTTTAGAATAAAATGTTAAATAAAGTTTAACAATGTGGTAAACACATTCTAAGGTTTTTTTTTTCTTTTCTTTTTTTTTTTCTTTCTTAAGACAGGGTCTCACTGTCGCCCGGGCTGGGGTGCACTGGCACGATCTTGGCTCACTACAACCTCCACCTCCCAGGCTCAGGTGGTCTTCCTACCTCAGCTTCCTAAATAACTGGGACCACAGGCTTGCACCACCACACCCAGCTACTTTTTTTTTTTTTTTTGGTTGGATTTTTGTAGAGACAGGGTTTTGCCATGTTGCCCAAGTGGTCATGAACTACCCGCCTCAGCCTCCCAAAGTGCTAGGATTACAGATGTGAGCCACTATGCCCGGCCATTGAAGTTTTTTTATCTTTATTGTCTAAGTGGTATCAATTTAGGTAAACTTACATAATCTAAAACTTACTTAGTCATATTTAGTCCAAATTTTACTTCAAGGAATTTCAGCATGTGCCCATTTTCTTTGTGTGGGACAAACATCTAGAAGAGAAAAACACCAGTTAAACAAAGAAATATTAGCTATGCTTACAAGCACATGCTTTCCCCAATACTAGAGACAGAAAACACAACAAGACTACAAAACAAAAATATGAATAAATAATATATGGTACGACTATGAAGCAAGGAGATTTACTGACATAAATCAATCCCATGATTTTATGTTGAAGCATAAACTACAATGGGGTAGTAAGAACATTTCTTTTTTTCTTTTCTTTTTTTTTTTTTTTGAGACAGAGTTTCATTCTTGTTGCCCAGGCTGGAGTGCAACGGTATGATCTTGGCTCACCGCAACCTCTGCCTCCCAGGTTCAAGCGATTCTCCTGCCTCAGCCTCCTGAGTAGCTGGGATTACAGACGCGTACCACCACGCCCAGCTAATTTTTTGTATTTTTAGTAGAGATGGGGTTTCACCATGTTGGCCAACCTGGTCTCAAACTCCTAACCTCAGGTGATCAAGAACATTTCAACCTTATCCCACCAGGCTCAAGTAACTCACCCACTCTTCTAAACACTTTTCATTTGTCTCACTTTATTCCATATGGTGACATTTTTAACTTAATGAAAAATATGCATTCCCTTTTTCTTTTTAACTATATACAGAAAAGAATCAGAATCCTACTTTCTCACCCAATATGCTAGTTATGATTATTGTTTAACTCAAAATTATACTGTTCAAACTCTATTACTGTGCTATCTCATTATTCTCATTAAAATTTAGTCCAATATACTTCATTATTCATTTTGTTTTACTATATGAATCCCAGAGAGTTACTTACCTTCATCATAATATTCAATGTTATTGTCAGAGTACACACCAAGTAAAAATTAATCACTTTTATTATTTTAGCTACAAAACTTCCTTTCTTCACATTCAGCTGTGGAGGAAAAAGCATATGAACAAAGAAGTGAGGTGTTAAAAAATTAACAATTTAAAAAGTAATTATAAGAATGGCCGAGCACGGTGGCTCAAGCCTGTAATCTCAGCACTTTGGGAGGCCAAGGAGGGGGGATCACTTGAGGTCAGGAGTTTGACA
>NW_012114710.1:2335020-2340042 GCF_000951035.1 Colobus angolensis palliatus
TCCCAAAAGAAGTAAAGCAATATATATAAGAAAGTGGTGGCGTGGCCGGGCGCGGTGGCTCAAGCCTGTAATCCCAGCACTTTGGGAGGCCGAGATGGGCGGATCACCTGAGGTCAGGAGTTTGAGACCAGCCTGACCAACATGGTTAAACCTCGTCTCTGCTAAAAAAATAAAATAAAAAATTAGCCGGGCGTGGTGGCACATGCTTGTAATCCCAGCTACTTGGGAGGCTGAGGCAGGAGAATCACTTGAACCCAGGAGGCAGAGGTTGCAGTGAGCTGAGATGTACTCCAGCCTGGGCAACAGAGCGAGACTCCATCTCAAAAAAAAAATCAAAATAAGAACAATAAAAAGACAATTCTAATTACCTGAAGGCACTTAGCAAGCATTAAGGCTGCTACTAAACTTAGTAAAGGAGATACCAACAAAGCTGGATTCTCAAATTGCAGTAAATATCCCAGAAAGAGGGAAAATATGTAGATTTTATAAACTTCATAAACCTGTTGTGACAAAAATAAGTGAGAACAAGTTATATTTTATCATACATGTTTTCATTTGTTTTTAGATTTAACTATATTATACAGTAAATGCTCTACTATAATTTAGGAAAGTATTATGCAAATGTTCAGTCAATATTTTTAATGTTGGCCGGGCATGGTGGCTCACATCTGAAATCCCAGCAGTTTGGGAGGCCAAGGTGGGTGGATCACTTGAGGTCAGGAGTTCAAGACAAGTCTGGCTAACATTGTGAAACCCGTCTCTATTAAAAACAAAAAATATTAGCTGGGCATGGTGGCGAGAGCCTGTAATCCCAGCTACTCGGGAGGCTGAGGCAAGAGAATCGCTTAACCCGGCAGGTGGAAGTTGCAGTAGGCCAAAATCGCACCACTGCACTCCAGCCTGGGTGACGGAGCAAGACTCTGTCTCAAAAAAAGAAAAAAAGAAAAAGAAAAAAGAAAAATCAGACGGGCATGGTGGCACACACTTGTAGTCTCAGCTACTCAGGAGGCTGAGGTGGAAGGATCGCTTGAGCCTGGGAGGCAGAGGTTGCAGTGAGCCATGATTGAGCCACTGCACTCCAGCCTGGGTGACAGAGTGAGACCCTGTCTCCAAAAAAGTAAAAATAAATAAATAAAAATAAAATAAAAAACAAAAAGAAAAAAAATCAATCAATAGCCAGAGCCACTTAAAAAAAAAAAAGATACCTCGGTCAGGTGCGGCAGCTCATGCTTGTAATTCCAACACTTTGGGAGGCTGAGGTGGGTGGATCACAAGGTCAGGAGTTCGACACCAGTTTGGCTAACATGGTGAAATCCCATCTCTACTAAAAATACAAAAGCTAGCTGGGTGTGGTGGCAGGTGCCTGTAATCCCAGCTACTTGGGAGGCTAAGGCAGGAGAATCGCTTGAAGCCAGGAGGTGGAGGTTGCAGTGAGCTGAGATTGAGCCACCGCACTCTAACCTGGACGACAGAGTGAGACTCCGTCTCAAAAAAAACCAAAAAGATACCTCACTGTTACAAGTCAGAACAGTAGTTACCCTTGGGGGTTGAAGTAATGACTGGGAGAGACAGCATGATGGAGACTTCTGGGTGTTGGTAATGATCTATTCCCTTTTTTAATGTTTTTAGAGGTGGGGTCTCACCATGTTGTTCAGGCTGGTCAAGCGATCCTCCCGCCTCAGCCCCCACCTCACACAGTTAATTTTTAAAAATTTTTTTGTACAGATAGGGTCTCACTGTATTGCCTAGGCTGGATTTGAATTCCTGGGCTTAAGCAATCCTCCTGCCTTGGCCTCCCGAGTAGCTGGGACTACAGGCATGTGCCACCACACCTGGCTTGTGTTCTATTTTTGATCTGGGTTCTGGTTCTACAGAAGTGTGCCAGTTACCAAATAACTCTCTTAGCTCCAAACTCCCCTTTCTATCCTTTGCCTGGCAATGCTGGGCCTAGGACTCTGCAATCTACATTTCTGCTTTTCCTGTTGGTTCCCTATGAAGTTCTGCCAATAGGAAATGCTAGAGGGAAAGTGCAAGCCTGGAGGAGGAAGGAGCCTGCTCCTTCCTCTTGCTTCCTGATGGCTTGAGGGTCCTGTGATCTCATCTCAAGGATGCTTCTTCAACCCAACAGAGCAATTACTTCCTATGGAAGCACTAAATGCAGCTTCAGTTTTTCCAACACTTCAAGAACCAGCTTCATCACATCTTCCAGCCCAAGAAACCCAAGACCAGTCAGACACAGCCACATCCTCAGAGGCCTGGGTCCCAATTCTGAAGGGCCCTACTTTTGAGCAAAGCTGGTATTTCTGAGCTCAAAAGTCTGAGTATCAGCTCTGTGAGGTCCTGTTCTATATTTCTACGTTTTAATAATTTCATATTTTTCCCTAGCAGTTAACTGCTTTCTGCGTTGCGATCTCTATGAAACTTTCAGGCTCTTATTACCCTTTTATTTAGCAAGTCAGTGACTTTATACTTGGTTAACAATTTATGTTAACTTCTCTTTGTCCAAATAACTTAAATGTTGTACGCATTGGGGTTCTGAACCATATGAGTGTATGGATGAAGAAAAAAGAGGTTTTAAGATACAATGCTATAAATACATTCATTCTCTGGATTTAAAATCATCATTTCAAAATGCCATAATACCTTGTCATTTTGCTTCAGTGAAAAGATATCTAGCAGGAACAGAGATATTGCTTGAAGAAACAGGAGATAATGGCTATACTCCCACATCATCATAAATGTGTAAGTTGAAGCACTCATCAACAAGTAGCAAAACCTCTAGGGAAAACAAATGAAAGAAACTAAATATCAATAGATTTATTACGATAAAAGCCTATGAGACTGTTACCTCAAAGTTGCAGCTCTGTTACTCATTCAACTTTAAGCTATATAATTATTGAAACTTTGTTTTAAAATCACATAATTATTATTAAATCCTTACAAAAACAACAAGAGCTCAAAAAAGACACTTGAGAGAAATCAACCACTTGTCCTTCAATGTTCGACATCACATTGAGAATTTCAGGAAGACAAAGGGGAAGAAAAAGAAAATTCAATATAATTTTCTTTCATCCCAAAAGAAGTAAAGCAATATATATAAGAAAGTGGTGGCGTGGCCGGGCGCGGTGGCTCAAGCCTGTAATCCCAGCACTTTGGGAGGCCGAGACGGGCGGATCACAAGGTCAGGAGATCGAGACCATCCTGGCTAACACTGTGAAACCCCGTCTCTACTAAAAAATACAAAAAACTAGCCGGGTGAGGTGGCGGGCGCCTGTAGTCCCAGCTACTTGGGAGGCTGAGGCAGGAGAATGGCGTAAACCCGGGAGGCGGAGCCTGCAGTGAGCTGAGATCCGGCCACTGCACTCCAGGCCGGGCGACAGAGCAAGACTCCGTCTCAAAAAAAAAAAAAAAAAAAAAGAAAGTGGTGGCGTTTACTAGACCTGGCTGGTGAGCTTTTGTTATTGTGGAAGCAACTCCTTTTGCTGTGAAAATAATATTTCACTTCCATGGTGCTTCAAGTTTTAATAATTTCCTAATTTTCCCATTGTTCCCTCAGTCCTAGTGGTGGTAGCTGCCTTCTGTAGTTGTGATCTCTATGAAACTTTCAGGCTCTTATTACCCTTTCATTTAGCAAGTTAATGACTTTATACTTGGTTAACAATTTATGTTAACTTTTCTCTGTCCAAATAACTTAAATGTTGGTATTCATCATGGTTCAAACTTATTTTGTTAAGAACTTCATTTAAAGAGTCTGTTTACATCTCAGCCTATTCCACAGCCCATGTCTTTGCTTTTTTCATTTTCTGTCAACAGAAGTGTTATCTTTCCCCAATGCCTGTACTGTCAGCCATATTAAACTTTCAGCTCTTTTCCTCTGCTAAATACTAAACACAAGGGATGTCACTGCCCTTGCCGAAAATCTGCCTAGGTCAATTCTGTCCTTCAAAATGTCATCTCACATGTGATCCCTTAGCAAGTTACCAAGTCTGTGACAAATCCCATAACATATTCAACAACAGCCTCTCCTTCTTCCATGGACCTGCTTTTAAACTCTGGATCCCTCCACTGGCTGTAGTGTCAAATGACCTTGTTCAGATAAGAACAGTGAAGAAGGATAATAAAGGTCAGTCAAGAAACCTAAGAACTGTGCTCTCTAAAACTAAGTCTTTCATACTCAGCTGACTATCCCCAAGGATAAATTCCAGAGTCAGAAATACCTTAGCCTTCAGCAGATAAAATAATTTTCCAGCATCCTGAATTAGATTACGACCAGAGAACCAAATGTAAGAAATGGCAAACTTCCACCTGTTGGGCAAATAACACCAATTGCAAAGCACAGAAGGGCTCTAACATAAGCTTCTGCTCTTCCTTGTCACCATAGCTATGCGCAGGGCAAGGGTTCTGGAAGCCTTCTAATGTGGAACAACCAGAACTGTAATAACCAGACCTGACATCATCATCCCCAGAGAAACCAATTCCAGAAAGCAATGAAGGCTCAAATCTAGACCCAGCCTAATTAACGTACTGGGCATTTGGAGATTACTTCTGAGATTCTGGGGGAAAGCTACAACATACTAAAACAAATTGTTAATTCCAAGGGTTGACTCTCAAACTACTCTAAGAGCACACAGTAAAAATGTCTTAAAGAGAGAACTATGTATCAAACACAATTTGTAGAGTTAGCAAAGTTATTCCTTTCCCTGAGCATTTTCAAGGTTCTGTGCAGTCTTGCCTACCCCTGACCTTGCTTGCAGTGTCTCACAGGGCTTCACTTTCACTGTGTCTGTAGTGTGAACTTTTTACATATAGGATTTATGTGATACATCAAACAGGTTTCAATAATCAACCACAAATGTTTCTTAATGACTCCAGATAACTGCACAAAAGATTGAACTGAACTTGGCTATCCTGAGGCAACTGGGACGACGAAACTTAGCCTCAACAATGGGAAGCAAAATACAAAATATGTGATTTTTTAAAAGTACATGGGCTGGGCACGGTGACTCACACCTGTAATCCCAG
>NW_012114710.1:2344987-2349012 GCF_000951035.1 Colobus angolensis palliatus
TAGCCAGGATGGTCTTGATCTCCTGACCTTGTGATCTGCCCGTCTCGGCCTCCCAAAGTGCTGGGATTACAGGCTTGAGCCACCGTGCCCGGCCCTAAAAAAGCTAATCTTAAAAGGTTACATACTACATGATTTGATTCCATTTATATAACCTTTCAAGGTGACAAAACTATAGTGATAGAGAAGAGATCAGTGGTTGCCAGAGGTTTGGGTTAGGGGAAGGATGTGATTATTAACGTACACAAGAGTTTCGTAGTGGTGAGAGAAGAGTTCTATGTCTTGATTATGATGACAGTTACTCAAATGTATACATGTGATAACAACTAATATGACTATACACCCACTTTCCACAAAAGCAGTACATGTAAAACCCAGTAAAATGTGAAGAAAGTCAGTGCCTGAATCACCAGTATTATATCAATGTCAATTTCTTGACTTTGACAAGGTATCAAGGTCACACAAGATATTATTGGGGGAAGATGGGTGATGGGTCAAAAATGTAGTAAGCCTAGATCATGCCACTGCACTCCAGCCTGGGTGACAGAGTGAGTCCATGTCTCAAACAAACAAAAAGGTAAATATAAAGAAACTTAGGCAGTTCATTTTGCTATACCAAACTCTTTTTTTTTTTTAGAGATGGAGTCTTACTCTGTTGCCCAGGTTGGAGTACAGTGGCATGATCTCAGCTCACTGCAACCCCCACCTCTGGGTTCAAGCGATTCTCCCACCTCAGCCTCCCAACTAGCTGGGAGTATAGCTGTGCACCACCACACCCGGCTAATTTTTGTATTTTTAATAGAGACAGGTTTCGCCATGTTGGCCAGGCTGGTCTCGAACTCCTGACCTCAGGTGATCTGCCTGCCTCAGCCTCCCAAAGTGCTGGGTAATATTATAGGCGTAAGCCACCACACCCGGCCTATACTAAACTCTTTTACTTAACAATTGAAGCACTATTCTCTAAGAGACAGGTGTACAGGAAAATATTCAATCATAGACTCTCTGACTATTAAAGAAAATATTCTCTTGGCCAGGCGCAGTGGCTCATAGCTATAGTCCCAGCACTTTGGGAGGCCAAGGCAGGCAGATCATTTGAGGTCAGGAGTTTGAGGCCAGCCTGGCCAACATAGTGAAACCCTGTCTCTATTAAAAATACAAAAATTAGCTGGGCATGGTGCTGGGCACCTGTAATCCCAGCTACACAGGAGGCTAAGGCAGGAGAATCGCTTGAGCCTGGGAGGCAGAGGTTGCAGTGAGCAGAGATCACGCCATTACACTCCAGCCTGGGTGACAGATAGTAAGACTCTGTCTTAAAAAAAAAAAAGAAAATATACTCTTGTGCAGAAAGATCTTTATACAAATATACAAATACAACATAAAGGAAGATCACAAAGCTGAAACGTGTTCATGTTATTTTACACACAAAAAAGGAAATGCTAGTTATAAAAATGAAATAATAAAGTTTGCTATGCTCAGGACATTTGTCACCACTGAAAGGAGAAAACAATAGTACATTTTTTCAGAGATTTTTATAAAGGACTCATAAGTACATCCTGTTTCCTGGACAACCAGGTTTAATAATCTCTGCTCTCTTTTTCTAGCCAGGAATTCTTAACCCCAAATAAGAAGACTATCAAAGGACTGTTACAATTCAGTCAATTTCAATATAACTCGTTGCCTCTATAATCATTTTATGCATTTTAAATAATTATTCTTTTTCTTTCTGGAGACAGGGTCTCACTCTGTTGCCCAGGCTAGAAGGCAGTGGTGCGATCTCAGCTCACTGCAACCTCCGCCTCCTAGGTTCAAGCGATCCTCCCACCTCAGCCTCCCAGGTAGCTGGGATTACAGGTGTGTGCCATCACCTGGCTAATTTTTGAATTTTTATTAGAGACGAGGTTTCACCATGTTGGCCAGGCTGGTCACAAACTCCTGACCTCAAGTGATCCGCCCACCTCAGCCTCCCACAGTGCTGGGATTATAGGCATGAGCCTGGCCTAAAATCATTATCCTGAGACAGACTCTGCAGGCTTTTTCCAACTGCCAAAAGGGCTGTGGCAACAACAATAACAATAACAATGTAAGAATCTAAACTACTGGGGAAAGTCTCCTGAAATTTTTACCAACCTACCTATACCTCAGTCACAGAAAACATGAGAAGAAACAGAATATGCAGGGCTGCCATCCAAGTTAACACTGCTGTCATTTGTGGTCACTCTACATCTTGTTTAATATATCTTTAAATCATGGCGACTGAAGGCCATCAATGTTCCAGAAGTCCGAGAAGCGATAAAATAAAAGTGGAACAGATTTTCAAAATAAGAGATTCTTCATATATTTGTCAAGTTAACTATATTAAAATAATAAAACATCTCCTTTCTCCTTGTTTACTGTTAATCAGATTACAGAGTAACAGTGTTATAAGAAAACTACCTAACTAAACCTTTTAATATGTAGTAACCAGGCTTCATTAAATATGATTTAATTCTTACTAGGACTAAAATTTATTTGCTATTATGTACCACATTTGCAATACATCAGAATTAGCTGCAATGGATAAAACAGATTTGTATCTTACCTCTCCATAAGTATTTAAGTTGCTTTTTAAATAGCCTGTAAGTGCAGCAATTTGGCATGCAAAATATGGTAGTGCCCAGTTTTCTCTTAAAGGAATGGAGTATTCAATTCTTGTTGTATCTACCCTAAAATAAACCACAGATGAACAGTAAATAAGACATTATATTTGTGTTACACTATACTTTTCAAAGTACTTTAACACAAATCTCATTGTTCTCCATAACAATCCTGTGAGGCAGGCATAGCCAGATCCACCATTGTCTTTTTTTTTTTTTTTTTTTGAGATGGAGTCTATCTCTGTCGCCCAGGCTGCAGTGCAGTGGCACGATCTTGGCTCACTGCAACCTCTGCCTCCAGGGTTCAAGTGACTCACCCTCCTGCGTAGCTGGGATTACAGGCGCGAATCACCACACCTGGCTAATTTTTATATTTTTAATAGAGACTGGGTTTCACCATGTTGTCTCAAACTCCTGACCTCAGGTGATCTACCTGCCTCGACCTCCCAAAGTGCTGGGATTACAGGCATGAGCCACCGCGCCCAGCTCAGATCCACCCTTGTCTATACAGCATCTTTGAGAAAATTAATAGGGTCTCACCCCCGGCCCCCGTTGCCCCCAAGAAGCTGCAGAGCTACTGTGCACTACTTGGTGAACAGATGGGCCTCTGTGAGAGACTGAAAAAGGCATGCCTTCTCTAGGCACACCCCATGCTAAGGTACACAGCTTGTTGCACAGAGTACCCCGGATTTCAGCCCCACCCTCCCTTCCCTTAACCAGATGGCTACCCTTCACTACAGTACAATCTGCACCATATAATTAGCAGCCTGGCAGATCCAAAGTTCTTATTCCCCTTTACAAAAGGAGTATGAAGGTCAGAAATGTAAGGTAATTTAGTCAAGGCCATCTAGCTAGTAGGTGGCATAATTGGGATTAAAATGCTCATCTTTTGATATCTAATTCAATAATCTTTTCAGTCAGCAGGTTCCCCAGAATTAATATCACAGTCTTTTATGTGATATACTTAGAGACTTGAAAATTCTCAGAATCAGAAATATAGGAATGTCAGGCTGGGGACGGTGGCTCATGCCTGTAATCCTAGCAATTTGGGAGGCTGAGGCAGGTGGATCACCTAAGCTCAGGAGTTCCAGATCAGCCTGGCCAACATAGTGAAAACCCGTCTTTATTAATAACACAAAAATTAGCCTGGCGTGGTGGTGCATGCTTGTAGTACCAGCTACTTGTTAGGCTGAGGCAGAAGAATTGCTTGAACCCGGGAGGTGGAGGTTGTGGACAGCAGAGATCACGCCACTGTACTCCAGCCTGGGTGACACAGCAAGACCCCTCAATCAATTTTCACTGAGAGCTTGTTGTGTCCTGTGCATATCCTCATACCACAATACCTCATACCTCTCCAGCAATCATAGAATTTGGCTCTCTTACACTCAATAGCTA
>NW_012114710.1:2349977-2350870 GCF_000951035.1 Colobus angolensis palliatus
CCTGCCTCAGCCTCCTGAGTAGCTGGGACTACAGGTGCCCACCACCACGCCCGGCTAATTTTTTGTATTTTTAGTAGAGATGAGGTTTCACTATGACGGCCAGGCTGGTCTGGAACTCCTGACCTCATGATCCACCTGCCTCGGCCTCCCAAAGTGCTGGGATTACAGGCGTGAGCCACCGTACTTTCTTAAGTCATCTGCAGCCCTCTCTGTGATGCTTCAAAATAATATTTTGACCATTTTCTGTTTAGCACAATAGTTCAGTAGCTAAGCAAAACAAGACAAGAATTTCCTAGGAAGAAAGAGATAAAAACAGGGTAAAAAATAATTACACTTAAATATTTTTGTTCCTGTCAATATCTGTAATAATACTAATCACCATTATAAAAAATCAAGGATCTCTACTGCCCTATAATCCATTCAAGTATTTGTCCCTTATATAAATATTTTACAGGATCAAAACTCTTCAATGAATTTATATTCTACTTTTTAAACTTAAATGTATTCTGCATGTTTTCCTTTCTTCATACTTATTCTTTTTTGAAAAATATTTTATTGTAAAAGCAGTATATGTTTGTTAAAGAAATACTAGAAAACGTATACCAACAAAAAGAACAAAAATCTTAAAACACCTATAATCTCACTCATTCAGAGGCTAACATTGTTAAATCTTCTGCCATAGCTTAGCCAGTACAGTACGATGAGGAAAAGAAACACAAGGAATCAAGTTGCAAAGGAAAGTAAAACTGTCGGGTTTTTTTTTTTTTTGCAGAAGATACTGTGTACATAGAAAACCCTAAAGAGGCCGGGCGCGGTGGCTCAAGCCTGTAATCCCAGCACTTTGGGAGGCCGAGATGGGTGGATCACGAGGTCAGGAGATCGAGACCATCCTG
>NW_012114710.1:2351409-2353691 GCF_000951035.1 Colobus angolensis palliatus
TGTAATGGCGTGATCTCGGCTCACTGCCACCTCTGCCTCCCGGGTTCAAGCGATTCTCCTGCCTCAGCCTCCTGAGTAGCTGGGACTACAGGTATGTGATACCGCGCCCGGCTTATTTTTTTGTATTTTTAGTAGAGACGGGGTTTCACTGTGTTAGCCAGAATGGTCTCGATCTCCTGATCCACCCGCCTCCGCCTCCCAAAATCCTGGGACTACAGGCGTGAGCCACCGTGCTCACCCTGTTTTTGCTGTTTTGAGATAGTTTCCCTCTTGTTGCCCAGGCTGGAGTCCAATGGTGCGATCTCGGCTCACTGCAACCTCCGCCTCCCAAGTTTAAGTGATTCTCCTGCCTCAGCCTTCCCAGCAGCTGGGATTACAGGCACGCACCACTACAACCGCGAATTTTGTATTTTTTGTAGAGACGGGGTTTCACCATGTTGGTCAGGCTGGTCTCAAACTCCTGACCTTAGGTGATCCACCCACCTTGGCCTCTCAAAGTGCTGGGACTACAAGCATGAGCCACCACACCCAGCCAGCTGTGGGATGTAAGGTTAATAGGCACAAATCAATTGTTTTTCTATAAACTATCAATGAACATTAAAATTAGTTTTTTTTGTTTGTTTGTTTGTTTTTTGAGACGGAGTTTCGCTCTTATTGCCCAGGCTGGAGTGCAATGGCGTGATCTGGCTCACCTCAACCTCTGCCTCCGGGTTCAAGCGAGTCTCCTGCCTCAGCCTCCCGAATAGTTGGCATTACAGGCATGCGCCACCACGCCCAGCTAATTTTATATTTTTAGTAGAGACAGAGTTTCTCCATATGGGTCAGGCTGGTCTCAAACTCCCAAACTCTGGTGATCCGCCCACCTCGGCCTCCCAAAGTGTTGGGATTACAGGCATGAGTCACTGCGCCCAGCCTAAAATTACTATTAATAACAATATCAAAAAGATAAAATCTCTATGAATGAATCTTTAAAAAGATGGGTAAGATCTCTACACTAAAAACAAGAAAATTGGGCTGGGTGTAGTGGCTCACACCTGACACTTTGGGAGGCACAGACAGACGACTGCTTGAGCCCAGGAGTTCAAGACCAGCCTGGTCAACATGGCAAAATCCCATCTCTACCAAAAATATAAAAATTAGCCGGGTGTGGCTTCCATGGTCCCAGTTACATGGTAGAGTGAAGCAAGAAGACCGCTTGAACCCAGGTCGAGGCTGCAGTGAGCCAAGATTGTGCCACTGCACTCCCACTCTAGCCTGGGCGACAGAGAGAGACCCTGTCTCAAAAAAAGAAAAAAAGAAAAAGGAAGAAAACCCACAAAAATGCTGAGAGAAAGAAACCCTAAATAAATGAAGTGATATGTCAGATGTATCATGTTTTATATACCACAGAATGGAAGACTCAATATTGTTAACATGTCCGTTCTCCCCAGTTGAATTGATGGATCCATGACATCTTTATCAAAATCTGAGCAAGCTTTTAAAAAGGAAATTTAAAAGCGGATGCTAAAATTTATATGGAAGTACTAAGGATCTACAATAGCCAAAACAATCTAGACAAAGAAGAACACATTTAGAGGCTTAAGCAATCTAATTTTGACTTATAAAAAAGCAACAGTTATCAATACAGTATGGTATTGGAATTAGAATATACAAATCAATAGGACAAAAAAGACCAGTCTAGAAATAAACCCACACATACACAGTTCATTTTTACTCGAAGTGCTAAGTCAAAACACTAGTAAAAAGAAAGTCTTTTTAAAAATCATGCTGTAACAACTAGCCAACTATATGAAAAAGAAAATAATCTCAACCATTATCTCACATCGTACACAAAAATTAATTTGAAATAGATCATATACCTAAACCTAAAAACCGAAACCATAACATTTCTTGATGAAAACATAGGAAAACATTACAGTATATTTCCAGTTAAGAAAGATTTACTGAGGCTGGGCATGGTGGCTCACTCATGCCTGTAATCCCAGCACTTTGGGAGGCTGAAGTGAAAGGATCACTTGAGCCTAGGAGTTTGAGACCAGCCTAGACAACATAATGAGACCACGCCTCTACAAAAAATAGAAAAATTAGCAAGGCACGGTGGCACGTGCATGTAATCCCAGCTACTTGGAAGGCTGAGGTGACAGGGTCCATTGAGCCTGGGAGGTCAAGACTGCAGTGAGCCAAGACCACACCACGGCACTTCAGCCTGTCTCAAAAAAAAAAAAAAGATGAACAATGAGATCACTTGGACTCGGGAAGGGGAACATCACACACTGGGGCCT
>NW_012114710.1:2354596-2356107 GCF_000951035.1 Colobus angolensis palliatus
CTGACGAGTTGATGGGTGCAGCACACCAATATGGCACAAGTATACATATGTAACAAACCTGCACGCTATGCACATGTACCCTAGAACTTAAAGTATAATTAAAAAAAAAAAAAAAAGAAAAAAAGACAAAGAAAAAAAAAGAAAGATTTCTTGGACAGCATACTATAAGTACTAATCTTAAAAGAAACAGCAAGCCACAGCCTATGAAAAAATATTCACAGCACACATATCAGACCAAAGACTGTTATCTACAATAATAAAGAACTCTGACAAATAAACAATTAAAAGATAAATCTAAGCTTTTTTTGTTTTGTTTTGAGACTGAGTCTCACTCTGTCACCCAGGCTGGAGTGCTGTGGCACAATCTCGGCTCACTGCAACCTCCGCCTTCCAGGTTCAAGCCATTCTCCTGCCTCAGCCTCCTGAGTAGTTGGGACAACAGGTGCGTGCCACCCTGTCCAGCTATTTTTTGTATTTTTAGTAGAGTGGGGGTTTCCCCATGTTGGCCAGGATGGTCTCCTAGATCTCTTAATCTCATGATCTTCCTGCTTCAGCCTCCCAAAGTGTGGGATTACAGGTGTGAGACCCTGCGCCTGGCAGTCTAAGCTTTTAAAATGGGCAAAATACTTAGACATTTCACAAAATACATGAATGACCAACAAACACATGAAAAGGTACCCAGTTTCATTAATCATCAGGGAAATACAAGAATATAGACCACATGGAACTCTCATACAATTTTGTAGAAAAATAGAATGGTACCATCACTTTAGAAAAGTTTGGCAGTATCGTAAGTTAAATATACACCTGCCATATGACCTAGCCATTCTACCCAAAAGAAATGAAAGCATATGTCCACACAAAACTGGAAACTACCCAAATGTCCATTAGTATCTGAATAAATGAATTATGATATATCCATACTATGTAATAGAACTTAGTGATAAAAAAGAATGAACTATTAATATAGCCAACATACATGAATACCAAAATAACACTGAGTAAAAAAAGCTGGAGCGCCACCACCAAAAAGTATGTGCTGTATGACTCCATTAATATATAATTCTAGAAAACACAATCTATAGAGACTGAAAGCAAATCATGCTGGGCGTACTCACTCACGCCTGTAATCATAGCACTTTGGGAGGCTGAGGCGTGCGAATAGTTTGAGCCCAGGAGTTTGAGATCAGCCTGGGCAACATGGTGAAACCTTATCTCTACTAAAAATGCAAAAATCAGCTGGCCGTGGTGGTGCGCACCTGTAATCCCAGCTACTTGGGAGGCTGAGGCAGGAATTGCTTGAACCCAGGAGGCAGAGGCTGCAGCAAGCCGAGATCGTGCCACTGTACTCCAGCTTGGGCGACAGAGTGAGACTCAGTCTCAAAAAATAAAAAAAAGAAAGCAGACACAGGTTTCCTGGGGACAGCAGCATAGTAGTGGTGGTTGGGTAAGAAAAGAGGGAGGGAGGCCGGGCGCGGTGGCTCAAGCCTGTAATCCCAGCACTTTGGGAG
>NW_012114710.1:2357324-2361569 GCF_000951035.1 Colobus angolensis palliatus
GGATTACAGGCTTGAGCCACCGCGCCCGGCCTCAAACTATTTTTTACTTAACAATATATTATGAACATCTTTCCAAGATATCCATGTCAATAAACATACTTCAAGAACATTTAATGACCATGACACACCACTGTGTAGATCTACTATAAATTTCCTATTGTTATACACTTTGTTTCCAACTTTGTCTATTACAAATAATTTTTTAAAACATGAACCAGGCCAGGCACAGTGACTATGGGAGGTCAAGGAGGTGGATCACTTGAGGCCAGGAGTCCAAGACCAGCCTGGCCAACATGACGAAACCCCATCTCTACTAAAAATACAAATATTCACTGGCTGTAGTAGTGCACACCTGTAGTCCCAGCTACTCAAGAGGCTGAGGCACGAGAATCACTTGAACCCACTAGGCGGAGGCTGCAGTGAGCTGAGATTGCACCACTGCACTACAGCCTGGGTGATAGAGCAAGACTTGGTCAAAAACAAAAAAACAAAAAACATGAACCAGTATTTTTATACAGTAATTATTGATTTCATTGTTTAAGCTCATTAATCCATCTGAAATTTGTCTTAGTATGTGTGCAATAAGCATTTATTTTCCAGATTTGGTTGTCCCAATACCTTTTAATGAACATCATGTCTTCTGTAGGGAATAGAGAAGTTCTTCAAAGTTTCTTAATCCATAAAGGGTTTATCATTCCCTGGTTAAATGTTTGTATGTGTATACTCCGAGGCTGATCCACTTGTTCTGGTAGGTTGAGATAAGGCTAAATGAGTCCAGAATTAGGATGCCTGCCATTGCTTTTTTGGAAACCCCTCTGACCTCTTATCACTAACTTCCTCTTTTCTTTGTCCTCTTTCCCTTCTCCCTATTTAGGAAAGTTCTGAATTATTAGCCAATAGAGTTAAGTTTAGAGTGTGAGGTCCCATCCCAGCCAATGGGAATGGGACACAGCTCTAGGGAGTTGCATCAGGATGTAAAGGCTATAAATGTCCTCGACTCCTTTGTTTAGCGTGCTCTCGTGGTTGGACTGCTGATGAGTGCACCCTTTCTGCAAAAAGTAAACTAGTCTTGCTGAGGGATCCTCCATCTTGGTGTTGA
Organism: Colobus angolensis palliatus; assembly: GCF_000951035.1. Lineage (NCBI taxonomy): Eukaryota > Metazoa > Chordata > Mammalia > Primates > Cercopithecidae > Colobus > Colobus angolensis. Next base: position 2,358,424 of record NW_012114710.1, read on the forward strand.
TTTCTTTGCAATATCAAACTCCCATGCCCAACATCTTCTAAAGCAGCAGCCCCCAATGTTTTTGGCACCAGGGACTGGTTTTGTGGAAGACAATCCATGGATGTGGGGTGATATGGTTTGGCTATTTTCCCACCCAAATCTCATCTTGAATGTAGCTCCCACAGTTCCCAAGTGTTGTGAGAGGGAGTTGGTGGGAGGTAACTGAATCATGGGGGCAAGTCTTTCCCATGCTATTCTCATGATAGTGAATAAGTCTCACAAGATCTGATGGTTTTATAAAGAGGAGTTTCTCTGCATAAGCTCTCTTCTCTTGTCTGCTACCATGTGAGATGTGCCTTTCACCTTCTGCCATGATTGTGAGGCCTCTCCAGCCACATGGAACTGAGTCCATTAAACCTTTTTCTTTTGTAAATTTCCCAGTCTTGGGTATTTCTTTACCAGCAGTGTGAAAACAGACTAATACAGGGGGGCTGGGTGGGGATGGTTTGGGGATGAAATTGTTCCACCTCAGATCATCAGGCATTAGATTCTCATAAGGAGCACACAACCTAGATTCCTCACATGCGCAGTTCACAATAGGGTTCCTGCTCCTATGAGAATATAATGCCTCTGCTGATCTGACAGGAGGCAGAGCTCAGGTGGTAATGCAAGCAATGGGGAGTGGCAGTAAATACAGATAAATCTTCAGTTGTCATCATCATCATTATCATCATCATCATCGTTGTCACTGCTGCTGCTGCTGCTGCCACTCACCTCCTGCTGTGAGGCCAGGTTCCTAACAGGCCACTGATGGGTACTGTTCTGTGGCCTGTGAGTTGGGAATCCCTGTTCTAAAGATCACCTATTTTCATATAATATTATCCCTAAAAATTTTTTTGAAAGTTAACTTTCTAAAAGACAAACAAGAAATTCACGTATCATAAGGTAGGAGGTGCGGGCAGAAGGACCCCAGCAACCACTCCATCAGCCCAGCACCAGGAAGCTGAACTCAGTAGTTCCCTTCCCAAAGGTTTACCTAACGATATATTAGTGCAGTCAGATCTTTAAAACTCTGCACCAGAAACACAAAGTAGGTGTCCGGAATACAGATGGGAGAATCCTTCTCCAGTGTCTGCTGCACAAACTGAGTAGGATCTCTGCCAGCCATTCCACCCACAAGTGACATCCTGGATAAGCCTCCCCTTTACCACCTCCCTCAACACCTATGCTACTCACTCTTTTCCCGTCAAAATGCGTGGTGGGAGTAAGAACCAGAAGGCTAACAGCAGGAGGTAACAAAATCAAATAAGACCCACTTCTTTCCTGCAGTGGCAGAGTCCGGCACATTGTAGCACAAACTAACAGCTCAAAACAGTAATTAGATCAATTTTGGAGTACACAGACCTGCTGATACATTCACAGAGATCTGCAACTTCTCTTTGAGTTTAATTTCATGTTTTCATTTTAATGATGTTTAGAAACATCACAGAATAAACACTATGCATCACATGGATGACCCCCACGGAACTCACTATTGCCAAAGGACTTCAGTGCTCACTTTTGTGTGGTGTTAACATCTAGTTGGCAATGCGGTACCACTTTAATTGGTTTGAGCTAATCAGAAAAAAATGACATAGTCTTAATAATAAATGATACATTGCCAAATAAAACAATCACCCAGGCACAGTGGCTCATGTCTGTAATCCCAACACTTTGGGAGCCTGAGATAGGCAGATTGCTTGAGCCCAGGAGTTCAAGACCAGCCTGGGCAACATGGCGAGACTCCACCTTTACTAAAAAAAGCAGGGTGTGGTGGTGTATACCTGTCATCCCAGCTACTAGGGAAGCTGAGGTGGGAGGATTACCTGAGTCTAGGGAGGCTGATGCTGTAGTGAGCTGTGATCACATCACTGCACTTGAGCCCGGGTGATGGGAGTGACACCCTGTCTCAAAAAACCCAAAACAACAGCAACAAAAAAACCAATGTTTTGATCACTATGGTAAAAAAAAAAAATTTGTTTGTAGTAGACTAAACAGAGCCAAAATCATGAGAACTGAGTCATTCACAGCACCCAGTTGTACAGGTGTGTCACAGTTGCAAGAACCTGCTAACCTTGACTCTAAAGAGAAGAACGAAGAGAAACAAACGAACCCGTTGCTGCACTGGTATCACATTTACACTGAGGGTGTGCAATTTGGTTTCAGTAAAATATCACTTTTACATAAATTAGTATTTTCAAGTAATATTTTACTGGTTATTATTTTAGTGGTAAATTGGTTTCAATTTTATAGTGCATTTAAGTATAAGGAGCTTTACCTAGTTTATGTTTTATATTTAGGTAGCCTTATAATTCAAATTACTTAAGTCAACACATGAATCCATGAGAATAACTTAAGTTTTAAATATTTATAACTGAAGTTTGAGAAACATGGAGTTAGATGACATATGTCTAAGTTTGGCATGTCAATGTATAATATGTGAAAGCTGAAAACCACCTATACAATGTCAATACAATGGCTGCACATTCCCTTGTACTAATGTATTACAATTTACCTACCCATTCTCCTCTGATTTTTTATATCATTACAAATGACTATATTACTATTATAAATTATAACTGTATTGTTTTTTAAATTATTACAAACAGGCTGGGCACAGTGGCTCATGCCTGTAATCCCAGCACTTTGGGAGGCCAAGGCAGGTGGATCACCCGAGGTCAGGAGTTCGACATCAGCCTGGCCAACATGGTGAAACCCTGTCTCTACTAAAAATACAAAAATTAGTTGGGCATGGTGGTGGGTGCCTGTAATCCCAGCTACTCAGGAGACTGAAGCAGGAGAATGACTTGAACCCGGGAGGTGGACATTGCAGTGAGCCGAGATTGCGCCCCTGCACTTTAGCCTGGGCAACAGAGCCAGACTCCATCTAAAAAAAAAAAAAAATGGCCAGGCACGGTGGCTCTCACCTGTAATCCCAGCACTTTGGGACGCTGAGACAGGCAGATCACCTGAGGTCCGGAGTTCAAGACCAGCCTGACCAACATGGAGGAACTCTGTCTCTACTAAAAACACAAAATTAGGTGGGCGTGGTGGTGCATGCCTGTAGTCCCAGCTACTCAGAAGGCTGAGGCAGGAGAATCACTTGAACCTGGGAGGCTGAGGTTGCG
>NW_012114710.1:2363014-2364399 GCF_000951035.1 Colobus angolensis palliatus
GAGAATGGCGTGAACCCAGGAGTCGGAGCTTGCAGTGAGCTGAGATCCGGCCACTGCACTCCAGCCTGGGCGGCAGAGCGAGACTCCGTCTCAAAAAAAAAAAAGAACATTTCAATTGTCAAAAGACACATTTCAGTAGAATATACCAGGTCAATTTTTCTATTTAACTTCTACTCCAGCAATACAGCATACATCAGTGACATCAAATAAGGCAGTCAGACTTCTGTTTCTTACAATTCTCACTAAGATCTCTAAAGAGAGTCTTATTCTTTCGTTGCATAAGAGTCTTACTCTTTAAGACCATTATGTTTACATGAGAAAGTATCTTTTCCTCTTCAAATATGAAGACAGATGTAGGGATTAAATGAAATTAATAGCAAGGTTAATTGAATGTGGTAGCCAGCCTCCAAGACAATCCCAATGATTCCTGCCTCCTGGTATTAATACCCTGTGTTGTCACCTTCCACACTGTACCAGGGGTCTGCGTGACTGACAAAATATGGCATAGTGATGTTATATCATTTCTAAGATGACGTTATAACAGATACCTGGCTTCCATTGTGGCACACTCTCACCCTCTCTTGGATTATTCACTGTAAGGGAGACCAGCTGCCAAGTTTCATGCTGCCCTATGGAGAGGCCCATGTGTAAGAAATTAAGGCCTCCCTGGCCAAAAGCCAGTACGGTACTGGGCCTCTGGTAAATGGCCACGAGTGAGCTTGGAAGCAGATGCTTCAGCCCAGCCAGGCCTTCAGACCACACAGTACAAGCCAACATCATAACCGAAATCTCATGAGAGACCCTGAGCTAGAACCACCGATCTAAACCTCTTGGGATTCCTGACCCACAGAAATATGTGAGATGTTTGTTGTTTTAAGCTGTTAAATTTCGGGTGATCTGTTATGCAGCAACAACTAATACATCACACAATCAAAAAAGCAATCCTTTTATTTTTATTTATTTTGAAACAGACTCTCACTCTGTCACCCTGGCTGGAGTGCAGTGGCGTGATCTCAGCTCACTGCAGCCTCCGCCTCTCAAGTTAAAGCATTTCTCCTGCCTCAGACTCCTGAGTAGCTGGGACTACAACCACCCGCCGCCACATGTGGCTAATTTTTGTATTTTTAGTGGAGATGGGGTTTCAGCTTGTTGGCAAGGCTGGTCTTGAACTCCCAGCCTCAAGTGATCCATCTGCCTCAACCTCCCTAAGTGCTGGGATTACAGGCATGAGCCACTGCACCCAGCCAAGAAAGCAATCCTTTTAAAAAGTCTATATTATTTTATTTTATTTTTTATTTTTTAATTATTTATTTTTCTTGAGACAGAGTCTTGCTCTGTCACCCAGGTTGGAGCACAGTGGCATGACCTTGGCTCACTGCAAGCTC
>NW_012114710.1:2366219-2374657 GCF_000951035.1 Colobus angolensis palliatus
GCCACCACACCCGGCTAATTTTTTGTATTTTTAGTAGAGACAGGGTTTCACTGTGTTAGCCAGAATGGTCTCAATCTCCTGCCCTTGTGATCCGCCCACCTCGGCCTCCCAAAGTGCTGGGATTACAAGCGAGAGCCACTGCGCCCAGCCATAAAATATAAGACTTTCTAAACCTAGTCTATGAGTATTATTATAACTTTCTTTCTAAAAATAAATCCTAATAGAATTTTAGAAAAGTACACAGCAACTCAAAATGTCCTCTAACAGGCACTTTCTGACATAACAAAACATCATCTTGTCCTCCTAGTTGCCAGACTGGATTTTCTACACTAAAAGGAACCAAAGCTCCAACGAGAAATGGCTGTTTACGAATCTTCTGCAGCAAAAGTGCAAACCTACTCACCTTGTTGAGCCAGAAAACAAGAAAGCTTTCAAAGATTAACCAAGTTGTGTCAAAAGAACTCAGGAGCCAGCCTGAAAGGTATGCCTATTAACCAAGGTTGTGACAATTTGAGCAACAGAAGAACATTGATCATAATGGACTGAATCAATGAAATGAATTAAAATGAATCATTGAATCAATAAAAACCCATGAGTACAGAAAGATGCTTAGAAAACAGAACACCAGAATCAAAGGTTTTTGTCACTATCTGGGAAAGCTATTAAATTAATCTCTTATTTAGAACCTGGTAAACTGAAATTAAGCATTTGTCCTCACTTTCTAACAGTGACTAAATTTGAAGGTAACCAGCCAGGAGCAGTGGCTCATGCTTGTAATGTCAGCACTTTGGGAGGCCGAGGCAGGTGGATCACGAGGTCAGGAGATTGAGACCACGGTGAAACCTCGTCTCTACTGAAAATACAAAAAATTAGCTGGGCATGGTGGCGGCGCCTGTAGTCCCAGCTACTCAGGAGGCTGAGGCAGGAGAATGGCGTGAACCTAGGAGGCGGAGCTTGCAGTGAGCCAAGATCGTGCCACTGCACTCCAGCCTGGGCTACAGAGCAAGACTCCGTCTCAAAGGGAAAAAAAAAAAAATTTAAAGTAACCAAAAAGCCCTGGTTAATGAAGAAAAATTCTACTTTTGAAGAATGAAGAATGTAGCTAATAAAAATAGAAAAATATAATTTTATAAACCCTAATAAAATTATTACTTTAAGGCAAAGGTTATAAACTGGTGTTACAACTATTAGGTAAATGCTTAATGGCAAAAAGGACATTCATTTGGTGCTAAAACACACCACACAGATTATTCTCCAGTTATTAGAGAAAAACATAACTATTCAATGGAGAGATCAGACTGCCATTCCCCCAAACCAGCAGTCAATCTCAGCTTCACTAGGGGTTGATCAATTAAATATAACTTCTACTGTCATAGAATATGAAAAATATATAATCTAGCATATATTTCAACCAGAACTGTTTATTTTGAACCCATCAAGCCTTTACATATAATTTCCAGATTACAGAAACACAGGAGATAAAGGTAAAAGCTAAATGACACCACAGGATGCAACAAGACTTAGTCTCTTCAACATAAAAAGGGGGACTATGTTAGATTTAGAGTATCAAGGAACAGAACAACCAGATGCACTATGGAGTCCTGGATTAAATCCTGATTTGCATAAATCAGCTATACAGAGTATTTTAGGGTCAACCAGGGAAACTGTAACAAGGTCGGGTATTAGGTAAGATAAAATGTTACTGAAATGTAAAGGCAGTGACAGTTGAACAGAGAAAGCAGCATTAAAAAAAAAAAAAGTATTGCAGCCAGGCGCAGTGGCTCACACTGGTAATCCCAGCACTCTGGGAGGCCAAGGCGGGTGGATCACGAGGTCAGGAGATCGAGACCATCCTGGCCAAGATGGTGAAACCCCATCTCTACTAAAAATACAAAAAAATTAGCCAGGCATGGTGGCGGGCGCCTGTAGTCTCAGCTACTCCGAAGGCTGAGGCAGGAGAATGGCGGGAACCCAGGAGGTGGAGCTTGCAGTGAGCTGAGATCGCGCCACTGTACTCCAGCCTGGGTGACAGAGCAAGACTCCATCTCAAAAAAACAAAACAAAAAAAACTATTTTTTTTTTTTGGTAATTTACTGATTTTAGTAAAAAATACATATACAAATACATAGATGAATATACACACACATTCACCTAGAAGAAGACCCAAAATTCAGATTCTAAGGATTAGGATGAATTAAAAAAAAGAAAAAGATCCAAAAGAATATGCTGGTATATTATGTCTCAATTTTTGCATGTAGTGGCATAAAACAACACAAATTTATTATCTCATAAAGACCAGCAGAGTATGGCTGGATGCTCTGCTTAGCATCCCTAAGCTAAAATCAAGGCATCAGCCAGGGCTAAAGTTTTCATCAGGGGCTTGTAGTCCTCTTACAATCTCATTGGCTACTAGCAGAATTCATTTCCTCCTTGTTTCATACCTGTAGTGGTGCAGAAAATCCTTCTCATACCTCAAATCTCTCTGACCTCTCTTTCTACACAGGCTGGAGAAAGCACTTTGGTTTTAAGGGCTCATGTGATTAGACCAGGCCCACAGGGTAATCTTTCCAATCTGTCTAATGTGCTATATAAAGTATCATAATCATGGGAATGGCATCTCATCATATTCATAGATTCTGAGAATTAGAGTGAGGAATGTTGGGGAGGGGAGGCATTTTCAGAACTCTGACTACTACAGTCACAGAAAGTTTTAAAAAATCAATTAAAACAGCTTTCTTACCTGTTAATAATGAACCATGCAACAGTAAGCATTCCTGCTAGCCACGTTCCACTCATAAGCCAACTTGTAACAAATAAAGCAGTAACATATATTCCTTGCAATCCAAAAACAATGCCAATATAGAAATACACTGGCTCAATAATCTCCTATGTGGAAAAAACAGAATGAGAACAAGATAATAGGATGGCATTAAATAATTCGAGGATTCATGACTACATGAGAAAATAAATAATAGGGTCCAAAGAAAAATACATACATTGCTACCAGTGGCTTGGTATAAAACGCTAGCAATAAGTTCCGGATATAGAGACATTTGCTGCACTGCATTTATAGTCTTCAGAGATACAGTTTTGTTATTGTGTGTCAGTTCATAAACACCTAAAGACAGAAAGATTTTTCTCCAGATTATTTATTCTGCTTCACGGTAATTAAACATGTCATTCATTAGTCCTTAAATATTTAATATTGTTATCAAGATCCCAAATAGAATACTCCATGCTGCATTTTCCACTTTTTAAAAATTTAGCACAATAAAGAGAAATATCTATATTCTGAGACAAATCCCCACATGAAAGGTCCCAATATAGTAGAACAGAGATTATTAGAGGTTGGGAAGAGCAGAGGGGAGGGGAGGATAGGGAGAGATTGGTTAATGGATACAAAATTACAGCTAGATAGGAAAAATAACTTCTAGTATTCTGTAGTACTATAGAATGAATATGGTTAACAACAATTTAGTGTATATTTTCAAAAAGTTGAGAGTTGATTTTGGATATTCATAACACAAGGAAGTGATATATGTCCAATGTGATGGATATGCTAACTACCCTGATTTGATGATTATACATTGTGTATAATATGAAAATATCACTCCCCATAAATATGCACAATTACTACATGTCGAGTAAAAATAAAAGGAGGAGGAAAGGTTCTAAAATAGAAGAACAATGTTTTATTTAAGAAAAAATGTTGACATTATGGCCAGGCGCGGTGGCTCACGCCTGTAATCCCAGCACTTTGGGAGGCCAAGGCAAGCGGATCATGAGGTCAGGAGATCGAGATCAGCCTGGCCAACATGGTGAAACCCCGTCTCTACTAAGTATACAAAAATTAGCCGGGCGTGGTGGTGTGCGCCTTTAATCCCAGCTACTCGGGAGGCTGAGGCAGGAGAATTGCTTGAACCCGGGAGGTGGAGGCTGCAGTGAGCCGAGATCGCACCACTGCACTCCAGCCTGGGTGACAAAACAAGACTCCATCTTGGGGGGAAAAAAAAGAAAAGAAAAGAAAAAGGAAAATATTGTTATTAAAAATGTAACTGTGGTTATCATACCTCTTTCAAATGAAGGTGCCTTTAACATATCTTTATAATAGGAATAATAAATGGCACTGTCACCCTGAAACGTGATTTCCCGTTCAAGCTCCTAAAAGAAAATGAAATAGTTATTTAAAATTGAATTTTTTTCTTTTTTTTTTTGAGACAGAGTCTTGCTCTGTCGCCCAGGCTGGAGTGCAGTGGTGCAATCTCGGCTCACCGCAAGCTCCGCCTCCTGAGTTCATGTCCTTCTCCTGCCTCAGCCTCTGAGTAACTGGGACCACTGGGACCACAGGCGCCCGCCACCACGCCCAGCTATTTTTTTGTATTTTCAGTAGAGACAGGGTTTCACTGTGTTAGTCAGGATGGTCTCGATCTCCGGACCTCATGATCTGCCCATCTTGGCCTCCCAAAGTGCCGGGATTACAGGTATGAGCTACCACCTGTAATCTTAGGGCCCGGGCCTAAGATTTAATTTTTTTTGCTTTTCAAGAGATGGAGTCTCTCTCTGTTACCCAGGCTGGTGTGCAGAGGCACAATCATGGCTCACTGAAACCTCAAATGATCCTCCCACCTCAGCCTACCCAGTAGCTAGGACTACAGGCACATGGCCGACGTTTTTTTTGTTTTGTTTTGTTTTGTTTTGTAAAGAAGGGGGTCTCACAATGTTGTCTAGGCTGGATTTTCTGAAGTTTTCAATTTCAGCCTCTGGCCCAGCGTGCTAACGCCTGTAATCCCAGCACTTTCGGAGGCCGAAACGGGTGGATCACTTGAGGTCAGGAGTTTGAGACTAGCCTGGTTAACATGGTGAAACCCTGTCTCTACTGAAAATACAAAAAAATTAGCCAGGCATCGTGGTGTGTGCCTGTAACCCCAGCTACTCGGGAGGCGGGAGAATCGCTTGAACCCAGGAGGCAGAGGTTGCAGTGAGCTGAGATCACACCATGCACTGCAGCCTGGGACACAGAGTGAGACTCTGTCTCCAAAATAATAATAATAATAATAAAATAAAATAAATTTCAGCCTCAATCTTCTGTCTTCCTTCTCACCTTCTAAATTCTCACCTTCCAAATTAACATATTAATAATATTTATCCTTTTATTCAAAGACATGAATTTTCTTTAATTACTAGTGGCTCCATTAATGAGGAACTTAATTTTTTAGTAATCTGACAATAATTTTAATGAAACATTAAGGTTTAAAATGAATTGTAAATCACAAGTCATCACTTGTTATATATAATATATATCAGGAAAATCTAGAAGGAAAACCACAAGACATCCCCTAAGAATAGCAAGAATAGTAAGACAGGCAATAATGAACGACAGTTGAAGTGTTAGACTCCATAATAAAAAGACAAGTTTAAGAAGAAAGTCATATTTTCTATTACTGTTCCACATCTCTATGTATCCAGAACAGCAAGTCTTTAATTAGTACTTTGCAAGAGCAACAGATACTTAATCAGTACTCTATACATGAACTTCCAGAGGTACAGCAAATCTTAAAATTCCTACAATCAGGCTAATTAGAACTAAGAATATAATAGTAAAAATAACATTAGGAGGCTTTGTGCTTTTTAGACTGAATCAAAATTTTATGAATCTATAATCTTTTAAAATCAAATGAATTATTTTTATGCATAATATGTATCAATTAATACAAAAACAAAAGATATTAGAGCACTTTTCACAAAGTTTGATCAACAGAACTTCCTAAAATGTTAACGGATGTTACCAAAAAAGAATTCTGTAGTTAATAAGTTCTGAGAAAGACTAGATTAAACAAAGTTAAATAGCTTTATTATAAGACTTTTCAGAGTTTCAGTATATCTTATATATTGTGACTCTCCAAGAGGAAGTCTTTTCAGATCTATTTTGCCCCATCTTGAGTTTGCTATGGTCTGAATATATGTGTCCTCCTAAAATACATATGCTGAAACCTAACACCCAATGAGAAGATATTTGGAAGTGGGATATCTGGGAGGTGATTAGGTCATGAGGGCAGTTCCCTCATGAATGGGATTAATGTCCTTATAAAAGAGGCCCCACAGAGATCCCTTGCTCCTTCCACCATGTGAGGATGCAGCAAGATGATCCCTGTTATAAACCAGGAAGCAAGCCCTCACCAGACATCAAATCTGCCCATGCCTTACCTAGGACTTCTCAGCACCCAGAACTGTAAGAAATAAATTTCTGCTGTTTATAAGCCATTCTGTTGTTTATAAGCTTATGGTACTTTGTTACAGCAGTCTGAATGAACTAAGAGCTTACTGACCTAAACATTACTTTAAATTTTTTTTTATGACTGCAAACATTTGTTTCTAAGATTTCAAAGATGTAAACTCTCAATCAGTGCTTCTCAAGTCTACTGGGTATATGAAACACCTGAAGACCTTATTCAACCGTAGATTCTGATTTTAAAGTGGAGTCTGAGAGTCTATGATTCTGAAAAAGCTCCCAGATTCTGCCAATGCTCCTGACCCATACACAAAGCTTTGTAAAACAAAGTTCTTTTTTTTTTTTTTTTTCGCTCTGTCGCCCTGGCTGGAGTGCAGTGGCCGGATCTCAGCTCACTGCAAGCTCTGCCTCCCGGGTTCAGGCCATTCTCCTGCCTCAGTCTCCCGAGTAGCTGGGACTACAGGCGCCCGCTGTAGCCTCACCCGGCTAGCTTTTTGTATTTTTTAGTAGAGACGGGGTTTCACCGTGTTAGCCAGGATGGTCTCGAACTCCTGACCTCGTGATCCGCCCGTCTCGGCCTCCCAAAGTGCTGGGATTACAGGCTTGAGCCACCGCACCCAGCCAAAACAAAGTTCTTAATGAAGGCCTTCTAATTTTCAAAGCTTTGGTTATTCTCAGTTCTGCCTATACAACATAATCACCTAAAAATATTCATCGACATACTGATCACAGCATGTCCCACTGCCTCTACCTAAGAATCTGAGAGGGAGGTTATCTTTGAAAGCTCCCTAGATGATTCTGTCATACATCCACTGTTGAGAACTGCAGTTAACCTGCATAACATTTCCAAGGAAATAATACATGCTACAGTAATAGCTAAATCAAGACAGACATAGTCATTAGTTAAATGTCTTGATGGTGTTAATTAAACCAATTGCTTTAAAATACTTGGTCAGTTTGACTAAAAAATAAGAACAAAAAACCCAGTTTGGGCTCAAAAATTTAAAAACTCTACAAAGCCAAGAGGACTTTGCAAACAAACTTATTCAAAAGTCAAACTATGAAATTATGAATACAACTATAGCAACTGAAGAATCTGTAGAAATATACATGATTGAAAACCAAACACTAAACACAGTAATGAGGCAAAATCTTAATACTATGTGATGCCTGTTAATCCCTTTCAACTCCCTCAAAAACATTCTAATCATGTGATCTAAAAATTAAAATATTTTAATACTAAAACTTCCACAGATTGTTTCTGAAATGTGAACTACCTACCAAAACTATGAAAAGGCTGGCTAAACTCGCTAACATTTCACTGTCATCAGAAGTCCTGATAAGTTAATTGCACCCTCATAGTTTTATTCTATAAAATATACTATTAAGTATTTTAAGGTTGATACTGTAACTATATTCTCAAAACAGCTTCTGGAGCACTTTGCTCCTAATAGCCATAAATAAGACAGCACTTGTCATACTTATCATACATATATTCTGGTTCCCTGGGAAAAAAGTTTCATGTGCTCAAAATTCTTTCTTCTTACCTGCCTGTTGGAAAACCAGAATTTCCGTTCATGGTATGCTGATAAGTAGAGAGCATACATCATACCACTAGTAACCGCTGCAAGACAGCCAATGAAAATCTTTGCAAAGCGTTGAAATAACACATCTGAAAAGCATATTAAAAGTAATCAAAAGGTAATATGTACCCTTGATATGATGTGATTAAAAATGGCATTCTACCTCTATGGTCTTTGTCCCCAAAATCCACAACTCAAGTCTAATTTTGAGAAAAGCATCAGACAAATTCCAATAGAGGGGCATCCTATAAATATATCTCTCAAACCGTCAAGGTCATCAAAAACAAGAGCTAGAGAAAGTATCAAAGCCAAGAGAAGCTTAACAGCCATAACAGACGTAATAAGTGTCACGTGGTATCGTGGATGGGCTACTGGGACAGAAAAAAGACATTACGGGTCGGAAACGGTGGCACTTTGGGAGGCCAAGACGGGCAGATCACTTGAGGTCAGGAGTTTGAGACCAGCCTGGCCAACATAGTCAAACTAATGGGTGTGGTGGTGCACACTTGTAATCCCAGCTACGCAGGAGGCTGAGGCACAAGAATCATTGAATCTGGGAGGTGGAGGTTGCAGTACGCCAAGGTCACGCCACTGCACTCCAGCCTGAGGGACACAGTGAGATTCCA
>NW_012114710.1:2375341-2375750 GCF_000951035.1 Colobus angolensis palliatus
ATCTGAATAACATATGATCCTAAGTTAATAATAATGTATCAGTATTGCTTCATTAATTCTAGCAAATGTACCATACTAACGTAAAATGTTAATAAGGAAACTCCATACGTGGGAGTGTAATATAGGAACTATATCTGCTCAATTCTTCTGCAAATCTAAAATTGTTTTAAAAATTGAAGTATAGGCCAGGCGCCATGGCTCATGTCTGTAATCCCAACACTTTGGGAGGCCAAGGCGGGTGGATCACCTGAAGTCAGGAGTTTGAGACCAGCCTGGCCAACTTGGTGAAACCTTGTCTCTACTAAAAATACAAAAATTAGCTGGGTGTGGTGGCGGGTGCCTGTAATCCCAACTACTCAGGAGGCTGAGGCAGGAGAATCACTTGAACCTGGGAGGCAGAGGTTGCGGT
>NW_012114710.1:2376470-2379169 GCF_000951035.1 Colobus angolensis palliatus
CAGAGATCACGCCACTGCGCTCCAGCCTGGGTGATAGAGCAAGACTCTGTTAAAAAAAAAAAAAAAAAGTGGTTAAGATGAAGCTAAATGTAGTGGCTTATGCCTGTAACCCCAACACTTCCAGAGGCAGGCAGATTGCTTGAGCTCATGAGTTCGAAACCAGACTGGGTAACACAGTGAAAGCATGTCTCTTCAAAAAATTAGCCCATGTGGTGGCGAGTGCTTGTAATCCCAGCTACCTGGGAGGCTGAAACAGGAGAATCGCTTTAGCCCAGGAGGCAGAGGTTGTAGTGAACCGAGATGGCACCACTGCATTCCAGCCTGGGCGACACAGCCAGATCTTGTCTCAAATTTAAAAAAAAAAGAAAGAAAGAAAGAAAGGGTAAGATGGTACAAAAATTAGTCTATGAATATCAAAAAGTAATCCAAAGGAATGTAGGACCCAATATCTAAAAAAAGTACAGGCTCATTCAGAAATTATTTTTTTTCCTTTCAGGATTTTTTTTTCATTGAAGAATAACTCACTATAAACTTAAAGCCATGTAAAATGTACAACTCAGTAAGTTTTGATTATCATGTTTTAAAAGATCACATACAACTGTTATATATGGACACAAACTACTTCTTTTTTAAATTTTATTTTATTTTTGTAGAGACAGGATTCTTGCCATGTTGCCCAGGCTGGTCTCAAACCTTGGTCTCAAGAGATCCTTCCACTTTGGCCTCCTAAAGTGCTGAATTACGGGCATGAGCCACTGCATCCAGCCTGTAACTGCTTCTTAATGAAATAACGTAAGACACATTTGGATTTTGTATACAAAAGATGATTCAGTCCTGCTACAGCCATTGAGTATAATAAGCATAATAAATAAAATAAGGGACTAAAGGCCTAAAACCCAGTGTTCTGTTACCGAATGACTGACAGTAAAAATCAACTTGATTTTTTTTAGCTAAAAAATCTACTAAAATTTTAGTTATTTTTATAACATTATTTAATACATAATAGTTTGCATAGCATGTTGCAATTGTGTTGTTATGCAAACTAGTATAGAGTAATTAAGTATCGATAAATTAATAATCATATTCTAAATGTTTGAAAAACACTGCAATAAATCCAATATTAACATCAATGTGATACAAGTGTTTTAAAATTTCTGTTTCACCGGTGTGGTGGCTCACGCCTGTAATCCCAGCTCTTTGGGAGGCTGAGGTGGGCGGATCACCTGAGGTCAGGAGTTTGAGACCAACTACAGCCAACATAGTGAAACCCCATCTCCACTAAAAATACAAAACTAGTTGGGTGTGGTGGTGCATGCCTGTAATCCCAGCTACTGGGAGGCTGAGGCAGGAGAATTGTTTGAACCCAGGAGGTGAAGGTTGCAGTGAGCTATCACACCAGTGTACTCCAGCCTGGACCACAAGAGCAAAACTCCATCTCAAAATAAAATAAAATTTCCAGTAGCATGTGTAAAGCATCTAGCATGGTTCCTGATATACAGTAAGAGCTCAGCAAATATTGGCTATCATTATTGTGCCACACAAGCATACCTGAAAAAATATATGAAATCATTAAAGCAATGTTGAGACAATTGAATGAACTATAAAAACTAGTAAGAAAAGATTTAGGGTGGCAGTTTGGCAAAAGCACTTAGAAATTTCTAAATGGGTTTCCTGGGTTTTTTTTTTTCATTAAGGCTTAGACAATGGCAAATTAATCCTACTTATCAGGAACTATTATAAAAAGTATATTCAATCAATTTCTATATATAAATGCCTAACCTTAATACTACTTTTTTTTTTTTGAGACAGTTTCGCTGTTGTTGCCCAGGCTGGAGTGCAATGGCATGATCTCAACTCACTGCAACCTCCGCCTCCTGGGTTCAAGCGATTCTCCTGCCTCAGCCTCACGAGTAGCTGGGATTACAGGCATGAGCCACCATGCCTGGCTAATTTTGTATTCTGAGTACAGATGGAGTTTCTCCATGTTGGTCAGGCTGGTCTTGAACTCCAGACTTCAGGTGATCCGCTCACCTCGGCCTCCCAAAGTGCTGGCATTACAGGCATGAGCCACCACGTCTGGCAATAATAAATATTTTACTTTTGTAAGGAGTCAAAGATGGAGTAGACATCAAGCTTTCAGTGTTTGGCATAAGTACATGTATTTTAGAGAAAATAAGGAGCTCTGGGTCCTAGAAATTGTCTTAAAATATAACCATTTTAGTTTGAAAATCTAAAAGGATCTGACTTTAAGCTGTTAGTCACAAACCAGACTAATCAGATAACTTCTATGTGCATCAGTCCCTTCATTTGTAAAATGGTGATCAGGCACACAAAATTAAAAACAGTTATAAAATGTCACTATCAGTAATACAGAACACAGTTAAGTAATATTTAATGCACATAAAAAAGCCAATGATAGGTTGAGAAAAAAATGCAGGGTTCAATTTCACAAAAAGTGGAAAAAAAACTATGAGTACATAGAAAAAAAGCCATACTTATGCCAAAATTTTAAGAGTATTTATATCTACTGAAATTATGGATGCAGTTTTTTTTTTCCTCTACTTGCCACGTTTTCTACCCTGAAAATATATTTTTGTAGTCGGGGAGGAAATACTATTTTGTAGTCGATATTTCTAGACTTATTTAATTTTCTTTCTTACATTGTATTTTTCAAATTTTAAATTTTTTTTTTTTTTTTT
>NW_012114710.1:2379901-2381741 GCF_000951035.1 Colobus angolensis palliatus
GCCAGGCTGGTCTCAAACTCCTGACCTCAAGTGATATGCCCGTCTCGGCCTCCCAAAGTGCTGGGATTACTGGTGTGAGCCACCGCTCCTGGCCAAAATATTTTTAATACACGATATTCATTTCTCTCCTAAGCAAAACACACTCACTCCTTCTCAGGAGAGAACCTGAGAGCAGTTTACTCAATCTGTAGTTAGGGGCTCAAATGTCATTTATTTCAAGACCTGAAGAGTTAAGAGTTATTTTGAATCTAGGCTGGCAGTTCAACAGTATGCTCTCTCGAAAGCTTAACTAGCAATTCTTCTATGTATTTCCCTAACAGAAATGAAAACATATGTTCAAGGAAACCAGTACAGGAATGTTCATAGCATTCTTATTCATAACAACTAAATACTAGAAACAACCTAAATGTCCAACAAGAGGAACAGGGATAAACAATTATGGTACAGTCATGCCCTGCACAATGACATTTCAGTCAACAATGGACTGCATATATGATGGCGGCCCTGTAAGATTGTAATACCATATTTTTACTGTACCTTTTGATGTTTAGATATATTTAGATACACAAATGCTTACCATTGTGTTACAACTGCCTACATACAGTATTCAGTACAGTAACATACTGTACAGGTTTGTAGCCTGGGAGGAATAGGCTATACTACATAGCCTAGGTGTGTGGTAGGCTATACCATCTGGTTTGTGTGAATATGACAAAATCACCTAATGGTGCACTTCTCAGAACATATCCCTGTCATTAAGCAACACATGACTATATATTCAAACACTGGAATATACTTAAAAATAAAGGGGAATGAACTATTGAGATATACAACATGGATGAATCTCAAAATGATTATATTTTTATTTTTTATTTTTATGAAATAGGGTGTCATTCAGTCACCCAGACTAGAGTGCAGTGGCATGATCATGGCTCACCAGAGCCTCAATCTCATGGGCTTAAGTGATCCTCCCGCCTCAGCCTCCCAAGTAGCTGAAACTACAAGCACGTGCTACCATGCCTGGCTAATTTTTATATTTTTTGTAGAGATGGGGTTTCGCCTTGTTGCTCAGGCTAGTCTCAAACTCCTGCACTCAAGCAAACCTCCTGCCTCGGCCTCCCAACATGCTAGGATTACCTGCATGGCTAACAAGCGTGAGCCAACGCACCCAGCCACAAAATATTCCATTTTTCAAAGATAACATACTGAGCTGAATGAAAGAATTTGGACACTGAAGCATGTATGATTCCATTTATAATGAAGTTCTAGAACATGTGAAATTATTCAGTAGTGATAACTATCAAAACAATAGGAATGAGGTACAAGGAAACTTTCAGAGATAATGGTAATGTTCTATAGTTTGTTTTGCCTGCATTCACATGTCAAAATGCATTTAATTTAACAACTAAGAATCTGTGCATTTAATTGTATGTTAATTATACTTCACTTTTAAACAAATCACTCATTTTGCAAAGAAAAGAAAAATTTTATTGATTTACCTACTTGATTTCAGTCAGCTCCATGTTCCAGTAATTATAGCTACAAATTATTCTAGATATGCCACTCTCAAAGGCTAAATTACACATCTTTTCTAGATATGCCTTCTCAAAGGCTTCATTATACATAGTTTGAGTTTATTAAACTTTTGTGGGCCAACAGCTTTAGTTCTTTTTTTCTAAGTCCTGTGTCCAACAAGATTTAGTAGGAACTACCTTAATTTATTCACACATTTAAACAAATTGTACAATAGCTATGTCCTTGATTTGACCTTTACACTAAGGACTCATCTTAATCAGCCTTTGTTACTCAAAGCATTTCTCTCTCTCTTTTTTTTTTTTTT
>NW_012114710.1:2382306-2384388 GCF_000951035.1 Colobus angolensis palliatus
CTGTGTGTGTATATATAAAATATACATATATGCATATATAAATACATATATACATACATATATATATATATATATATTTTTTTTTGTAGAGACATGGTTTCACCATGTTGCCCAGGCTGGTCTTGAACTCTTGAGCTCAAGCAATCCGCCCTCCTTGGCCTCCCAAAGTGCTGGAATTACAGGCATGAGCCACTGCACCTGGCTAGGATGTTTTATTAAAAAACAAATTTTCCCAGAGTTAAAACTACTCTAGGTAGAGATTTTTGATCAAGTTGGTCATATGAAACAATACTCATAAAGCAAAGCATTATTGGAACTAAGTGGCCTATTATCAAGATTGTCCCAGGCAAAGCTTCTATGCTAGAAAACATAGGTTGCTAACTTTGTACCAAGACTCTTGCCTCTCTTCTTTCAGATAGTAAGCCCTTTAAATATTTGTTAATTATATTAGGGTTTCCAGATACAATTCAGGACACTTTAGTATGAGCATGTCCCATGCAATATATGGGACATACTTACACCAAAAATGATTTGTTATTTATCTGAAATTTCTATGTAATTGAACATCCTGGGTTTTGTTTTGGTTTGGTATTTTGTTTGTTTTTGCTAACCCAAACAACCCTATTTATAGGGATTGAGACTGCCATATTAGAAGACACCTGCTATTAATTGCACTTAGGCCTTCTTGGTACATGTAAATGACAGATTAAATTCTTTCTTATTTTGATCAAAGGGATGCAATTGGATAGCAGGTGGCCTCTGAGTACCTCAATTCAGTTAATTCAGAAAAAAATCTGCTATTCCTAAAGCCCTGACAGATGAAGTTGTTTCTGCTGTTTTTCCACCCTACAAAGAGCTTAGGCTAGACCTGGATGCTGAGGCCAAATCTAGTGCAGTTCTGGAGCTGTCCGTGAAGTACTCTTCAGTCAGACAGCCACTGCAGATCATTTACTAGGCATGTCCAGACTGATGCGTCGAGGATGCATCACATTCCAAATTGTAGGTATCTTAAAAGCAAAGGAGCACAATGATTTTTTGGGGAAAAAAAAGTTGTCTACCAAATTTGTGACATCACTATAAAAATGTATGTGTATAGAGGGGAACAACACACACTGGGGCCTTTCAGAGGGCGGAGGGTGGGAGGAGGGAGAGGATCAGGAAAAATAACTAATGGGTACTAAGATAAATACCTGGGTGATGAAATAATCTGTACAACAAACCCCCATGACACAAGTTTACCTGTGTTACAAACCTGCACTTGTACCCCTGAACTTAAAAGTTAAAAAAAAAAGTATGTGTAACACGGAAACTGCTATGACATTTCTTTTTCTTTTTTTAAATACAGTAAAGGCTGGCCCAAGTGCCGTGGTGTCCACAACTAATTGGTCACAACCAGTTACAGATTTGCTTCTTTTCCATTCGCACTGCTTCACTCGACCACTCTAAAACAAATACAGTTAAAGAACATCAATTTCCCATCAATTATAGTATGATTTTAAAATAGAAAAAATTTTAAATCCTGTTAGAATCCTGGATGAGCACCTTGGCTGAGAATAGAAACCTTAAAAGCCAACAGCATGACATGTCCAGTAGATGGCAGACGCAGCCAGAATTATAATGTAAAGGTACATTTCATACCCAACTGTCTTCTTTGTGCACTTCAGTGAAAAAGTGACTCTTTGAATTTATATTCCCATGTAAAAACATACCATTAATAATTAGATTAACATTAACATTTTAAAAATTCACAAAATGGTGCTAAAGAAACATAATATTGGCTGGGTGCAGTGGCTCATGCCTGTAATCTCCACTTTGGGAGGCTAAGGCAGGTGGATCACCTGAGGTCAGGAGTTTGAGACCAGCCTGGCCAACATGGTAAAACCCTGTCTCTACTAAGAGTGCAAAAAAATTAGCCAGGTGTGGTGGTGGGTGCCTGTAACCCCAGCTACTCCGGAGGCTGAGGCAGAAGGTTGGGAGGCGGAGGTTGTAGTGAGCTGAGATTGTGCCACTGCACTCCAGCCTGGGCAACAGGAATGAAACTCCCTCTCAAAAAAAAAAAAAACAAAAAGAAAGAAACATAGT
>NW_012114710.1:2384438-2388558 GCF_000951035.1 Colobus angolensis palliatus
GCTCTGTCATCCAGGCTGGAGTGCAGTGGCACAATCTCGGCTCGTTGCAACCTCCGCCTCCCAGGTTCAAGCGATTCTCCTGTCTCAGCCTCCCAAGAAGCTGGGACTACAGGCGCCCGCCACCATGCCCGGCTAATTTTTTGTGTTTTTTTTAGTAGAGACGGGGTTTCACCATGTTAGCCAGGATGGTCTCAATCTCCTGACCTCGTGATTCGCTGGTCTCGGCCTCCCAAAGTGCTGTTATTACAGGCTTGACCCACCGTGCCCGGCCTCCCATTTCGTGATTTTAACTTTTATTGGTTGAAAAAGACAAACGGCTTTTACTTTACTTTTCTTTTTTTAAATAAAGACAGGGTCTCACTATGTTGTCCAGGATGGTCCTGAACTTGTAATCTCAAGCAATCCTCTGCCTCAGTGCTGGGATTACTGGCGTGAGCCACCTTGCCTGGTTAATAAACTGTTCTCACTTCAACATTACAAGTCCCAGAATTTTGGAATTCTCTATTTTCTTCTTCATTCCCACTTACAAATAGACCAATTCCATTCTAAACTCAGATCTCTTTCCTGTAGTCAAATGCAGCTGTTAATACCAAAGGCACTCTAGTAACATTCTGTTTTGCAATCTCATTACCTAAAATGATAGAAAAAAATAGTATTGTCAACTATTCATAGGAAACAGTATTATCAAATGTTTTGTCATGAGTAATATAGATCTTCATTTTTCCAGCTCCCAAATATAGTTTTCTTGTAGTCAGCCCCTCAACTATTACCCATAGCCTTTATCTTGAGCAAATTTATATACAGGCCTCAACTTTCAGTGCAGAGGAAGCAGTATGAGAAAGCTGTTTAGCCCTTAAGGATGATACATTCTCCAAACCCACCTTTAGATATGGTTATAGAAGAAAATGGAAGAGAAAAGATCTCCAGAGTGTAAAATCAAGGACCATGGAGAACAATGAACTGGGAAACAATTCCCCAGGAACACAACTGGGGCATAAACACAACAGATTCCTTCTCCCAGAGTAAGGGGATATCCTGTCCCTGTCTAACAATGTATACTGAGCAGGGGATGTGCAGAAGAGTTAACACAGCAGGTCTGAGAATGCTTTCCTGAGAAAGGCCTGCTTGCAGGCGGATCACCTGAGGTCAGGAGTTGACCAGCCTGGCCAACATGGTGAAACCATGTTTCTACTAAAAACACAAAAATTAACCAAGTGTGGTGGCACATGCCTATAATCCCAGCTACTTGGGAGGCTGAGGCACAAGAACTGCTTGAACCCAGAAGGTGGAGGTTGCAGTAAGCAGAGACTGCACCATGGCACTCCTGCCTGGGTGGCAGGGTGAGACTCTGTCTCAAGAAAGAAAAAAAAAAGAAAAAAAGAAAAAAAGAAAGCCCTGCTTGCAAGGTAGGCTCTCTTGGCTGGCATCTAGGAACTTCAATTTCAGGAGAGTTCCCACCATTCTCTAACTGATAACAGCGCCTATCCTCTTTGTACAAATAATGTAGTTTATGATTTCTTTCTGGGAGTCAAGAATTTTGGTACATGGTAGGCAGAGGATACCTACATGACTAGCCCCCAATAAAAACCCTGAGCACTGAATCACTAATGAGCTTCCCTGGTAGATAAAACTTTACAAATGTCACAATTTGATGCTGAAGGAATCAGGCCCATCCTGTGTGACTCTACTGCAGTGGAAATTTGGAAGCCTATGCCTGGTTTCTTGCAGATTTCACCACAATAGGTCTTTTCGCTTTGCTGATTTTGTTTTATATTATTTGCTATAATAAATCATAGCCGTAGGCTGGGCACGGTGGCTCATGCCTATAATCTCAGCACTTTGAGAGGCTGAGGTAGGTGGATCACTTGAGGTCAGGAGTTCGAGACCAGACTGGCCAACATGGGGAAACCCCGTCTCTACTAAAAATACAAAAATTAGCCAGGCATGGTGGTGTGAGCTACTCAGGAGGCTGAGGCAGGAGAATTGCTTGAACCCAGAAGGCAGAGGCTGCAGTGAGCTGAGATCATGCCACTGAACTCCAGCCTGGGTGACAGAGCGAGACTCTGTCTCAAAAATCAAGCAATCAATCAATCATAGCTGTAAATACAACTTCATTCTGAAACTTGTGAGTCCTTCCAGCTAATAACCAAACATGGGGGTGGTCTTGGGAACCCCTGACACAAAACAGATAACCTGTCTGTTTAAGTTCATAGATTTCTGGATTAGAACGAGTCATAGCTGGCCCTGATGTGGATAAGCCCAGGATGAAGGCTGTGACTAGATAAGACAGAGTCTTAGGGTGTGGGAAAAAGTAAGTGTATTTTGTCTGAGGGAGGGAAATAAATCACAAGGACAGGATGTGGTAAACTATATTATTATTCACAACTATTTTCTCCTTCCCAGTAAAAAGATTATATATCCCTGCCCACTACCATGTGGACCTGGAACACTTCCCTGTAATGAAAATATACTTCACATCCCGTCGTCTAAACTGATTATATGACTTGCTTGGGTCAATAAAAGGTGTGTACAAGTGATAGTGTGCTAGGTCAGCAGAAACTTTAAGAGGCATTGCATGATTCTGCCTCCTCTTTTCCTATGTCACAAGAAAAATCTTTTCCCAATAGAGACTATTCCTTCACAACACATAAAATTATGACAGCCAAACTGCAGCCACAACATGTAATATTAATTAGAAATAAATGTTTGTCATAAGCCAGTGAGATTTGGGGGTTGTTCAAAACCTAGTGAAAGCTGAGCATATACTTAATCTCAAAATATGTATATTTAAAATATTAATATACTCTCTAGCGTAAACTATTTTTGTAGTAGCACAAATTCCAAGTCTAACTTACGTTTTGGAACTCTTTCAGGAGCTGGAATGTCATTGATTTTCTCTTCTTTGGCAGATTCCTTATTTTCTGAAGACTTTGGCTTTTTTCTTTGGCGCAGCTCTACAGGTGGTCCTTAAAATATTTAAGACATTATTGCAATGTGTATATAAAATTATTTTGATCTGTATCCTGAGCCAATTAACCTTTATTATTCTAAAGCAAAAGTACCACTAAGACCTATTAGCATCAAAGATAACCTTTTCATAATTATTTTGGCACCCCTGCAAAATTTTCTTCTGTCCAAAAAAAAGACAATTTTAAGTTCCACTCCCCAATTTGTGTTTTGACAATCCTAGTAGTAAACCAACGCGCTCTTCTCCCAAGATGATGCAATTTTCAAAACATCCCAAAATAAGTAAGCTCTTTTCCAAATTAGGGTCAAGGTGTCATTCAGCTCATAATTCTACTTACCTTAAAGTATCAAATGCATAACTCATGGTTTAAGTGTTTTGTAAAAATCAAAACATAACACATTATCATAAACTACACTTCTTTGTTTAAATAACCCTGAAAGCTCTGCAGAATTTCAGTGCTGTGTTATCATTAGCATTGTACAATCTTTTAGATTTAGGGATTAGAAAAGAGGCTGAACCTACAAAGATACTTATATATGAGAAGGTCTCAAAATAATTTCCCAGGATTAGACTAGCTTCCTCTTCTAGCTCCAATTTTAGAAAATGTGATGCAGAAGTTACCTCCAAACTAGTAAACTAAACTCCAAGTTAAACAGGAATGTACTATGTACAATTTATACTTTTCCTCCCTAGAATTAATCATCTTGTGGGATAGATTACGATACTAGAAGTACAGAGTGTTCCTGCCAAGTTATAAAATGGTACAATAATTTATCTTTCTCATGGAAGTGGAAGACAGTTTTTTCCTTTCTCTTAGTAATAACTTCAGGCTATGAAATGTGAAAATAAACATAGAAGTCAAAGAAGGAGAAACAAATCAGTTGCTGCTGATCAGATGTATGTTCTTAGCTTTACTGTGGAAAATGAATAAAATAAACATATTTTAAAATAGCTTCATAGCAAACTTACATGCTCACTAAAATATCTTTAAACACTGGCATAGTGAGAAAAAAAGCTGTACATTTAATGGATTCAGACTGATGAATCTAATGTTTACTCATTTCTTTTTTTTTTTTTTTTGAGACGAAGTCTGGCTGTGTTGCCCAGGCTGGAGTGCAGTGGCGCGATCTCGGCTCACTGCAAGCTCCGCCT
>NW_012114710.1:2388967-2389718 GCF_000951035.1 Colobus angolensis palliatus
ACAGAGGAGTGTGGAAATAAATGAATGAATTTGCCCAGAGAGAATGAATAGATGAAGATGACTGAGGAGAGAACCATGATTAACCACCAATCATGTGGGAAACAATGAATCACAAAGGAGGCTGAGAACCAGAACAAGTTGAGTATTTTACATTGATCTTTAAAAATGTGTTTGTAGCGCTGACTCTGCTAAGTTTCGAAAGGGTTTCAGTTATAAGACACTAGCTCAAATTCAAGTGTAAAACTAGCTGATTTATTATCCATATATCAGCATTCACTTTTAGAATGGCAACAATATAAAGTAGCTGCCAAATTAATGGCAAGCTGGATATAAAGTAAAAAGGCAGACCAAAGGAGCACAGAGCCCTACTCTGTGATGCTGTAAACAAATGAGCTGTATTTATGCAATGTTAGGTAAAGAGCCAGAGTAGATGAAGGAGCAACTAGGAGAGTATTAACTACATCGACCAGTCTTCAAGTCTTACTTTCTCTTCCAGGTCCCCTCTTTCATGTTTTTTTTTTTTTTAGATGGAGTCTCGCTCTGTTGCCCAGGCTGGAGTGCAGTGGCGTGATCTCGGCTCAGTCACTGCAACCTCCACCTCCTGGGTTCAAACAATTCTCCTGCCTCAGCCTCCTGAGTAGCTGGGACTACAGGGGCACGCCGCCACGCCTGGCTAATTTTTATATTTTTAGTAGAGACGGGGTTTCACCATGTTGGTCAGGCTGGTCTTGAACTCCTGACCTCAGGTGAT
>NW_012114710.1:2394314-2399617 GCF_000951035.1 Colobus angolensis palliatus
ATATATATATAATCACATTAGTTTCCACATGCAGGAATAAATATAAATTTATTCATTCAGCAAATATCGTATATATCTTAAGCACTGACTAGTCACTAGTGAGGAACAAGAAACACACTGCCATTAACAATATGGGAAACTGGTTACAGGGAGATCTTACTGTGAGCCTATTTCGTCAGGAAAGGTCTTCCTTAGGAAGATTTCTTTTTCTTTTTTTGTTTGTTTGGTTTTTGTTTTGTTTTGTTTTGAGACAGAGTCTTCCTCTTTGCCCAGGCTGGAGTGCAGTGGCATGATCTTGGTTCACTGCAACCTCCAGCTCCTGGGTTCAAGAAATTCTCCGGCCTCAACCTCCAGGGTAGCTGGAATTACAGGCGCTCACCACCACGCACAGCTAATTTTTGTATTTTTAGTAGAGACAATAACTATTTGGCTGGCCTGGTCTCGAACTCCTGACCTCAAGTGATCCTCTGGCCTCAGTCTCCCGAAGTGCTGGGATTACAGGGATGAGCCACCGTGCCTGCCCAGGAAGATAAGATTTCTAAGTGGGCATCAGTTGAGAGAGAGATAGCAGAAAAAAAAATGTTTCAGGTAGAGGAAACAGACAAAAGTTTATCACTCCCACACAAACAATTGGAAAACGTATCACAGAATATAGAGCATGAGGGGAAAAAGTGCCTTGCAAGAAAGCAACAGAGGAAGGCTGGAATCAGCTTATGCAATGTCATGCAGGTTGTACATGTATGGATTTTTCCCACAGCAAATGGGAAGCTATTAAAAGATTTCAAGAGCACATGATCAGATCTGCGTTTTTAATTTTAAAAATTATTTAAAACATACTGCCAATAGAGAGGAACAAAATTTGATGCACAGAGTTCAACAGTGAGGCAAAAAATGGGTGAGATACTATTGTCTAGGATGATGAAGGAGAGGAGGTTAAGAATGACCTCCTGCGCCGGGCGCGGTGCCTCACACCTGTAATCCCAGCACTTTGGGAGGCCGAGGGGGGTGAATCGCCTGAGGTAAGGAGTTCAAGACCAGCCTGGCCAACATGGTGAAACCCCGTCTCTACTAAAAATACAAAAATTAGCCGGGTGTGGTGGTGCGCTCCTGTAATCCCAGCTACTCAGGAGGCTGAGGCAGGAGAATCACTTGAACCCAGCAGGTGGAGCTGCAGTGACCCGAGATCGCACCACTGCACTCTAGCCTGAGTGACAGAGGGAGACTCTGTCTCAAAAACAAAATGAAACAAAGCAAAAAAACAAAAAATGGCATTAGTAGAAAAACGTACCCCAGACTTTGAGTATTTATACATATAAATCGGTCAATTAGTAAATATCACTATATTTCTTCCTCATTATGCCTCTTTAATATTCCCCTGCTCTGGGTTAAAGTAAAAGTTAGAAGCAGTCATCAAGAATGAATATTTATGCAAAATCAAATAAAGTCTTCAAAAGCAAATTATTGTTTTTAATTTTATTTTAAAAGAATACAAGGGGAAAATATAACCACAAGAACCTTCCTTTGTAGGTACACCTGCATGATTAATCACATAACAGCACTGGACTTTAAAAAATTTAATTGGATAATTTCAGAAATCAAATTAACAAATCTATTGAGATAGTCAACAGATATATTATAAGTGACCAATGGGCTAGGTAAGTGGGTCTTTTCCATTAGAGTCTAAAAACATACACTTAGTGATAAATTGGGAGGGGAATAGTCACATAAAACGTGTTCTTACAAAAAACTATCCTTTTCCTTTTTAAAAATGTTCTTTATCAAATAAATCGTTTTACAGGACTTTAATTAAACATGTTCTCTTTGTGCCCATAAATGAATTTTGTTTATAAAAGTACAACTCACACAAAAATTTTGCATAGATTTTCAAGTAATTTCTGAAGTATACAACTCTCAACAGTCACCTCTCAAGAATTTATATTAGCAATGATCAAGGACCATACAAATCTGTAATCTATAAAAGATCTATAATATTATATTTTCCTGATTCTAAGATGCCATATATTTGAAGATACCACTCAATAGGTTTTCAAGGGGGGAAAAAAAAACACACTGTTATACTGAATGCATATACTGATTTTAAGACATACCAATTTTAGTGGCATTAAACTGTAAGAGCGAAAATTATGACTTGATAAATACAGTACTCATTTTAGCTCATCTCTTCAACTTTATCCCTAAAGCTAACTTTCCATATAATTTCATAATGGAAAAACAAAGCCATACATCTCTAGGTGGAAAAAAGCAAAGGTCAAAGCAATGGACAAATGAGATTATCAGTTCTGACAGGAAAGCTCTGCGATGTAATTCAAGCTTCCTTTTTACTATCTTTTTTTTTTTTTTTTTTGAGACAGAGTTTCACTCTTTTTGCCCAGGCTGCAGTGCAGTGGTGCCATGTCGGCTTACTGCAACCTCCGCCTCCTGGGTTCAGGCAATTCTCCTGCCTCAGCCTCCCAAGTAGCTGGGATTACAGGCGTCTGCCACTATGCCCAGCTAATTTTTTGTATTTTGAGTAGAGACGGTGGTTTCACCATGTTGGCCAGGCTGGCCTCAAACTCCTGACCTCGTGATTCGCCCCCCTCAGCCTCCCAAAGTGCTGGGATTACAGGCGTGAGCCACGACGTCCAGCCACTCCTTTTCACTATCTTATATTTTTAGCATTGTAAAGAAAAAGTCAAACTAAATGAAGATGATTACACATCCACAAAAGTAACCTGCTATTTCAGACTTCAGTCCAGTCATCTTCATATGAAATAGTAGGGCTACAAACAGGCTTTCAAATGTCCACACAGGCTAGACATAGCAGTTTCCAAATGAAATGTTAATACTGCTCTACTCAAGGCTGTCTCTTCTTTCTTTGCTCTAACACTGCTTTCAGAAAGCATAAATACAAACACCCTGGCCCTCTACTGCATCAAGGAAGACATTTTTTTAAAAACCAGATTCCCAGAATATTTACTTGGACAATGAAGAGGATCCAAGCGAATGTAAGTAAGATGGGACATGGAGAACACCTGGATACAAGTAAAATATACAGACTATTTAGTCCAATTTTAACACAGCAAATAAAAGATAATATGAATTTTTTGGGAAAAAACTATAGAGTGACAAATAAACAAAAAACACTCAGAATGCCTGGCACATAGACAGACAGGTGTGCTATATATATTATTATTACTACCATTATAATAAATGAAAGTTTAATTACTCATTCATTGCTATTATATCCTTGCATCTAATAGAGTATGAACACAAATATTTATGGAATTAAAAATGTGTTGAATAAAGCAATATTTTAATAAACTGCAACCCATTAACTGTCCCATATAAGATGTGTTTAACTGTTTTTGAATTATATGTAATTCTACAACCAAAAATCATTTTTCATTTTATTTATTTTATTTTTGAGAGGGAGTCTCGCTCTGTCACCCAGGCTGGAGTGCAGAGGGGCGATCTCGGCTCACTGCAACCTCAGCCTCCTGGGTTCCAGCGATTCTCTTGTCTCAGCCTCCCAGGTAGCTGGGACTATAGGCGTGCGCCACCACGCCGGGCTAATTTTTGTATTTTTTAGTAGAGACAGGGTTTCACCATATTGGCCAGACTGGTCGAACTCCTGACCTCGTGATCTGCCCGCCTTGGCCTCCCAAAGTGTTAGGATTACAGGTGTGAGCCACCGTGCCCGGCCTTAATTTTGTTTTTTTTTTTGAGATGGAGTCTCGCTCTGTCACCCAGGCTGGAGTGCAATGGTGCAATCTCGGTTCACTGCAACCTCAGCCTCCTGGGTTCAAGTGATTCTTCTGCCTCAGCCTCCCGAGTAGCTGGAACTACAGACGTTCGCCACTCCACTCAGCTAATTTTTGTATTTTTAGTAGAGATGGGGTTTCACTGTGTTAGCCAGGTTGGTCTTGAATTCCTGACTTCAAGTGATCCACTCACCCTGGCCTCCCAAAGTGCTGGGACTACAGGCATGAGCCACCATGCCCAGCCCATTTATCATTTTATATCACATAAGTAAAATTTACAAAACGGTATAATCTTTTAATATTGGCTCCACAGATCTATTTAAGTACAACCATAGTCTAAAATAATTTTTCATTTTGCATGATGTATTAAAGACTTTCAGTATTGTAGTATTGATTTTTTTATGCAGTGTTAACTTTTTTAATGCTTTAAGCATGAATGTACTCATAGGAACATGCAAGCTAGTGTATCAACCTACCCCCATAAATTTGCAATTAGAAAAGAAAAATACATCAAGAAATATTTCAAATGATAATATACTGTAACCACAGACAGAACCAAGGAAACAAGTGGAATTACATTCTTTCTCACCAACGACAAATAGCTTTGGTTTTGAAGCTGTTTTTAGTTAGAATGTCTTAAATTCAGACCAGCTTTAACACTCTAAAAACTCAAGAGGAAGCAAATATGAACTAAGCCTGCATAGGGACAGGTCAGCAAGTCACAGATCAGTAAACACTTATGCTTAATTTTTAAAAACTGCTTTCCGCTAAATTCTTTAAACTCCTTCCTTGTACTCTTGGTTCAAAAAGGCTTGAGTCGACCGAGCGCAGTGGCTCACGCCTATAATCCCAGCACTCTGGTAGGCCGAGGTGGGCGAATCACCTAAGGTCCGGAGTTCGAGACCAGCCTGACCAGCATGGAGAAACCCCCCCCTCTACTCACCCACTTTGACCTTCAAAGGCCTCCTGGCGTCATCATCTCCCAAAACTATAATACCTAGATGGCTCTGCTCTTTACCATTTTCCTCTAAACCAAAGTGAACTTGGCTTTCTTCAGTTTCTGCGTGTTCACCCATTCCCCATTCATCATGCCATGTTTATCCCAAACCCCTGCCTCTTTATCCCCGTGGTGATGTCCCCTCACCCCCTGTGCCTCTGGATTTGTCAATACCCACAGCCCTTTAAAAATCGCCTTGTTTCACTCAAGGCCGAGGGGCCTTGAGTGAAACAACGACCACATTCAAATATGCATTCAGTACCTAAACCTGCATCTTCGAAACCAAACTGCGCCCCCGACTTCACCAAGAATCTGCTCAGGACCCTCCCTCCCTCCCAACCACTCCCAGCACAGCTTTCTCTCCTGCTACGGATTCCCAACTTTCAGCTCCGCCTTTGCTTCCCAATTCGGCCGACAAAACTTCGAGCCATTAGCTCTGCTCTCCTGAATTTCTCCGCAGCCCTCTCCTGGGCGCCGAGCTCCTTCCCGCCCTCCCGGTGCAGCCGCCACGGCGGCCACCGGCAGCTCCAGCCCACACCTCCAGC
>NW_012114710.1:2400052-2400773 GCF_000951035.1 Colobus angolensis palliatus
GCTCCTGGCCGCCGCGCCCCCACTTCCTGACCCACCCCCCCTCCGGTGTCGCCGCCAACCGCGTCCCCACAGGCGGCCAGGGAACCACAGTGTTGGGAGAGGGGAGCGGTCGGAGCGTTTCGCTGGGGCGCCGGAGCCTGAGAGGGCAGGAAGGAAACTCCACACCGGGGGCGCCGCCCACAGCAGCAGCTACCGGCCGCTGCCTCCCCTGGAAAGCGAAACTAGTGGGTCTCGCTGCAGCCCCGCCCCTCGTCCTACTCTTCCCAAAAGGTGGGGGCATGCTTTCCGCCACGTTTGTGACTCCGCGACTTAGCGAGTCGGAGACGATCATCAGCGACACCTCCCAGGTCCAGCCTCTATTCCCGCCCCATTTTACACGGAGGAAACTGAGATCTAATGTGGTGGAAGTCACAAAGCCGGACAGGGGCAGAACTACCTGTAATTCCAGCTACTCGGTTGACGCTTTGGTTTAGTAGACCACTTGACCATTACAAGAAAGAAGCTTGTGCTTTTATAGTAAACTGAGTAAGAAAATAAAGACCTGGTATGAGGCAATGAAAATAAAAATGTTCAAAGAGAATGAATTCAAAAGATGTTGGAAGGCCGGGCGCAGTGGCTGAAGCCTGTAATCCCAGCACTTTGGGAGGCCGAGACGGGCGGATCACGTGAGGTCAGGAGTTGGAGACCAGCCTGGCCAACATGGTGAAACCCCGTCTCTACT
>NW_012114710.1:2400823-2415293 GCF_000951035.1 Colobus angolensis palliatus
CCTCTGGATTGCTTAAAAAAAAAAAAAATACATGGATGTTCATTCTGTCTACTTTTGTTAAGCTTTTGTTTTCCCCGAGAGCTGGAGAATGCAGGCAGAAGACTATACACATAAGAGGTGGAACTTTAAGGTTCTTCCACATATCCCAGTCCTCTTTTCCCTCATTCTCCCTTTCTTTCCCATCACCCTTACTCCACTTCCTTCTGCCAATTTTTTTTTTTTTTTTTTTTCCTGCATGAAGAGAGCAGCTGTACCAAGATGAGTAACACTAGCTTTGCCCAGGCAACTCTGATTCTACTGAAGGTAGGTAACAGTCTGAACATTAAATGCCTACCAGAGATATTACAGCAAGGAAAACTTGGGTGAGGACTCTAGCTTGTCTAGAGAACTTTACCATACGTGATGGCAAACACCAAAAGTATTAATAAAAAATGGCTTCATTCTTGTAAGGTGATGTTGGCAAGGACTAGGGCTGAAAACTGTCCTGGGTTAACTAAGCTACACTCAATGAATGCTTATGAAGAACATACTGGGTGAACAGAAATATAGACATTTGATGTAAATGTTACGAAGTAAAAAAAGTGCTAGACATTGAAGGAAATGTAGGTACAACATAATCCCTGCCCTTGGGGGTTATAATCTAATTTCAGAACTGAAACACATTAACAACAGAGTTTGCATGTCAAGTGATACTGATAATATATCTTGCTATAAAATGTTAGAATTCAGGCTAGACTTAGCCTTTTTTTTTTGAGATGGAGTCTCACTCTATCACCCAAGATAGAGTGCAGTGTCATGATCTCAGCTCATTGAAACCTCCGCCTCCCGGGTTCAAGCGATTCTCCTGCCCCAGCCTCCCAAGTAGCTGGGACTACAGGTGCCTACCACCGCACCCGGCTAATTTTTGTAGTTTTAGTAGAGACAGGGTTTCACCATCTTTGGCCAGGCTGGTCTCAAACTCCTGACCTCGTGATCCACCCACCTTGCCTCCCAAAGTGCTGGGATTACAGGCCTGAGCCACCGTGCCAGGCCATCTTGAGTACTTTCATCACTGATAGCTTTTATACATAAGTTTAGAGAAAAACCCTATCACCACCTTAGGAAGAGATGGCTTATCTATGTACTTCCATCAGTACCATAATTCTTCTAATAACAAAACAAAATAAAATAATAGCAAACTTTGAGATTAAACAGGCAAGTTTTATTATCAAATGTTAACTCTACAAAAACTCAGTAGTATTGTAGTAAGCATTACTGCCTATCTTAAAGTCTTTCAGAGCTTTGGGCAGATAGCATCTTAAGGCATCAAGTATACAGAAATTTCTTTTTGATCTTAAGTGCCAGTTATCACCAATTTTCACAAAAACCTTTTTGTTTTTTCTTCCTATTGCAGTTAAAGGGCCATTTCCAGTTAGCTGAAGAAGGAAATGTTTGCTTCTCCCTTTAAGGTGTTAAAGTAATGCACAGAAAATAACAATAGCAGCCACATAAATCTGCACGGCATTGCATTCAAGCAAAGGACAATATGAGTAACTTAAAGAAATATCCACATTCAATGCACTAATGAAATCCTGTTTTCTTTGGAGTTACATGAGGCAGCAGTACTAGCTAGTGTCCAATATTGCACTTTTATAGCATAAACACAGCTAAACATAGTGTTAAACACTGACAGCATCAATACCTGTTCTAACTGCATCAGTGTTTACCTCTCAGTCTAGCATGCTGACTATAGTCCTATGCTTTAAAAGGTTATAATTATTTGACAGTTAAGGCATTAGAGAAAAAGGTTTAAGGCTATCATAATATATACAAGCATTCACTTCTGTTCAGTTAGTATATCGTTTTCTAGAATACACTGTTCAAATTGTCTCACTTCTGGGATATTAAAAACTATGGAATTTCTCTTATTAAAGTCCAAACCATCAATAATGAAAAAAGTACAATATAAAATAATACATATGAAGCCACAATATTCAATTACAGTTCAAACTAGAAATTACTAACTACAGGTAGCTGCTTCATTTCTGGTTTTGCATTTTGGCCCCTAGTTCATTATTTACAACTGATACCTGCTGAGAAAAAGATCCAAACTTTTAAACTTTGTATGTTTTGTGGAGGGTGCACAATTTCTTCTAATTTATCTTCAGGAGTTTAAAAATTTATTTTAATTTGTTTTTAATTATTAGATATCATCATGGCCAAGAGACTGGGAAAATAACAATTTTATTCATTCTCCTAAGATTGTGATTTTATTATTCTAAGACCTTACGCTTGAATTACTTAGCAAGAAGGCATGATTATGCAGAAGACAGGAAAATGAAGCGAAAAGAGCAGGAATATACAAAAATGAAATTTCCTTAACAGAGTTCAAGGTGGAGATGGTAGACACTGGTGGAGTTTTTATCCAAGACTTAAAACTTAGGAAACACCTATGATGCCACTTTAATTGGAAGTAATGGAGACATCTGATTCCAAATTCACATTTTAAATGCCTACTTGCAATCAGCAAAGAGCCAGGTATGCTGCATGCTGCTTGCTATAAGGATTTGGCTTCACTGGCTCAAATGTTTTCACTCCACCAAAAGATAAGGCACAGGCCCATTTGTCCAATCAAGTTTGCTGAAAATACTGCAGCCTGAGTGTAGACAAACTTCCCCTGAATTTGCTAGAAGTTTTCTTGTGTCTGGCAGTTTCAAGATCACCATACATCTTTCAAACACTTAAAAAAAAAAAAAAAAGTGATAAAAGGAAATGTTATAGTCTCTAAATGTCATTCTCAGCAGCCACAAAAATGATTTCAAATTCCACAAGGACAAAAAAGCTTTAAGATGGTCCAAGTTATTATTTCACACAGACATAGTTGGCATTTACATGGCAAGAGCTTTGGGAGTAGAGCACTAGTCAAGGAAGTTTCCATGGTTTACACAGTAGTTGGCATTCTGAACCACTCCTACCCTTTGTAGTATCATGTTTTTAGTTTAACATGTATGGTTTCCAACTCCCTGCTCAGCTCAGCTCCTTTCTGGAGAGACTATTTCATTCATTCCTTAGAGGTTCAATATCATTACCAAAATAAACAAAACCATTTAGACAAAATTTTAAAGTTAAATTCTAGTATAAGAAATTCCAAATAATTTCTAAGACACTTAATAAGAAGCAGTAAGGGGCCAGGTGTGGTGGCTCATGCCTGTAATCCCAGCACTTTGGGAGGCCGAGGCAGGCAGATCACCTGAAGTCAGGAGTCTGAGACCAGCCTGGCCAACATGGTGAAACCCCATCTCTACTAAAAATACAAAAATTAGCTGGGGGTGGTGGTGCATGCCTGTATTCCCAGCTACTTGTATTCCCAGCTACTTGGGAGGCTGAAGCAGGAGAATTGATTGAACCCAGGAGGCGGAGGTTGCAGTGAGCCAAGGTCATGCCACTGCACTCCAGCCTAGGCAACAGAGCAAGACTCCGTCTCAAAAAAAAAAAAAAAAGCAATAAGGCATGACATATAGGCTCTATGTACCTATGACTAGTTGATAATTAGCACCTTTATATGGATCATGGATAAATTTATTTCATCCCCACATACAACCTAGATTATCATGTTATCCCCATTTTAGAGAAGGAAAAACTGAAGCAAAGAATGATTAAGTTAGTAATGGGCAGATGCAGGATTTAAACCAATACAGATTTACTTATATACCATACAACCTTAAAATAAGAATAAAATAAGAACTTTTAGTAGGCATTATATACTTTTTTGAAACAGGGTCTAGCTCCATCACCCAGGATAGAGTATGGAGTGATATGGTCCAATCACAGCTCACTGCCGATTTTTTTCTCCCCCAAAAAGAGATGGGACCTCGCTTTGTCACCCAGGCTGGAGTACAGTGGTGCGATCAGAGCTTGTTGCTGCCTCAAATTCCTGGGCTCCACTTCAACCTCCTGAACAGCTGGGACCACAAGCACACCACTATATCCAGCTAATTTTCAAATTGTTTATAAAGACAGATTCTCACCATCCTAACCAGTCTGGTCTCAAACTCTAGGCCTCGAGCAATCCTCCTGCCTTGACCTCTCAAAGAGCTGAGATTACAGGTGTGAGCCACAGCACCTGGTCCTAGACTAAATCGAAAATATACATATATATATTAGAGATGGAGTCTCCCTATGTCATCCAGGCTAGTCTCAAACTCAGCCTCAAGTGTTCTTCTTGCCTGGCATAATAAAGTGCTGAGATTACATGTGTGAACCACTACACACGGCCGTTAAGCATACTTTGACATGTAAATGAAAAACATGAATGTTTTAGACTGCAGTCTTATTTCATATGGCCAGTATGAAATATCTAATGGAGTTTTACTGCTTAACAATGAAACTGAAGACTCCTAACTGCTAGCAAAAAAAAAAAAATCAGTCTCAGAAGGATATGAAGATTAATTTAATTCAAGATTAAATTTGCTTTAATAACACAGATTCTACAAATGGTATACATGTAAAATCGGGTATTTAAAAAACACAGAAATACTGGTTAGGATGCATCTTTTAAATGTGGTTTCCAAAGTGACCACAATTTGGCACTCAGTTTAAAATACCACACGCTGAAAGGCTTCTCCTTTGATACTAAACCCAGATAAGAAAATCAATGACCCAACACTATTGATCAATATCTATTTTACCCCTCTTTTGGCAGTAGCACCTGAATTTAAAACTGCCCGTCACCTAATCTCAAGCCCCTAAGACGCAGTTTTACCACTGAGCCAAACAAGTGGCCCAGGCAGGGCCAGTTAGAGCCCTGCATATCCCAGGTCGTTGTGGTTTCAGGGATGGATGTAAGCCAGGCCAGTGAAGGCCAAGTGTTCTAGGAGTATCTCAGAGAGTGAGCTTGGATGAACAAACCTTTGGATCCAGCTGTATCAGTCAACCCTGGGACTCTCAGTTATTAGAGTCAATGAGTACCACCTTCTTCATTCCTAGCACATTTATACTAAGAAATAGCATCTTTGTAGATGCTGAAAATTAAGCCTTTGTATTCTGATAAAATGTGGAAATGCCGGGAAAAGTTAAAGGTAAACATTTAGCCTTCTCAAAACACTTTTTAATCCCAGTGGTATCCAGTGGGGTTTGACTGTGTAACAGTGAAACTGAGGCTGGGCGCAGTGGTTTACACCTGTAATCCCAGCACTTTGGGAGGATGAGGCAGGCAGATTATGAGGTTGAGATGGAGACCATCCTGGCCAACATGGTGAAACCCTGTCTCTACTAAAAACATAAAAATCAGCTGGGAGTGGTGGTGTGCACCTGTAGTCCCAGCTACTCGGGAGGCTGAGGCAGGAGAATCACTTGAACCTGGGAGGTGGAGGTCGCAGTGAGCCGAGATCGCGCCACTGTACTCCAGCCTGGGCAACAGAGCAAGACTCCATCTCAAAACAACAAGAAGAAACTGCAGACTCCTAACTGCTAGCAAAAAAAAAAAAAAAAAATTGATCTCAGAAGGATAGAGAAAATGTTTCCTCTTCCCCTTTAGCTATAGCAAACACTTAAAGATAGTTGAGAGTTACAACTGCAGACAAATCTGATTTCCCTTTCAAATAAGATCTGTGTTAAAACATGTTTTTATTTTGTAATACACTGTCATTAAAGTATTACAACAAAGAAGTCTTTAAAGATATCTTGATTTCACCACTGGTGCTATATGCTACAGAATGAGCCTATAATCCCTTAAAAACCCTGCAATTCTGCAGCCAGACATGGTGGAGAACACCTGTAATCTCAGCTACCAGGGAGGTTGAAGTGAAAGGCTCACTTGAAGGCTGGGTGCAGTGGCTCATGCCTGTAATCCCAGCACTTTGGGAGGCTGAGGCGGGCGGATCACGAGGTCAGGAGATCGAGACCATCCTGGCTAACATGGTGAAACCCCGTCTCTACTAAAAATAGAAAAAATTAGCCAGGCGTGGTAGCGGGCGCCTGTAGTCCCAGCTACTCGGGAAACTATAAGTACTTCCTATGTGTTTTTTGTGTTATTCTGAACTCAGATTATCTAAATGGAAAAACTAAGATCTCATAAAAAGTTTGTTCTTTTTAATCATCTTACACAAGAACTTGCAACATAAAGTTACAAAATGATCAAATACACAGTTTTTATATTTTCATGTAATTAACTGATAACCCTCCAGATAGAGGTAAATACTGTGTTTTTTTGCATAAAATTTCTCAGTAGGAATTTCTCTTGTTATTTAGAAAGTTTATGTAATCTGACCTCTTTAGAACAGATCCTATGGAAGGCATAGAAAACACACTTATCAAAAAAACAAAGCCCTGTTGCTCAAGGCTGACAGTCCAATAACAAAAAGGGGAAAGATAACACTGATGATCAAAGTACTGCACTCCAGCCTGGGCGACAGAGTGAGATTCCATCTCAAAAAAAAAACAAACCCAAAAATAAACCCTATGTTCCTATGATTATTGTAATCACAACAGCAGAAGTTATGTATTAATATAAAACTTAAGTTTGTAAAACTTGTTTTCATTCATTAACTCTCGCTCTGTCGTCCAGGCTGGAGTGCAGTGGCACGATGACAGCTCACCGCAGCCTCGACCACCTGGGCTCAAGCCATCCTCCCACCTCAGCCTCCAGAGTAACTTGGACTATAGGTGTCCATGACAACACCTATCTTTTTAATTTTTTGTAGAGACGAGGTCTCACCACATTGCCCAGGCTACTCTTGAACTTCTAGACTCAAGCAATCCTCCATGCACAGGCATGAGCTACCATGTACTAGCCAAAATATCATTAATAGATTTAAATCTGGGGGCTGACATTGCCTTTGAGACCTAACAAATACAAACCTTGGAACTTGGCCAGGCACAGTGGCTCATGCCTGTATCCAGCACTTTGAGAGGCTGAGGCAGGCAGATCACTTGAACCCAGAAGTTCAAGACCAGACTGGAGCAACATAGTGAGACCTTGTCTCTACAGGGACCCAAAAAAAAAAAAAAAAAGCCGGCTGGGCGCGGGGGCTCAAGCCTGTAATCCCAGCACTTTGGGAGGCCGAGACGGGTGGATCACGAGGTCAGGAGTTCGAGACCATCCTGGCTAACACGGTGAAACCCCGTCTCTACTAAAAAATACAAAAAGCTAGCCGGGCGAGGTGGCTGGTGCCTGTAGTCCCAGCTACTCGGGAGGCTGAGGCAGGAGAATGGCGTAAACCCGGGAGGCGGAGCTTGCAGTGAGCTGAGATCTGGCCACTGCACTCCAGCCCAGGCGACAGAGCGAGACTCCGTCTCAAAAAAAAAAAAAAAAAAAGCCAGGCATGGCAGCCTACACCTGTAGACCCAGGTCCTCAGGGGCTGTGGTAGGAGGATTACTTGAGCTTAGTAGGTTGAGGCTGCAGTGATCCATGATCCTGCCCCTGCACTCCAGCCTGGATAACCCTGTCTCAAAACAAAAAACAAAAAACCTTGGAATGTAACAGTAAGTGGAGAAAAACACCCTTTCTGGCCATCTGAGGAAGCATTTCTTCCAGCCAGACACCCAGTCTCTTTCCCAGAAAGGTTTGTGGGCATCTTGAATGGCTAAATGAGGCATATCTCCAACATCTCCAGTGATTCAGGGGGATAGTCAACACGTGTTGGCTGGGTGGATGGGACAAAGCAAGAGAAGACAGAATAGTGTGACTTCTTTACCAGACCTCCTTGTGGTTGTTAGCTATGTTTACCTGATCCTATAGACAGCCATGAGATCATTCTCTCAAATTTTTTATTTTATTTTTTTGAGATGGCATCTCACTCTGTCGCCCAGGCTGGAGTACAGTGGCGTGATCTCGGCTCACTGCAACCTCCACCTCCCAGGTTCAAGCAATTCCCCTGCCTCAGCCTCCCAAGTAGCTGGGCTTACAGGCACACACCACTACACCCATCTAATTTTTTTCTATTTTTAGTAGAGATAGGGTTTCACCATGTTGGCCAAGCTGGTCTTGAACTCCTGACCTCAGATGGTCCGCCTGCTTCAGCCTACCAAAGTGCTGGGATTACAGACATGAGCAACCGCACCTGGCCCCCTTAACATATTTTTTTTTTTTGAGTCGGAGTCTTGCTCTGTCACCCAGACTGGAGAGCAGTGGTGTGATCTCAGCTCACTGCAAGCTCTGCCTCCCAGGTTCACGCTATTCTCCTGCCTCAGCCTCCCGAGTAGCTGGGACTACAGGCGCCCACCACCATGCCCCGCTAATTTTTTGTATTTTAGTAGAGACGGGTTTCACCGTGTTAGCCAGGATGGTCTCCATCTCCTGACCTCGTGGTCCACCCGCCTTGGCCTCCCAAAGTGCTGGGATTACAGGCGTGAGCTACTGCGCCCGGCTCTTTCAATATATTTTTTAAAATATTGTTAGTTTCCTGTCACTGCTGTTACCATAAATTGGGTGGCATAAAATAAGAGGTATTCATTCTCTAACAATTCTGGAGGCCAGGAGTGAGAAATTGTGTTGGTGGGGCTGCCCATCCTTTGGAGGCTCCAGGGAGCAGTCAGGTCCTTGCCTCTTCCAGCTGCTGGTAGCTGGGAACACTCCTGAGCTGTATCAACGGCTCTCTCATCTCTGCCTCCCTGGTCACACTGCTGCCTCCTCTTCTGTGTCTCTGATTTCCCTCTGCTTCTTTCTTACACAAGTGATTGTATCTAGGGACCAGCCAGATAATTCATGATCTACTTGTCCTCTTAAGAACCTCATTACAGCCTTTTCCATAGAAGGTAATAGTCACAGTTTCCAGGGATCAGGACGTGGATATATCTCGGTGTCCACCATGCAGTCCACTGGAAGCACTTTGCCATGCTACTGTTTGGTTAACAGGAAGGAGTCCTCAGAGTGAAGGCAGAAGGCCTGGATCTTTTTGTCAGCTTCATCATTAGCTGTATGACTTGTGGAAGTTGCCTAACCTCTCTGGGTTTCATTTCCTCATCTGTCAAACGGGCCCATGATGCCTCCTTGCAGGGTTATGCTGTGTCTCAAATGAAACTGTGGATGTAAGTACTTACAAAAGCATGAGCCGCTCGGTTATGATGATGAATTTGATACTGATAAGGAGGTGGTAAATATATATACACACACATATATATATAAAACAACACAAGGTTAAGGGGAAAGAAACAAGGTCCAAAATTGCATGAGGGTATGAGAGGATGAAAGGAAGTATTTATTATGCTTGTTTCTGGGTGGTGGGATTATTAGTGACTTCTTTATACCTGTCTCTCTGTTCCAAATTCTTTGCAATGAGCACCCAATACTTTTATAATTCTATCTCCTAGAGTTGGTAAGATAATTAAATGAGATAAATTATCCAAGTATTTCACACAGTGATCTATCCTTTTTTTTGAGATAGGGTCTTGCTCTTTGTCACCCAGGCTGGAGTGTAGTGGTGCAATCATGGCTCACTGCAGCCTTGACCTCCTGGGCTCAATTGACACTCCTACCTCAGCCTCCAGAGTAGCTGGGACTACAGGGAAATGTCACCACACCTAGGTAATTTTTTGTATTTTTTTGTAGTGACAGGGTTTTACCGTGTTGCCCAGGCTGGTCTCAAATTTCTAGAGCTTAAGTGATCTGTCCACCTCATTCTCCCAAGGTGCTGTGATTACAGGAATGAGCCACTGCTCTTAGCCTGATTTGTATTTTTTAAAATTTGTAATATAAAGGCACCTGACTTTACTATGATGAAAAGATGCAGACATCTGGATTTGAACACAGCACCTGATCTATTATTCTGTCATGACTCCAAATATATAAATATAGGGTAGAAAACTAGAGGTGGTGAGTAATGGTTTGTAGTCAGTTTAAGACATTTCTGGAGTAATGTCTAAAGCTTCCATTTCTAGTCATTTCTTATTCAGTATACTCATTTAAAAACATAGACTGTGTGTTAATCAAACTCATAGACAACATTGTGTTCAACAATGAACGCATGAAAAGAAAATACAGACCAAAATGTATATCAACAGGCCAGAACAATGTGTTCTCACCACTGAGACAAAGACTACAGAACACCCATTACCACTGCAAAGCATTCGTACGTGACAGTCCTTGGTAGGACCAAGTATCCTGAAACCTCACCGAAAATGACAGATCTGAAAAAATCTTCACTTCCAACTTAGAACTGGGGTTTCCATACTTCAGAGCAAAGGGCTAAGATGCAAATTCTTATTTCTCAATGATGACAAAGTATTGGCAACCTCATTTCCAGTTTAGAAACCACATGGTTAAAGCCCACAGGGTCCTCAGTCATGAAAATGTTAACAGAATTGGGCATGCCAGCAGGCCAACTTCAGAAAACTCAACAATCAAAAATGAATAAAAACCAGTATCAATTCCTGAACACATCCCTACAACTACATCTCCCAAGAAGCCTCAAAGAATGCCAGTATCCTTTAAGAAAAGATTGTGGATTAATGGGGGTTGAGGAGAAACTGGACTTAAAACATTAATCTAGAAGACTATTTTCAAAGAAACTTATCAGGGTTCCTGTTGTCTACATTTAGTTCTAGAAAAGGAAAAAGACATGCAACAAAAAACCTTCCAATCATTTTGGATTAAAGCACATGTAAACGTATGCCCAAATCTACTTAGACACATAATGCTAAGTGAAATAAATAAGCCAGTTACTGAAGGACAAATCAA
Source organism: Colobus angolensis palliatus (assembly GCF_000951035.1). Lineage (NCBI taxonomy): Eukaryota > Metazoa > Chordata > Mammalia > Primates > Cercopithecidae > Colobus > Colobus angolensis. The sequence continues at coordinate 2,411,479 of NW_012114710.1, forward strand.
TCTGCTTAGGACTACCTAGAATAGTCACATTCACAGAGACAAAGTAGAATGGTAGTGACCATAGGCTGGGGAGAAGGAGCAATGGAGAATTCTTGTTTCATGGGTACAGAATGTTAGTTTGAGAAAATGAGAAAGTTCTGGAGGTGGATGGCGGTACCTGGTTGCACGACAATGTGAATGTACACTTAATGCTACTGGACACTTTAAAATTATTAAGTTTTGTTGTGTATATTCTACAACAATCTTTTTAAAAGAGGAAACAGGAAAAATATACCCAATCCAAAAGAATCACTACATGACTCAGTGATTATACTCCTGGGTACACACCAAAGATAATTAAAAACAGATATTCAAATAATTATACGTGAGTGCTCACATCAGCACCATTCACAATAGCCAGAAAGTGCAAACAATTAAAATGTCCATCAGTGGATAAATAAAATGTCGTATGTCCATAAATGAAATATTATTCAGTCATAAAAACAAATGAAGCATTAACACATGCTACAAGGGTGAACCTAAACAGACAAACACAGAAAAGGTCACATGTATGATTCCATTTATATGAAATATCCAGAATAGCCAAATCCACAGAGACAGAAAGCAGATTAGTTGCCAGGAGCTATTGGGAGAGAAAACAGGGAGTGACAAAAATGTTTTAGAACTAAATTGAGGTAGTAGTTGCACAATTTAGTGAATATACTAAAAACCACTGAGTTGTAAATGAGTTTAAAATGGTTAATTTTATGTTATGTAATTTTTACCTGAATTAAAAAAAAGAATACCCAACTTGTACTCCACATGAGAGATAGTAAATGAATGTCCAAAGGCAAAAGTCTTCCTTTGCCCCACAATAACAACTCTGATCCATTAATGTTGCTTAGATTCTATGTGCCTAGACGACAAACTTAATTCTAGTCTCCATTCCTTCCAGGATATCTGATATTTTACATTACACTGAAGAAAAGAAGGATTCTCTCAGTTGATTTCTAAATGCCTTCAGAATCTTGATGTCTATTTGTTTGGCCCTTTATAATTTAACTTGCACATCATAAAGCCTTACCTTCTTTTCTGAGGATGTTCTAACTGCTGGGGCCCTTAAATACAAACCCATTCTTTGGGTAGAGTCCTGGCCTGGTCATTTGTGTGTATAAGTCCATCCTCGGTTGCATACTAAAACGCAAGTTAAAACAAACAGGATCAAAAGATGGGCAAACTGTCACTATGGATAATATTTCAACTAAACAGATCTACCAATGAAAGTATAGGACATTTAGATAGGAGTAAATAAACACAGGTACAAGCCATATACATATCTACTAACTCAAATCTTTATTTCTTAACATGTTTAAATACCATAAGAATCCCTTCTAGGATGGACATTAGATTGAAAACATGGATTACACACACACGGGACATTAGATTGAAAACATGGATTACACACACACGGGACATTAGATTGAAAACATGGATTACACACACACACACATACATTGGTCTCTTAGGAGACCAGTTTCTTCAGATCTTGCATAGTACTGTTTTCTGGCTACTGCAAGTATGATTAAATATCAAATATTTGAGCACTAGTTATTTGCAAGGCATTGTACAATAAGCCCAATACCCAGTATCTCCAAACAACGCAGTGAATTTTAGATAGCATTAGATGTATTTGTAATATTAGTCTTATTCTCCCAGTAGGGCAGCAAGTAAAACTGCTAGGAGAGGTCCAAAGAAACAATCAGTACTTGAAGAGAAACAAAACCTCGCATCTATTGAAAATGTAAAAGGCATTGACGGTCAAGGATAGTACAAAGAGCAAATGGAAATGTTAAAGGACTTGTGTAAGGATCCCTGAGAGTCCATTCAGTATGAAAAAGTATTATCTAAAATATACACACGTTTCTTTTACGGACCAGAATAACATCCTCATTATCAAGTATTTTCATGGTCGTTTGTAAATCCTTGGTCTTTCTGGCTTTACCTCCACCCCAGGTGAAGTATGGAAGACACAAAGAGTAGTTTTTTGTTTGTTTGTTTTGAGACAGAGTCTTGCTCTGGAGCAACCAGGTTGCCAGGAGCAACCGCACCTGGCCCTCTTAACATTTTTTTTTTAATCGGAGTCTTCCTCTGTCACCCAGGCTGGAGTGCAATGTCACATTCTCAGCTCAGTGCAACTTCTACCTTCTGGGTTCAATCACTTCTCCTGCCTCAGACTCCTGAGTAGCTGGGACTACAGGCGTGCACCACCATGCATGGTTATTTTTTTGTATTTTTAGTAGAGACAGGGTTTCACCATGTTGGCTGGGCTGGTCTTGAACTCCTGGCCTCAAGTGATCCACCCGCCTCGGCCTCCCAATGTGCTGGGATTACAGGTGTAATCCCAGGCCTAGAGTAGTTTTATGTAAGAAATTTTGTTTTGAGACAGGGTCTTGCTCTTTGTCACCCAGGCTGGAGTGCAGTGGTGCAATCATGGCTCACTGCAGCCTTGACCTCCTGGGCTCCTGCGCCTGGCCTAGAGTAGTTTTATGTAAGAAATTTTGTTAAAGGTTGGGGGAAAATACATAAAAAATTATATTTAAAGATAATTTATAAAATTATATATGCCATTATTACATCAAGACATGTATTTTCAAGAGACAGAATCAGAGACCATCAAATTTCTTCAGCTTCAGAATACATAGAAAAGAGAAAAACAGGCCAGGTGCAGTGGCTCATGCCTGTAATCCGAGCACTTTGGGATGCCGAGGCAGGCAGGTCACGAGGTCAGGATTTCGAGACCAGCCTGGCCAGCATGGTGAATCCCTGTTTCTACTAAAAAAATACAAAATATTAGCTGGGCATGGTGGCACGCGTGTAATCCCATCTACTTGAGAGGCTGAGGCAGGAGAATTGCTTGAACCCAGGAGGCGGAGGTTGCAGTGAGCCGAGATTGTGCCACTGCACTCCAGCCTGGGTGACAGAGCAAGACTCCGTCTCAAAAAAAAAAAGAGAGAGAGAAAAAGAAATTTTATTTACTCAACCAATTATTGCCTGGATATTTGCTTAGTTATATAGTTATTATATAATTATATAAAATAACTAGAAATAAAATTGAAACCTCCCATTAAGCCAGCAACAGCAATGTATGCACTCTAGGTAAACACAGATTACACTTCAGTGAACAGTTTTTAAAAAATGTCATCCACTGATTTTATCATCTTGATTGCCAAATCTAAAGAAGATGGAACCCCATAGTGAATTTAACTGAGAACACGAAACAAGAAGGCATGGACTCTTCAAGATAGTAGAAAATATGTGTTTTATGTAAGAATGATACAAAATTGGGTTAAGTGTAAAGATTTTTGAGTGCATGCATTATGACTGCCTCAAAGCTCAGATTACTGAAGATATCAGAATAATCTGATAGGTTGAATTAGATAACTGAAGTTCCTATGTAATCCCAACTCACTGTTCCAGTTCATAAATTCCAAGCACTTCAGAAATGAAGGCCAAATGCCTTGAGATGAAATAATATTGCATAATCGTTATGTTTCTGGTTATACTGGACAACTCTATTCCAACCTTGAATGGTTCTAAGAAGTTACTAAAAAGAAAAACTGCTGCAGATTGAAGTTATGTTATCTCAATTTTGAAGAATGTGAATCTTTTAGTCATAAACGTAGAAATAATCTCTATTGCATGGTTGTGGTAAAATAAATACCCACAAATGCCAGCCATGACACTTTTTTTCTGAGATGGAGTCTTGCTCTGTTACCCAGGCTGGAGTGCAGTGGTGTGATCTTGGCTCACTGTAACCTCAGCCTCCTGGGTTGAAG
>NW_012114710.1:2416128-2422045 GCF_000951035.1 Colobus angolensis palliatus
GTCCTGCCTCAGCCTCCCAAGTAGCTAGAACTACAGGCACCTGCTACCATGCCTGGCTAATTTTTTGTATTATTTTTAGTAGAGACAGGGTTTCATTAGTCCAGGATGGTCTTGATTTAATGACCTCGTGATCCACCTGCCTCAGCCTCCCAAAGTGCTGGGATTACAGGCATGAGCTACCACAACCAGCCGAAAAAGTAACTTTTTAATCCCTTTCAAAGTCTTCTAAAGGCAGCAAAATTGCTAAGGGAGGAGTATCTACTGACCTCCATCTTCCTTCAGCTTTTCACTATGAGCCATAGATTTTCTTTGTCAGAAAGTGTCCTTTGTATGTTTAAAAGCCCCTGAGAAAATGATAGCCACTTGGTAGGTTTGGGCCGGTAGCATCACCCCTGAGATAATTTTAGCTGAGATCACAGTCCTCCATGACTCATAGATGCCAAGCTCGTAAAACCATTGTAATCATCAATTAGCCTCTACAGACACAACCCTTGTAATGCTGTACTGAAAATGCTCACGGGCTACTTTAGAATGTGACTATTATTCCGAAAACAGCTTCTCAACCCTAAAGACTCAAGCAAAGTTCAGATCCAGGAGAAAAGAGGACACTTTTTGCTACTGGTACAATAAAAAGACTATAAGTCACTTAGTTTTTAGACATGGCAGGAAAGAAGGAATTCAAGACTTAGGTAATTACGTGACTTGAGGAAAGAAAGGTATCTGCTTAGATGGGATGACAATGTTTACTGTTAAAGAACTCTTAACTAAAAGTCATCTCATTCTTTAGCATATTTGAGAAAACAGCTGATGGACACAGACTGAGGTAGAAAAAACTGCCAAGAGCAAACATTAGCGTCACAAGAATAAATATGAAAGGCTCGCCAAACACCTGTGAGTTCATTCTGAGGTGTTACCACTTAAAGACTCATGAGTCTCCTAGGAGTTAGGCAATTTTTTTTTTTCTTCAGGTTATCCAGAGGCCTCTGACCATGTTTAAATACTCACCTTTAAAATCCATGTTTAAGTACTTATTGGTTTAGTCAAGGATTTGACACTTGACTTTGAATAAAACCCCTTAGCCAACCCTATTCTAGATGTAAACACTCATACTGCTGCATGCCCTCAAGAGCTTTCCCAAAGTAGCTCACTTTTCAAAAAATAACTAAAAGATTAAGTTGGAAGACTTAAGACAGCATGGAAAAGCCTTAATTTTTGACAAGGGGATGAGTCTGAAGTTGGTCCCCACAGTGACTCCAGATCTATTTGTTTCCATAAGCAAATCCATTAGCATATATACACACACGAGTTTCATAGAATCTGTTTCTTTCCTGGCTGCATTCTTTAGGCAAATCAACTTAATAAGGGCACTGAGGATTATTCTCCTTCAAGCTACTGACCTGGTAACCTTGGAAGAAGTTAAGAATTTCCTTAACTCCAGTATTGTAGGCCAGGCCCTGCATTCTGACCACCGTGCCAGGCTGTGGAGGGACACCGCTAAGATTAGCAGCTGTAGGGAAGTAGCCAAGACTATTAGGCGAACCTGGGGGGCTAAAGGAAGAGAAAGCACAGTGAACCAATAGGAATAGACAATGTTGAATACTTACTATAAAAACATTAGTTACTTAAGGAAACAGAATTTCTCAAGGCAACCTTTCTTATACTTCTCAGAGCTGTCTTTCCTAAGACAGGTGAAAACACCATAGCAGTTCTGTCTCACGTTACCACGAAAGCCAAAAGTTGAAAGGCAGTGAGATTAGCGCTTAGTGCAGAATTACATACAGGGCTTCCTCACATCCCTGAGATTCTTAAGAGGAGAGGAAGGACAGAAGTAAGCCTCATGTCAACTCCACCACAAAGCACCACTGCCGAGTCTCAGCTCTCTGATGATTCACAGGCTAGCTACCAGGAACACTAAGGCATGAAGAGGCACGCATACAAAGAACTAATGGGAACCACAGCCACGGAGACCAAAAGTATCCAAAGTGATTGCACCAAAGAATAGACTGTTCTACCCATATGAGCATGAGGAATAGCACAGCAGTACTACAGCGAATCAAAGTGCTAGAGTGCCCATTAGTTATATTTTCTTGCCTTTTAAAAAATGGGGGTGGGGGAAGTTGGAAGGGATACATAAAAAATTAAATCAATCACCATTAACACAAGGGAGAAAATTGATCAATGGGCCTTCAGGTATATCTGCAACCATAACCTCCAAGGAACACCAGCCAAGTGAACACCCAACTTTATGTGACATCTCGAGTCATTACCATATTATGCAATTAGTTTCACCCTGTTCCCACCCAGTCTGTTTTCTACCTAAATTGGTGGCCATTATTAAAAAATTACTTTTATTACACAATTCATATTACATATGCAGTTTAATATAATTAAAACTCATAATTGAAAATATATAGGGAATTTTTAAAAAGTCATTAGCCTAAAGAGTAATACAGACTCGCAACTTACGATTATTAACCTTTATTCATCTTTCTGGGTTGGTAATTGTCCCATTTCAAAGATAAACACATAACAGAAAGGACTAAAAGTCTTTGAGATTATCTAGCATACCTAATCCTACCAGATGGCTTATTGAGAATGGAGTCAGTTGTGCCTCCAGTCCCAGACTCTGTCTCCAATTAGCACAGCTACCTTGAGTAAGTCACTTAATTTCTTCATTTGCTAACTGGGGGGTGATCAGCACTTTCCTAGTTTCACAGAACTGCTCTTCAGCTTCAGTGACTTAACATATCAAATTACTTCATAAACAATAAAAATGCCGTAACATTACTTCATTCTTGCTATTTTCATCACCATCATATTTAATTATTTTAAAAACAATGGGAGCCTGAAACTATTACTTGACATTAAACTGCCCTTAACCTATTATGTTGCTAAAGCAGAGGTCTTTAACTAATTTGCAAGTAAGAATCACCAGGGGAGTTTTTGGGTTGTTTTTTAAACAACTCTCTATTATGAGATACTACCCCAACAAATTAAAAACTAGAAACTCAAGAGAGCAAAACCCAGATACTGATATACATATATTTTAAAGGCTACTAAGTGATCATAATGTGAGATTTTAAGTCAATTTATGGGCAGCTGTGGCTGGGCGCGGTGGCTCAAGCCTGTAATCCCAGCACTTTGGGAGGCCAAGACGGGCAGATCACGAGGTCAGGAGATCAAGACCATCCTGGCTAACACGGTGAAACCCCGTCTCTACTAAAAATAAAAAAAAAAAAACTAGCCGGGCGAGGTGGCGGGCGCCTGTAGTCCTAGCTACTCGGGAGGCTGAGGCAGGAGAATGGCGTAAACTCGGAAGATGGAGCTTGCAGTGAGCTGAGATCCGGCCTCTGCACTCCAGCCTGGGCGACAGAGCGAGACTCCGTCTCAAAAAAAAAAAAAAAATTTATGGGCAACTATGAGACTAGAGAAAGAAGAAATGCTAAACTTTTGGTCTGAGTAGGACATTAGCCACTATTCAGCCATACCTCTTTATTTTCACAGAGGCAGAAACAGAAGCTAAGAGTTTAATAATTTCTCAATGGGTCACATAAGTTACCTCTTGCCAAACTGTAAGAACCACTCAAACTCTTGACTTCTGGTTCATTACTTTCCTCCTATACAACTAGCATTCACTCAAAGATGGTGTTTGCTCAGATAGATAGCAAGTCTAATACTCAAAGACCATCAGGACTTCTGCACAGATTTCATTACTGGTTACTTAGACTTTTCCAGACTAGATATAAAGGGTCATTTTCACAGCATACAACTTACTTTCACAGCTTTGTCCTGCCATATTCTATTCCATTTGCCTAAAGATCTTCTGTAAATTAAGCCTGAGGTCTCTAGTACTCTCAAAATATAATCAAGATAAAACCAGCCAAAGTAAATGTTGCACAACTAGAAATTTAAGGTTATAAATGACAATTATATTCCACATCTAAGGTACCATCTATTCTGATGAGGCTTAAATACAACACAATTTGGATTCTTACCCTTATTTTTCACAACTATGATTACCTGCTGTATACAAGGAACCATAAGAAAAATTTTAAAAGTCATATATCTACCTGACAGGGCATGAGAGTAAGAATTTTTCATCAGCCTAAATTCTAGGCGGGGCACAGTGGCTCATACCTGTGATCCCAGCACTTTGGGAGGCCAAGGCGGGCAGATCACTTGAGGCCAGGAGTTCGAGACCAGCCTAGCCAACATGGTGAAATCCCATCTCCACTAAAAATACAAAAAAAAAAAAAAAAAAGAAAGAAAAAATTAGCCAGGGATGGTAGCTCAGGGAGGCGAAAGCAGGTGATCATTTGAGGCCAGGAATTTGAGACCAGCCTGGCCAACATGGTAAAATCCTGTCTCTAATTAAAACAAAAAAAATAAATTAGGTCGGGTGTAGTGGTTCATGCCCGTAATCCCAGCACTTTGGGAGGGCAAGGTGGGTGGATCACGAGGTCAGGAGATCAAGAACATCCCGGTTAACACAGTGAAACCCCGTCTCTACTAAAAAAAATACAAAATTTAGCCAGGCATGGTGGCGGGTGCCTGTAGTCCCAGCTACTCAGGAGGCTGAGGCAGGACAATGGCGTGAACCTGGGAGACAGAGCTTTCAGTGAGCTGAGATCCAGCCTGGGCGACAGAGTGAGACTCCATCTCAAAAAAAAAAAAAAAAAATTAGCCAGGCATGGTAGCACATGCCTGTGATTCCAGCTGCTTGGGAGGCCGGGACAGAAGACTCACTTGAACCCAGGAGGCAGAGGTTGCAGTGAGCCAAGATTTGCTGCACTCCAGCCTGGGCAACAAAGTGAGACTCTGTTTCAAAACAAAAAAAACCCTAAATTCTAGATTTTAAGGTCCTTTGTGGATGACTGAAATAAGAATCAGCAATAATTTACATTATAAAAATGACAAGATAAAGACAAATATGAACTTATATGTAGAAAAATAAAGAATTTACTAAAAAACTACTAGGTCGAGTAAGCCAGTTCAGCAAGGTTACATAAGATTAATACAGAAAATAAATCAACAGCATTTCTATACACTACAACCACCAAAAATCAAACAATTCTATTCACTATAGCATCAAAAATAGAAAAGCATTTAAAAGTGCAAGACGTGCACACTGAAAACTACAAAACATTGTTAAAAGAAAAAATCATCTAAATAAGTGGAAAGGCAGCCCATGTTCATAAATATAATTTTTTTTTTGAGACTGAGTCTTGCTGTCACGCAGGCTGGAGTGCAGTGGTTCGATCTGAGCTCACTACAACATCCGCCTCTCAGGTTCAAGCAATTCTCATGCCTCAGTCTCCCAAGAACCTGGGATTACAAGCATGTGCCATCACATCCAGCTAATTTTTGTATTTTCAGTAGAGATAGGGTTTCCCATGTTGGCCAGGCTGGTCTCAAACTACTGGTGGCTTCAAGTGATCTGCCCACCTCAGCATCCCAAAGTACTGGGATTACAGGCATGAGCCACCATGCCTGGGCAAGACTTAATATTGTTAAAATGGCCATACCACCAAATTGACCTACAGATACAATGAAATAACTATCAAAATTCCAGCTGTCTTTCGTACAGAAATTGACAAAACTGAACCTAAAATGTATATGGAAATAAAAAGGATCCAGAATAGTCAACAAAGAAAAATTAGGACTTTTTCTTCACAAATTCAAAATGTACTACAAAGCTACAGCAATCACAACAGTATAGTACTAGCATAAGGAGAGGCATATAGACCCACGGAATGCAATTGAGAGAACAGAAATAAACCGTTACACTTATTATCAATTGGTTTTGTTTTTGTCTGTTGAGGGATTTTTTTTGTGGGGGGAGGTTTCACCATGTTAGCCAGGATGGTCTCGATCTCCTGACCTCATGATCTGCCCGCTTCGGACTCCCAAAGTGCCA
>NW_012114710.1:2422340-2423413 GCF_000951035.1 Colobus angolensis palliatus
GCTAGTTTTTTGTATTTTTTAGTAGAGACGGGGTTTCACCGTGTTAGCCAGGATGGTCTTGATCTCCTGACCTTGTGATCCGCCCGTCTCGTTCTCCCAAAGTGCTGGGATTACAGGCTTGAGCCACCGTGCCCGGCTGTTGAGGAATTTCATTTGTTTATATTATATCCTCAAGAAGATGAATCCCAGGGTTTTTCCTCCCGTATGTTTTCATCGTGCTTCTTCATGGTCTGTGATGCCAGCCCAAGTTGTCAGTATAATGAAACCAAACTGATGACACGGAAGCAGATAATTCTGCCACTTTTCTAGATCTTTGAGCTGCACATGAAATCTGAGGATGATCACACTTGTTTAACTTGCCTGTGAGGTTCACAACAATTTCCCCAGCTCTCATCTCAGTGACTTCAAATTCGCCATTGTAACCATGCTTCATCATCAGTCAGAAACTGGACAATAACACTGGGGCACAGCCTTCTAAGAACCTGATGTTTTTGCCTTTCTTTTTGACATTGTTGATGCTTTTAAGAGCAATGGTCAGGACATTCATGTGCACCATTTTGATGGCACAAAAAGAGCTGGTCATAGATTTTTGATCAGAGTTACTAGAATACAAGTTGATGTGGAAAGAGGGGTTTTCAATAAATGGTGCTGGAACAATGGACTATCAACACATAAAAGGATGACTTTTTTTCTAAAGGGATGATTTTAGACCCCTACCTCACACCACACAAAAAATTAACTCAAATCAAATTATACCTAAACCTAAGAGTTAAAGCTACAAAACACTTATAAAACATAGTAGTAAATCTTTGTGACCTTGGGTTAGACATCACACCAAAAGTGTAAGGGAAAAAAGAACAACTTAACTATCAAAATTAAAAACTTTTAGACTTTAAAGGACACTATCAAGAAAATGAAAAGACAACCTACAGAATTGGAGAAAATATTTGTAAATGATGTCTTATAAGATTTCATATTGGCCGGGCGTGGTGGCTCAAGCCTGCAATCCCAGCACTTTGGGAGGCCGAGACGGGCGGATCACGAGGTCAGGAGATCGAAACCATCCTGGCTAA
>NW_012114710.1:2423923-2446472 GCF_000951035.1 Colobus angolensis palliatus
AAAAAAAAAAAAAAAAAAAAGTGCAAAGGATTTGAGTAGACATTTCTTCAAAGACGTGCAAATAGTTAAGATTCACATATAAAGATTCTCAAAACCAGTGCTCATTAAGGAAATGCAAATCAAAACCATGAGATAGCAAACTCACACCCAAGACAATGGGTAAAATTAAAGACAGTAAGAATTGGGAAGGAATTACAGAAATTAGAACCTTCATATGTTGTTAGTGGGAATGTCAAATGGTGAAGGCATTTTGGAAAACTTTTTTTTTTTTGAGACAGAGTCTCACTCTGTTGCCCAGGCTGGAGTGCAGTGGTGCAATCTCAGCTCACTGCAAGCTCTGCCTCCTGAGTTCATGCCATTCTCCTGCCTCAGCCTCCCGAGTAGCTGGACCCCCCACCACACCCGGCTAATTTTTTTGTATTTTTAGTAGAGACGGGGTTTCACCATGTTAGCCAGGATGTTCTCGATCTCCTGACCTCGTGATTCGCCTGCCTCGGCCTCCCAAAGTGCTGGGATTACAGGCGTGAGCCACAGCACCCAGCTGGTTGGCAATTTCTTGAAAGCTAAAGTTACTGTATTATCCAGCAATTCCACTTCTAGTATATACCCAAGAAAACTGAGAACCTATGTCCACACAGAAACATGAATGCAAATGTTTGAAGTAGTATTCTTAATAGCCAAAAAGTGTAAACTACTCTAAATAGCTGTCAACTGATGAATGGATAAACCAAATGTGGTATGGCTCTACAACGATTTTTTCACCATAAAAGGGATGATATATGTTACAATATGAATGAAACTGAAACATTATCTAGAACAGGAAAATCTATAGAAATAGAAAATGGATTGATAGTTGTTTAGGGATGAGGAGAGGGGTCAGTGAAGAGATAGGGGACAGGCAAATGGGAGTTTCTAACTAATGGGCATAAGGTTTCTTTTTGGAGTGACATAATATTCTAAAATTAGACTGTTATATGATTACCTATAGATTGTAAAATTATTCTACAATTGTAAATTTTGGAACTCTGTAAATATACTAAAAATGACCGAACACTTAAAATAGGTAAATTTTATCAAATTACCTCAAAGTTGTAATAAAAATCATGTGTATTGACTTTATGGCAGTAGTTTAGAGAAATGTAAGGATTAAGCACAAAATTTTCTAATCGCACTCCAAGTAAGAATAAAAAGTTCATAGAAAAGTGCTATGCCAATTAGTAACTCATCTAAAGTTATGTTCAATAATGTCACTGTTTTAGATTCTTACCTCCATTATACCTTTATATTTCAGATTCTCAAGTGCCCAGTATTTATTAAATATCATATATACATGGTGTCAATAATGTAACTTGTACTCAAAAGATATAAAAGTTCAAAAATTGACAGGACGACAGAGGAACTGAAGGGTTAGGGACAAATGACCAAGTCAATGTAGCAGTGTATTCAAAGGTTCTACAGTTTTGGAGACTATACCACATCAAATAAACTAGGAGACTGTCCTTGAGCTGGATAAGCAACCGTAGGGTTGCCTGAACAAAGAGCTGAAGGGATGTGAGGAAATGAAGGGAAAGAAAATAATACTAGAGGGGCTTTTCTAAAGGCTTGTATCCAGAAAACTGTTAGAGCATCATAGTTGCAAAGACATTAATTACTTAGGATCACAGCCAAGGCTCCTTCAGTAAGCTGCACCAAGATCATGTTAGGAAATTACTGAATGAAATACATGAGTTAATATATTATAAAGTTGTCGAAGACTTCCTCCACTGCAGCACGTAATATCCTCTGTACATATATAGGTAACATAGGCCAGCTGTGGTGGCTCATGCCTGTAATCCCAGCAATATGGGAGGCCGAGGTGGGTGGATCACTTGAGGTCAGGAGTTCGAAGCCAGTCTGGCCAACATGGCAAAACCTGTCTCTACTAAAAATACAAAAATTAGCCAGGGTAGTGGGTGCTGCAGGAGACTGAGGCAGGAGAATCGCTTGAACCCAGGGGCCAGAGGTTGCAGTGAGCCGAGATCACAACACTGTACTCCAGTCTGGGTGACAAAGGGAGACTCTGTCTCAAACAAAACAACATATATAGGTATTAAGTTTTTCCAAACACAATGTAAATAAAAATTCCATTTCCCTGATAAGTTACGATCTTTTCCTTTAAAATTATGAATTTTACCATTCAATCTTCCTTTGCTTGGACTACCTGCTCCCAGCCCATTGTTTTGTTTTTGTTGGTTTTTTTTTTTTGAGATTGTCTCCCTGTCACCCAGGCTGGAGCACAGTGGCACGATCTGCAACTTCCATCTTTCATATTCATGCCATTCTCCTGTCTCAGCCTCCCAAATAGCTGGGATTACAGGCATCTGCCACCATGCCTGGCTAATTTTTTTATTTTTTCAGAGATGGAGTTTTGCCACGTTGGCCAGGATGGTCTTGAACTCCTAACCTCAGGTGATCTGCTCTCGTCAGCCTCCCAAAGTGCTGGGATTACAGAGCCACCACGCCCAACCCTATTGTTTTGTTTTGCTGAGACAGGGTCTCACTGTCAACCAGACTAGAGTGCAGTGGCACAATCACAGTTCCCTGCAGTCTCAAGCTCCCGCACAGTCCATTGGTATGCCAATATCAATTTAATTGGCCAAGATTCTGTTATCCACAAATTTCTCCCTACTCTATATTTTCCAGACCCTAATATATATATTGTCTAGTTTTATAATATACAGTGTAGCCTAATAAATCATATAAAATTGTATGTAAAACAAGATATGAACATACTGGATGCCAAGATGCCCACCATATCAACATACTCATATACTATATTGATAACAAGACTTATAATACTCTTCCTCCACTTAATAATTACAAAGTACAAACATTGGTAATACTAATTAATGTTGTCAGGTGATTTTCTAAAATAAAGGTAGTCAGAAGTATGAGTGTATTAATATTCACAATTTGAGGACTTGCCATATATAATGTGGCTTTTTTTTTTTTAAGAGACAGGCTTGTGCTGTCTCCCAGGGCTGGACACCAGTGGCAGGATTACAGCTCATTGCAGCTTCAATCTCCAGGCTCAAGCAATCCTCTAGCCTCAGCCTTCCACGTAGCTGGGACTACAAGTGGGCAAGTGGGTGCCACCATCCCAACATAAAAAATAATTTTTCTTTTTTTTCTTTTCTTTCTTTTTTTTTTTTTTTTGAGACAGAGTCTAGCTCTGTGGCCCGGGCTGGAGTGCAGTGGCGGGATCTCAGCTCACTGCAAGCTCCGCCTCCCGGGTTCACGCCATTCTCCTGCCTCAGCCTCCCGAGTAGCTGGGACTACAGGCGCCCGCCACCTCGCCCAGCTAGTTTTTTGTATTTTTTAGTAGAGACGGGGTTTCACCATGTTAGCCAGGATGGTCTCCATCTCCTGACCTCGTGGTCCGCCCGTCTTGGCCTCCCAAAGTGCTGGGATTACAGGCTTGAGCCACGGCGCCCGGCCAAAAAAATAATTTTTCGTATGCCCAGGATAGTCTCTAACTCCTGGGCTCAAGCGATCCTCCCACCTTGACCTCCTAAATTTCTGGGATTACAGGTGTGAGCCACCACGCCCTGCGGACTTGCCATAATTTCTCTAAAAAAGAGAGGCCAGGCTGGGCGCGGTGGCTCACGCCTATAATCCTAGCACTTTGGGAGGCTGAGGTGGGTGGATCACGAGGTCAGGAGATCGAGACCATCCTGGCTAACGCAGTGAAACCCCGTCTCTACTAAAAATACAAAAAATTAGCCGAGTGTGATGGCAGGCACCTGTAGTCCCAGCTACTCAGGAGGCTGAGGCAGGAGAATGGCATGAACCCAGGAGGCAGAGCTTGCAGTGAGCCGAGACCACGCCACTGTACTCCAGCCAGGGTGACAGAGCGAGACTCCGTCAAAAAAAAAAAAAAAAAAAAAGAGAGGCCAAGGTATCATATGTATGGTTAGAGAAATGGATTAAGTGGGAAGATTAGAGAATTACATTCTCCCCTCTGAATCACGGGCTACATACTGTTTCACATTTTTGAGAAACCCTGCAGAAAAATCTAATTTCCACTGCTTTGCAAAATGACTGCACAGAACCATTTTATCAACATTAACATCCCTAGTGTTACAAATACCACATATTTGGAAGTAACTGGAGACATACTGTTTCAATCCTTGCCAGTGTAAAACCTAAAGTCAATTTTCACGTAGGAAACCTTTAAACTGACTTTAAATTTCATCTGAAATTAATAAGGTTAACTTTTCAAGGTTCTTCATGGATTTAATAACTACAGTAGTCTATGGACTGATGACTACCTCTGGACCCTGGATTTCTGTTAGTGCTCCTATAAGTCCGTACAGGCTTCTACAGGCCTGTGTTTCTACCACCCAGAGAAAAGCCTAAGGAACCAAATAAATAGGAAAACACTTTGGCACAAATGAATAAATCTTCCAAGAATCTATTTCACCCAAATACCTGGCAAATTTATGTGCTGCCAAAAAAATTTGGCAACTAAACTTAAATTTACCCCAAGGCTAGGCGCAGTGGCTCACGCCTGTAATCCCAGCACTTAGGGAGGCCGAGGCGGGTGGAGCACCTCAGGTTGGAAGTTCGAGATGGGCCTGACCAACATGGAAAAAACCCATCTCTACCAAAAATACAAAATTAGCTGGGCATGGTGGCGCATGCCTGTAATCCCAGCTACTCGAGAGGCTGAGGCAAGAGAATCGCTTGAACCTGGGAGGCGGAGGTTGTGGTGAGCTGAGATCACACCATTGCACTCCAGCCTGGGCAATAAGAGCAAAACTCCGTCTCAAAAAACAAAATTAAAAAAAAAAAATTTACCCCAGTTGTATCAAAGATTACAGAAAAAGGAACTCCCTACTAGAGTTAACTTAATATTTGCTTCAAACACACAGCAAAGTGAGAGACTGCTTACACAAAACAAGATTACTGGATAAAGTCCCCTAAAAGAATTTAGTTTTCAAATCCCATACTAGTTTTCAAACTAAATCCTATACTTGGTCTCTTCAGAGTGTTCAAGAAAAAAGAAAATCCTGTATTAGAAACTGTTTTGAAAGTTGTTTGTTTCAAGATGGAATCTCACTGTCACCCAGGCTGGAGTGCAATGGCATGATCTCGGCTCACTGCAACCTCCACCTCACAGGTTCAAGCAATTCTCATGCCTCAGCCTCCTGAGTAGCTGGAATTACAGGTGTGCGCCACCACGCCCAGCTAATTTTTGTATTTTTAGTAGAGGTGGGGTTTCACCATGTTGGCCAGGCTGGTCTCGAACTCCTGACGCCAGGTGATCTGCCCTCCTCGGCCTCTCAAAGTACTGGGATTACAGGCGTGAGCCACCGTGCTTGGCTAAAAGTAGTCTTCTTGCTCAGCTGAAAGTACAAAATAAGACAGCTGATCCTTTTATAGATTTAGGAAAAAATGACATTTCAAAATGCAGTATTTTTATTTAAATTCTAGGTTAGAAAGCAAGTAAAATCCACTGTGATCCATGGACATTTGGGCACACTGGCAAAGTAATGGAAAGCAATTTCCAGATAGGCATATTCACAAAAGTTATTACTTTTGAAGATTTTTTTGGTTATCATTTATTTATTTATTTATTTTTGAGACAGAGTCTCACTTTGTTGCCCAGGCTGGAGTGCAGTAGCACGATCTCTGTTCACTGTAACCTCCACCTCCCGGGTTCAAGTGATTCTCCCATTTCAGCCTCCTAAGTAGCTGGGATTACAGGCATGTGCCATCATGCCTGGCTAATTTTTGTATTTTTAGTAGAGATGGGGTTTCCCCAAGTTGGCCAGGATGGTCTCGACCTCCTGACCTCACATGATCCACCTGCCTTGGCTTCCCAAAGTGCTGGGATTAGAGCCGTGAGATAACGTGCCCTGCACAACAATATCAACAATTTGCTAATCTTGTTTCATCTACTACTATTGCTTTTCCTACTACCACCCCTACAGCCCCCAAGAACAAAACCTAGAGATCATTTTTTCCATCTGTTAACTATTTGTATCAGACATACCTTTAAATTATGTACTTTAAAGTATTAACAACTTTAAAGCAGAACTTAACCAAAATACAGGAGACAATCTTGATAAACACAGTAACCTTATTTCACCTCATATTGCCCTATTTTAAACATTTCCCTAGTTGTGGCATGTGCCTGTAATCCCAGCTACTCGGGGAGCTGAGGCAGGAGAATTGCTTGAACCAAAGAGGCGGAAGTTACAGTGAGCTGAGACCATGCGCCACTGCACTCCAGCTTGGGTAACAGAGTGAGACTATCTCAAAGAAAAAAAAAAAAAGATATTGTTGAAACTTAGTGGTAGATACATAATCTCTCAACTTCTGTTTGCAAATGTCTATAATAGGGATTTTAAGTTATATTTGATTAATATGGTTTGAATTTTATAAGAAAAAATCCTTGGAAAAACAATTTTTTAAATTGAAACCAAATGTCTGTTAGGTGTTTTGACTGATTATTTTTCCTTGAGGTCCAATACATTTGCTAATTTTGTGCAATGGTAAAAAGAATTAAGCATATTTGTATTTTTATTCTCAGAAGGTGCATTAAGGTTTTTACATTAGCAAAGGGTCATTTCCTCCCTGAAAGCCATACTGAACTCTCGCTGACTGGTAGTAGACAGTGAGTTGCCCACAGCAGTTGTTCTTCTTTACATCATTTAGACACCTAATCCAAACTGAAAAAACTGATAATCGTAATCATGGCCACCCACAAAAATTACCTGACACTTCTCTCATATTATAATATTGCTTCATATTGCATCACTATTACTATTACTTCTAGCATCATTTCATTGGATGCTAAATTCTTGTTTGCATTTGTTATACTAAATATTTAACTTGTAAGAAAACTTTTAAATCAAGAATTCTCTTTTTTCTGGTCCTATGAGAACACTTGCAACAACAAGCGAGTTAGGAAGTAAACTGATTCCCGTATGTTACCATTGGCATAAACTAGGCAAAGTGTACAAGGGTTCTCTGTGTATTATTTTTTACAACTGCATGTGAATCTCAATAAAAATTTCGATTAAAATAGTAAACTGGAATGAGAAGGGCAAGTTTAAAATAGGAAATATAAGCATCTCTGAGGCTTGGTATTCTTCTGGTTCAACTACAAAGAATTCCAGGATAGAACACAGTAACACTATACAACAAACCAAAGATAGAAAAACACATACATATCACTAAATATACATACTCATTCACTGGGTTATAACAAAAGCTGATTTTACAATAAAGGGTTATCCCGAGAAAGAAAACGGTTATTCCTCACCATAAAGCTTTTATACAAGCACGCACAGTTTATTTGTGACTACATCACTCATTAAAAAAAGTAAAACTTGGGCCGGGCGCGGTGGCTCAAGCCTGTAATCCCAGCACTTTGGGAGGCCGAGACGGGCGGATCACGAGGTCAGGAGATCGAGACCATCCTGGCTAACACGGTGAAACCCCGTCTCTACTAAAAAATACAAAAACTAGCCGGGCATGGTGGCCGGCGCCTGTAGTCCCAGCTACTCGGGAGGCTGAGGCAGGAGAATGGCGTGAACCCGGGAGGTGGAGCTTGCAGTGAGCTGAGATCCGGCCACTGTACTCCAGCCTGGGTGACAGCGAGACTCTGTCTCCAAAAAAAAAAAAAAAAAAAAAAAAAAACTTCCTGTGCTTCCTTTGATGGCTCAAAATGTTACTTGGCTGGGCATGGGGGCTACCACCTGTAATCCCAGCACACTGCAAGGCTGAGGTGGGAAAATTGCTTGAGCTCAGTACTTTGAGACGAGCCTGGGCAACAAAGTGAGACCCTGTCTCCACAAAAAGTCAAAAAGTTAGCCGAGTGAGGTGGTGCATGCCTTTAGTCTCAGATACTTGGGAGGCTGAGATGTGAGGATCACTTAACCCTGGGAGATCAAGGCTGCAGTGAGCCATGGTAGTGCCACTGCACTCTGCCCTGGGTGACAGAGCCAGACTACATCTTGAAAAACAAAAACAAAAGAGATGACATTACTTGTAATCTATAGTGTCATATGAAAGGCAAGAGATGCATAGAAGGTATGTATGTCATTCCTTCTTTGAAGAATCAGCATGTCTCTCACCTATGCAACACCTTTGATGCAAAGGAGAATATTCTTTTGAGAAAAAGGTGAGGTCAGAAGAAAAAGTAGGGCTTGATGTAATGAAAGAGAAAAGATGTGATGTAACTCATTTTGTATTGATAATCAGAGAGGACCCAGATGGAAAGCCCTTCTAATTATTTTCTGCCCTATGCTAAGGTATGAGTCACTGGATAACTGAAACCCTGTTTTGAGGGAGAGAAGCGGGTAAAAAGCCCAAAAAGAAAACAAAACCACATGAGGCATACAAGCTTTCATTTCACCTGCTCTTCCACATGCTGTTATGACAGCCTCATTTATTTTTATTTTTGTTTTTTGAGATGGAGTCTTGCTCTGTCGCCCTGGCTGGAGTGCAGTGGCGCGATCTTGACTCACTGCAACCTCCGCCTCCCAGATTCAAGCGATTTTTCTGCCTTGGCCTCCCGAGTAGCTGGAACTACAGGTGCCCGTCACCATGCCCAGTTAATTTTGGTATTAGTAGAGACAGGGTTTCACCATATTGGCCAGTCTGGTCTCAGACTACTGACCTTGTGATCTGCCTGCCTCGGCCCCCCAAAGTGCTGGGATTACAGGCGTGAGCCACCACACCCAGCCCATTTATTTTTATTTATTTTTTGAGACGGAGTCTTGCTGTGATGCCCAGGCTGGAGTGCAGTGGCATGATCTTGGCTCACTGCACCCTCCGTCTCCTGGGTTCAAGCAACTCTCCTGCCTCAGCCTCCCTAGTAGCTGGAATTACAGATACCCACCATTACACCTGGCTAATTTTTGTATTTTTTAGTAGATGGAGTTTCACCATGTTGGCCAGGCTGGTCTCCAACTCCTAACCTCAAGTGATTTGCCCGTATCGAACTCCTAAAGTGCTGGGATTACAGGCATGAGCCACCATGCCAAGGCAGTATTTTATTTTTAGTAGAGATGGGGTCTCACTGTTAGTCTCAGGCTGGTGTCTAACTCCTGGCTTCCAGTGATCCTCCCACCTTAGTCTCCCAAAGTGCTGGGATTACAGGCATAACCACTTGTGGCTTTTTTTTTTTTTTTTTTTTCTTGAGACAGAGTCTCGCTCTGTCGCCCAGGCTGGAGTGCAGTGGCGCGATCTCGGCTCACTGCAAACTCCGTCTCCCAGGTTTATGCCATTCTCCTGCCTCAGCCTCCTGAGTAGCTGGGACTACAGGCGCCTGCCACCTTGCCCGGCTAGTTTTTTGTATTTTTTTCAGTAGAGACGGGGTTTCACCGTGTTAGCCAGGATGGTCTCGATCTCCTGACCTCGTGATCCGCCCGTCTCGGCCTCCCAAAGTGCTGGGATTACAGGCTTGAGCCACCACGCCCGGCCCGGCTTTTTTTTTTTAATGGAGGAAATTTAAAAATAAAGAAAAACACAAGAGCTTCTGATTAACAATATCCCTAGAATATGCTGTTTCAGATTTCCCACTTATCAGAGTGGAGGCCAAAACATACTTGAGCATTTACGTAACAAAGTTTTTTAATAGACTCAAATGCCCAGTGGTTTATGCCAGGTTAGAAATTAATGTTTTTTTGCTGGGCATGGTGGCTCACACCTGTAATCCCCCAGCACTTTGGGAGGCCGAGGCAGGCGGATCATCTGAGGTCGGGAGTTTGAGACCAGCCTGACCAACATGGAGAAACCCCTTCTCTACTAAAACTATAAAATTAGCTGGGTGTGGTGGTGCCTGCCTGTAATCTCAGCCACTTGGGAGGCTGAGGCAGGAGAATCGCTTGAACCCAGGAGGCGGAGGTTGTGGTGAGCCGAGATTGTGCCATTACACTCCAGCCTGGGCAACAAGAGCAAAATTCCGACTCAAAAGAAAAAAAAAAAAATTAATGTTTTTCTATCAAAATTATAAAACATCTTTGGCATATGCTTTTTAAATCATACCAGATTTACAGCATAAATAAGAGCATATAATTCCCATGTTTGAATGCTTTCATATTGTTATGTAGGTAATTTCACTAAAAGTGGAGAAATACAAAATAACACACTCTAGGGGTTCATTTGGAAGTATCAGCTTATATATAATGCACTCAACCTTCATTTTTAAAATTATACTTCTGTAAAACTGTCCTACAGAAATATAAGCATGTCCCCTGTAACTCCAGCACTTTGGGACGCTGAGGCAGGTGGATCACTGGAGTTTGACACCAGCCTAGGCAAAATGGCAAAACCCCATCTCTAGTAGGGGAAAAAAAGTTTGAGAGAGAGAGAGAGAGAGATAAAATTAAGTGTTTAAAGATCAACATGAGCTTTAATAGAGAAAAATTAAAAGTACAAATATCTACAAATAAACTTAAATTATATTTTTACTCTTTGGACATTATGAGGAAATTACAAGAATGAGGTAAATATACAAAAAAGAAGTCACTGACACATTTTCAAGTTTTTAAAAAAGGAACAAGAAACTATTAGACAATACACATTAAGATGTCACATTATTTGGAAGCATACATGTGTATTACCAAACTGATAGTAATGGTTACTTCTAGACTCAGAGGTGTATAAAATGGGACTCTTCATTTTTACTCACTATATACTCCTACATTCAGACTTAATAATGAGCACATTACAAATTTTTAAACTACTGGTAGAAAAATATATTGACCTACAGGCCCAGATCCAAAATTACAGGAGCTATTAAGCCATAAATGTCAGTTCCTTCTGCCTTTGGGGCTTCAAGATTCATGGCCTCATTTCCAAGAAACTCCTTCCTGTACCACTACTCAAGTGGCAAGTAGTGATGAAGTGGATATTCTACAATTATGCTATAGGAATGAGGACTCTGGCAGACATTCAGAGACACCAAGGATTCCATTCCTGACATTCTGATGACATAAGCAATTACTACAGCGTCCAGAGAGGGTGGCAGACTGGGGCTGGGCTATGTGCTGGCACAGTATTCCATCATGAACAATTACTCATGCTTCTCAGCCTTTTCAAACCTTCTAGCTGACAATTGTCATAGCCTTTTTCTTGTTTTTCTTCTCCAGTGGAATAAAGAATATTTTTCAATAGCATTAATGTTTTAAAAACTCCTAACAAAATAAAAAACATAATTAAAAGTGGCGACAAACTTGCCTGTTACTATGAGACCCCCAACTCTTACTTCCTAGTGGAAAACTGTATCCTGGACAGTGAAGAAAAATACAATGCAACATGGCTGTAGGATCAGACAGGTTAGGTCCAAGACACTTATTATAGGCCGCACTTACATGCTTGTGTATGTACTCAAAATATGTTGTCTAAATAGCTTGGAAAGAAGCTAACATTCAGTCTCCCAACTCCCAGACTGACAACATTCTCTCCATTATACCCTAGTATGCTATGTCTCAGAAAATGAACACAACTAAAAAGACAGACTTAAAATATATAGACTCTAAGAAAACACTGAATAATCTAATTCTGGATCGGTTACAGATTTGTTTAAAGATTTAGGAGGAAAAGAATATAAGCCCTGGAATATTTAAAGCAACAGTTTTTATTCACCGTGCCATAACATGAATTCACACTACTTCAAAATACCATTGTTCCTGTTATGAATTTTCCTGTTTCATGATTCATTCATCTGTTATTGCCACCCTATTGCAGTGATTACATCACTACTCACTTAGGGTCCTATGACGAGAGGTTAAAAAGGAAAGCTGTAGACATAGTTGACCTAAAAGATCATGCTGTCAGTATATGGTTAAAAACTATACTTCTTGTGCTTTGTCTTGAAACAACCTTCTTGGTCAGAGATATGACCAGAGGCTGTGGCCTGCCACGCTAACCTTCAACATGGCAGACAATATTCTTTTGTGAGCTCAGCCACTGGCTATCAAAGGAGTCCTTTGTTTCTGCCTCTCATTTCCACTTCTGTCAGAGCCTTACCTGGGATAGTACGCTGTGTAGTTCATGAAGAGCTGAGTGCCTGCTGGGTAGTACGCTGTGGAGGGCTGCAGTGCTCGTGGATTCAAAATCACAGAGGGCTGATAAATGGCAGCTTCTGTAGGAATAACTGCAGCAGGAGCTGGAAATGTGTAGGAGGGAGGAGACAGGCCTAGATACGCAAAGAGAGATTCTTTGAGACATGTTTGTAACAGCTGACATGCACGTGCTAGCACTAAAACCATAAAGTCACTGCTCCATCTACACATTTTAAAGAAAGAGACCATAGCTCTTTATCCTATCACAAGCAATTTCCTTTTGATTATATAGTTAACACATAGAAGTATCTGAATTCCACACAGTCAACCTAAAAAACAGTTCTTTGCCTGAAATTTGGAAACACCAACATCAAGTGGATTTTCATGTCTTCTCAACCATTTCAAAATATGTAATTTTTTCCCCTCATGTTCCTGAGTGCCAGTTACTATAAACCAACTCTCAGAGGAAAGAAACATGGAACTGACGTTTAGTATAAGTTTCACACTAGCGGCTACAAAATATTTTAAATTTTAAGTTATGCTTCTACTCCCCCTTGTTATCTACCCATTAGTACAGCATCAAATGAGAAGTGTTATGATAAACCTCTCTTGGCCAGTACCACACATTAGGTCAAAGCATAGACTGTGCCAGAAGGAACTGACCTAAAAGGAATGAGCAGATCAACTCTGCATTATTCTCACCTAAAGGCAACCCACATGATGGACTTTGAAGCTAATTTATATTTTCAGACCTTTAAAAAGAAAAAAACCCAACCTGGGAAATAGTCCCGAAGGAACTGATGCCTAAATCTTCCTGGGAATCAACTAATAAAAAGCTGACTCAGATTAAATTTAAAAATGGGCCCAAACTCCATTGTCTTCTAGTTATCCAACATCTTCTAGGTTTAGAAACAGAAGACCAGCGGCTGGTCACTAGCTTTCACTTGTAGAATGAACGTAACTATCTGGGCCATCTATATCCAACAGAAGAGTTAAGACGACATGCTGAATTAATATGGGGTGCCTGACTTTAAGCTTCATACCTAGAACCACCATATTTTGCAATCAGCAGAGGCCCAAGGGATAACTTTTTCCCACAAAAATCTCCAAGCTGACTTCAAATTGTCTTTGGTTCTTATGAGTTTCTACATTTCCATGCAGATGAATAAGACAGCAAGCTAAATATGGGCATACAGACAATGATCAACATACTGATCTCACATTTAACTTGAGGGCCTCTTTCATACTCATCAAAAACCTTGGAAGAGAAAGACCAACAATACAAATTGAGGCACCTAAGTCTTACAGAAAGTCAAGCAGCCTGTGCTCATATTCTGATTTCTTGTATTTTTTTTAGTAGAGACAAGGTTTTGCCATGTTGGTCAGGCTGGTCTCAAACTCCTGACCTCAGGTGATCTGCCCGCCTTGGCCTCCCAAAGCACTGGAATTACAGGCGTGAGCCACCATGCCTGGTTCATATTCTGATTTCAAAACTATCAAGCAGTTCATTACAGGACAGTGCCTCACATCAATAAGACAAACATACATGGCTGGGCGTGGTGGCTGACACCTGTAATCCCAGCACTTTTGGAGGCCAAGGCGGGCAGGGGGCAGGAGATCGAGACCATCCTGGCTAACATAGTAAAACCCCATCTCTACTAAAATACAAAAATTAGCCAAGCATGGCGGCGCATGCCTGTAGTCCCAGCTACTCAGGAGGCTGAGGCAGGAGAGTCACTTGAACCCGGGAGTCAGAGGTTGCAGTGAGCCGAGACTGTGAGCCGAGATTGCATGCCAGCCTGGCAAAAGAGCAAGACTCCATCTCCAAAAAACACAAAACAAACAAACACACATAGTAGGTGTAAGTCTGTTCAGTTTCAAAAAAAGGTAGAAATTTTTGATAACCAAACAGATCGGGCTGTGATGTTTTGGGCATTCCTCAAGCAAAAGGAGAGCTTTTTTTATTTTGATATTGAGTCTCATTCTGTTGCCCAGGCTGAAGTACAGTGGCACAATCTCAGCTCACTGCAACCTCCACCTCCTGCGATCAAGCGATTCTCCTTCCTCAACAGCTGGGATCGCAGCACAGATGTGCGCCACCACTCCCAGCAATTTTTTGTGTTTTCAGTAGAGACCGGGTTTCACCATGTTGGCCACTCCTGACCTTAGGTGAGCCACCTGCCTCAGCCCTCTAAAGTGCTGGCATTACAGGTGTAAGCCACCACGCCCAGCCTAGGATAGCTACTCTTCTATATCTAAAGGAGTGTATATGCACTGACTATAAAAATGAAGTTATCCGTAAAACATTCCTTCTTAATAAAGTAAGGTAACAAACTTTAAAATATCAAGAAGACTTTGGCAACATTTGTCAAATTTAACAAGAAACTCTTCAGTGGGGGAATGATAACCACTTAACTGCTTTAGTACTTGAGATTAGATTTTTTAAAAATATGCAATTTCTGTATGTTTTGTGGATATTGTATAACTAACTAGGCAACCACCTAAAGTGCGTTGGCAAGAAAAAAAAAAGTCCGGTAGAACAGGTATTAGTTACATAAAAATTGGAATTTTGTTTTTAAAAAACTAAGCTCTTCCACTAAAAAGAAATATGGCTAAATGTTTTCATCATTTCTAGTAAGTATTAAAGGTATATTCTTATGGGAACTTTTGAAGGTAGGATCTTGCTCAGTTGCCCAGGCTGCAGTACAGTGGCACGATCATGGCTCACTGCAACCTCAATCTCCTGGACTCAAGATATTCTCCCACCTCCGCCTCCCCATGGAACCACAGGTGTGTGCCACCGTGGCTGGCTAACTTTTAAAAACATTTTGTACAGATAGGGGTCTCGTTATGTTGCTCAAGCTGGTCTTGAGCCCCTGGCCTCAAGTGATCCTCCCACCTTGGCCTGCCAAAGTGCTGAGATTACAGGTGTGAGCCATTGTACCTGGCTGACACATGGATTTTAAATCTTTTTTATTTGGGGGTTTGTGAGGAAAAATGGATAAAAATGAAAGTCTTCAGAGGAAAAATCTGTAATGACCAGGAGGAGGGACAAGTGAAAGGATATTCCAAAAGCAGAATTTGGGTCACACAAGAGGCTTTATCCTACAATGTTTGACAGATTATCACTAAAGGATATCGTAAAAGCTACTGACATTGCCAGTGGTTTATATACTGAAGACATACAATTGAGATTACTGTAAGATCTCTTAACCCAATTATAAATTTCCAAAACTTCATACTCATTAATGATCAACTCTAAGATATTCACCAACAGCAAGCAGCAGGTAAATGGAATATTAGCATTTAGAAATTCAAAAGATAAAAAGGATTAAGCCCCACTGAATGTTCTACAAATAATACTTTACCAAACAAGATTATTAGTATAGGTCCATCTTATTAGAAAGTGAGGTGCCCAAATCCCCCACTTTATGGGAATCAAGCACACAATCCAGTTTACTGCAAATACTATATTCTTTAAACATATCCAACAGGCCTAAGAAAGTACATCTTACTTATAGGAGAAATTGTGTAAAAAAAGACTCAAATTTTAACATCAGATCCCCATATGTTCCTTATTCACTAACTAGAACTTCATAGACTACAGGGCTTATTCCCCTCAAACAGGATTCCAGATGGCTTGCACCCAGGTGCCAATGAGCAAGAGCATGGCTTGAAATTAAGCACTGATCCTGTGATCCAATGGAAACTTTGGCTAATTAATCTATGTGTTTTTGTTTTGTTTTGTTTTGTTTTTTGTTTTTGCTAACTTGCTCATTCCAGATAGCCTGGAGAGCAACAGAAATGCTCACAAATGTTCAAAAAATACTTGATGCTCAAAAAGTTCAATGCAACATGTGCATCAAACCGACCTTCTTAAAGGTTAGTATGTTTTAAAAAAGAAAAGAAAAACAATCCAGCCATACTTTTATTTTGACTTTAAATGCGTACTAATATTATCTATATAGCCAGGTTGCCTCCCAGAGTCAGTGCTTATCTGGAGCACACTAAGCTTCAGAAATCAAGTGCTTATCACTGGAAAAGCAGGAATATAATTTGAAAGGAGGTATCTGTAGCATCTCTAATTATGGATGTCCACAACCAAGGTCTTAAATGATTACCAGATACTACCAATTACAGATGGGAGAGCCTTATATAACCACCTCACCTGCCTCAGAAAGAACCAGGGGCACAGAGAGCTACGAAAGCAGCTTAAGCACCTACCAGCACATAGCGTAGAATAGCGCCAAGACCCAAGAAAAACTTACATGGTAACTTACATGGCGGTGGGGATAAGCCATTTCGATTTAAAGTGCCCCCCATTAACACAAAGTTCATCTCCTCAGCTGAACACTGAAAGACTTCAACATATCTGTCCTTCATGTTTTTTTTATGACACTTCTGTGCAGCCATAAATGCTCTGTCCGCAGACTTCATCTGGATAAAGGCATCTCCTGACGGGCGGCCCTGAGTGTGTGGGGGAAGAATAAAAACAAAAGGAGACTGTCTCCTTCAACAAGGAAATG
The DNA here is from genome assembly GCF_000951035.1 of Colobus angolensis palliatus. NCBI lineage: Eukaryota > Metazoa > Chordata > Mammalia > Primates > Cercopithecidae > Colobus > Colobus angolensis. Next base: position 2,440,512 of record NW_012114710.1, read on the forward strand.
GTTGCTTACAGAACATGCAAAGTGACAATCACCCATAATACAGATATTTCAGCCACAAAATCTGGGTGATGGTGTGGTCTGCTGGAACCTGACTTGGATTTCATCACCTGATCACCAGAATGACCAACAAAACCTTTAAGAAACAGTTTTGAGAGCTCATAGCTGAAAATGGGCCTTTTTCACTTCTGTTAATTAGTATCAGATTTACAAGGTTTTGAAAGGGTCTCCTTGTGATGACTGTGGTTTCAAAATATAGGATCGTATATTAGTTTTTATTCTCTTCTGAGAAATTTGATTAAATCTCAGTCAATTGAGAAAAGCTAGTAACAGAACCAGCACTGGAGTTTTAGGTACTCTCCTACAGGAAAATGAACAAACCGGTGTTCTTTTTTGGCTCTCAGTTCATCACTGACCTGCCATATCCCTTTCACTCTTCCCTTATCCCTGAGGCCTAGGTTAGAATGTAGCTTGGGGGCAAGGAATTTGGGAGGTACAAGGCCCAGTGATGATTGGTGAGAGCTGTATGTATCATCAGCCTTGCTTGGGAGCCCTTCTCTCACTCCTTACAGCTCTACCTTGGTCAAACAGGTATTACTAATAGATGTTTTCTATTAGTAATAGCTTGCTAAAATCCCCTATTTCAAACCAAGCCTGTAGATTTGTGTTCCACAGAGGTAGAACACCTTAGTTTTATTGAGCATGAATGTTTTATGGGGGAGAAAAAGACGTGATCAGCTTATAGGACTACTTTCTTATTTTATGGTTTTCTCAAAGGACTATGAAATTATTACCATGCAAGTTACCATTAGAGTTACCATACCAGGGAAACTAGCAACAAACCCAGTCCAAGGTGGAAACCTAACATCTTTAAGGCAGCTAAGAGTTTGCCCATCATCTAAGAACCTTTCCCCAAGTGTAATCACAATAGGTCACGTGAGTCAAAGAGAGACAAATACTGTTGTTAATCAAAGAGTAATGGCCTCTGGGTTATTAGAAATGGTGACTCAATAAGAAACCAACTAATTCCCTGGTGATGCTTAAATGTGGGCAATTTTATTCATTAAAAACGCCTACCAGTGAAGCATGCTGAGGGTCAGATAAAAAGTTGTATAATATTAATATTGACTGAAGATTTAGAATGAGCATGTGCTGATGCAGAAAACTGGTATAGAAGGCAAGGGCTCAGGATGGTTTTCTGATTCCTTGTATCCAATGGTACGTGCTTTCCAGTGAGACAAGATTACAGTTATGAAAGTGACCAAATCTCCAAGTGAAAAGGTGAGAAATTAGCAATTTAGGGGGAAAAAATTGAGTATTTTCAATATAAGCCTACATTCAATCCTTAATCCTCAGAAAACATTTTCAAAAATTAATATAGCTTTGCATTTAATAAAGAGTTCCAGGCTGGTTGCAGCGGCTCACGCCTGTAATCTCAGCACTTTGGGAGGCCGAGATGGGTAGATCACCTGAGGTCAGGAGTTTGAGACTAGCCTGGCCAACATGGTGAAACCCTGTTTCTACTAAAAATACAAAAATTAGCCAGGAATGGTGGTGGACACCTGTGATCCCAGCTACTCAGGAGGCTGAGGCAGGAGAGATGCTTGAACCCAGGAGGCAGAGGTTGCAGTGAGCAAGATCACACCATTGCACTCCAGCCTGGGCGACAGAGTGAGACTCTGTCTCAAAAAAAAGAAAAAAAAGTTCCAAAGGTTCAATTAGAAATACCTGTCTTGTGGGTTTGTAGAATTTTATGCTGCTTATGACAGCACAAGATACTGTTAATTTTCCAGCAAACATAATTTTCTTTAACCAAAAATTAGATGACAATAATCTAGGAAATACTTTACATTTGCATACAGAAGAATTCCGTTAGATTTTGATACAGGCTTCTCAGCAACTCATTCATTAATACATTTGAGAGCCTGTTATGATTCACACATACTGTTCTTTCTAGGTGGTGTGGATACAAGTCCTCAATGAGTTTGCTTGCTATTGAATGTAACTTGATGTCTAACATGTATATATTAAATATGAAATAAGCCATTTCTAGATAGTCTATGGATACAAAATATTCTGGAACAGGTATGCTTATTTGTTAAAATAAGCATCATCCATGATTGCTGTAACACTACAGCAGAGTTGCAGGGTTGAATAGCCAAAATAAGAAAAATTGTGTCAAGACTGATAATGTATGTGGTACCTACTTCATGCTATTGATAATGTGATGGATATATGTGATGAAGGAATCAAAACTGAATTTGAATTATTATACTAATGATAGCATTATTTTCAGTTCATTCTAAAGACTTCTTGTATTTACAGTTAAGTCTTTCCTTAAAGACTTAGTGTGTAACTGAGGACTATGTACTTTTTAATTAGATGTAAGTAATTTAAGACTAATTTTATTTATCAAAGACTAATTTTATCTGAATTTATCTAAGACTAATTTTATTTATCAAAGACTAATATCTAATATTAGATATTTCTAATAGATTATCTAATATCTATTATTAGATATTCTCATATGTAGTGAGAAAAAGCGAACAAGTTTTCCACTAAGTATCTTTCTTACCTGGTGATTCAAAACCATGTGAACCCCATGAGTACGAATATCTGTGGCGAACTCCCCCAGGAAATCCAGGATGTCCTCAATTGTGGCTGCATAGGGAAGACCTCGAAGGCGTATACAGTCTCTAACATTTGTGGGGGGCACAAATTGCTGAGGTAGTACTGGAATAATGGGAGGGGTTGGAAGTGGAATGAGAGGGGCCGAGGAGAATCGATTCAGCACCTGTACTCAAAGCAAAACAGAAGTGATTTAGAGCTGTGCTACTCCCCCGCTTTCCGCAGATCAGCAACGGCATCACTGGGAAGCTCGTCAGAAATGCAGAATCCAGCTCCACCCCAGACCTAATCAATATGACTCTTCATCTGAACTAAATCTTCAAGTGATTCAGAAGTACATGCAAGTTTGAGAAGTAATGGAGAAAGGGATTCATGCATTTCAGCAGGGAAAGCATGATACTCATTTTTGTCAAATACACGGTGAGGCGTACAACACAAAACACTTAAACACTTAGTGTCTGCCTGTAACAATGTATCACTATCTATGAGGGGCTATTATCCCTAAAGCTGCCGCTTTTATACAATTCTGAACATATCACTAAATATGGACTTTTGTAGCAATGCATTAGATATCATTTCACTAAGTATACACTATTCCCCTCATTACCTTCATACTCCACACCTCCAAACCCAAGAAATAGAGAACGACCCAGTAAAAGAATCACAGGCCAAAAATCACTCTGGATTATATTAAAATATAATGAATAATAGCACAAGACAGAATGGGTGGATATAAAGAACTGAAAAGAATCATCTCTTGACTATAAAGGTGAATAGTAATTTAGTTTCCCTGTGAATTTGAGACAGTAGTAAGACAAAAGATCTTGAGTATCTTCTAGATTCACGGAATTCAGCTATCTTGGAAATGGATGGTGATAGGTCAGGCGAATTTCAGACAAAAGACTGCCCTTAGGCAACACTCATATTACAAGGCTCTTGTCCACTTTTGCCTCAGAGCATGCCAACTAGTTCATAATACTAGAAGTCCTCAGGCAAATGCCATCTGTGGCATCTCCAAGTTTTCTGAACAACTTAATCACTCTAGCCTTTAACATCCCATAAACTGACAATACAGAAGAATCAATGAACCCCTCCCCAGAACATGCACTAATTTCCCCATTCACACCCTGCTCAGTTGCTATCTGAGTAAGAGGGGACAAAAATCAAACAGCACCACCAGAGAAATGGCATGAAAAAGAGACAGGAAAACTTTAATAATAAATTATATAAACAAGGGCCGGGCACGGTGGCTCACACCTGTAATCCTGGCACTTTGGGAGGCTGAGGCGGGCGGATCACGAGGTCAGGACATCAAGACCATCCTGGCTAACATGTTGACACCCCGACTCTACTGAAAGTACAGAAAATTAGCTGGGCATGGTGGTGGATGCCTGTAGTCCCAGCTACTCGAGAGGCTGAGGCAGGAGAATGGTGTGAACCCAGGAGGCAGAGCTTGCAGTGAGCCGAGATCGTGCCACGCACTCCAGCCTGAGCAACAGTGCAAGACTCTGTCTCAAAAAAAAAAAGAAAAAGAAAAATTATATCAACAATCCAGACGCAGCAAAAACATTAGAAGAACAAAAATAGAAAATTAGTGTAGTAATAGATAAACTCAGGACAGGAAATGGTGAAGCATCTCATGATACCTGACAATTAAGAGGTGCTCAAATATTTATTGAATAAAATGATTACTAGTAATGAAGAAAAAACAGTGGAAGAACCTATGACTAGTTCAAAACTTATTAAATACATCAGGAGGGACAGAGAAGTAGAGAGAACACACACCCAAAAGCAACTCATAGTAGAATCATAGAGAGGCAGCCTACTCTATTCCCAAACCAACACACAGTAGCCCAGGACCTGCAGTAGCTTATTCTAGGCCATGATTTCATAAAAGAAACTCTCCTTCCAAGTAAAGATCTGAATCCACATCTCTATCTAGTTTTTTCTCCTGGTTTGGGAAGAATGTGTGCCATGTTTGAAAACTCAAGCACATTTTAGAGATTCAGCACGTATGACATTTTCAAAAAGGTATAATTTTTTTTATTTTTTTGGTGGGGGGAGACAAAGTCTTGCTTGGTCACCCAGGCCGGAGTGCAGTGTGATCTCGGTTCACTGCAACCTCCGCCTCCCGGGTTCATGAGATTCTCCTGCCTCAGCCTCCCAAGTAGCTGCGACTAAAGGTGCACACTGCCACACCCAGCTAATTTTTTTTTTTTTTTTGTATTTTCAGCAGAGATCGGGTTTCACCTTGTTGCCCAAGCTGGTTTTGAACTCCTGAGCTCAGGCAATCCACCCGCCTCGGCCTCCCAAAGTGCTAGGATTACAAGCATGAGCCACTGCACCTGGCCAGATTTAAATTTTAAACTGTAAGAATGTAGCTAGTTTAGGGTTCAAGAGCACCAGTACAATGGAACACAAAAATAATTTAGAATTTCACCTATACTTATTCTAAGTACAAAAATCATTTTAGTATTCTAGTAGGTAAAAAGGTTCTTAACTTTGCACAATTATTTAAAATCACAACATAATGTGGGATGCAGAAGCTACACAAAACTCTGATGAACTCAAAGAAATAAGTAAGTATCCTAAATACTTACAAAGCAGATCTGTGGAATCATTTGAATCACTATTCTACTATGGGACACAAATAGAGCAAGTTGGAAAATGGTATACATTTCTGCTGCAAAGAAAAACTGATCCCTGAAGACATGTTCAGCTGGTGGCTGGTAAGTCAAGAACAGTTGAAAAGCTTGAGATTCTGTAAACGGTTTAATGCCTAGATCTCAGTACATTTTGAGGAAGTGATTGCCTCATTTTGTGCCTCAAAAATGCTGAAAGTAGCCAGGCGAGGTGGCTCACACCTGTAATTCCAGCAGTTTGGGAGCCCGAGGTGGGCGGATCACCTGAGGTCAGGAGTTCAAGAATAGCCTGGCTAACATGGTGAAACCCCATCTCCATTAAAAATTCAAAAATTAGCTGGGTATGGTGGCAGGCACCTGTAATCCCAGCTACTCAGGAGGATGAGACAGGACAATTGCTTGAACTGGGGCAGGCGGAGGTTTCAGTGAGCCGAGAGTGCGCAACTGTACTCCAGCCTGGGCGACAGAGCGAGACTCTGTCATACACTTACACTCACTCACACACACACATGCGGAAAGCTAGTAAAAACAGGGCAGAGCTCACCAGCAGGGTATGAAACTGATGAAGCCTTTTGGGAAATAACAGTTGGCAACACATTAAAAACCTTAAAAGCTCACGCTCTATATCCAATGCTACAGAAATCAAACTGATGACAGTTCAAGCATTTTTTTTTTTTTTTTTTTTTTTTTTTTT
>NW_012114710.1:2446674-2448067 GCF_000951035.1 Colobus angolensis palliatus
GTGTTAGCCAGGATGGTCTCGATCTCCTGACCTCGTGATCTGCCTGTCTCGGCCTCCCAAAGTGCTGGGATTACAAGCTTGAGACACCGCGCCCAGCCGTAAACTTTCAAGATACAGTTTTAAACCAGAATACAAAATTCCAGCTATAGCAGTATCCCATTTCTGTAAAAACACATAGTATGTTTTCTATGTGTGTACAGGATAATAGTGGCTATCCCTTGGTTATAGAATCAAGACTATTTTCATGCAGTTACACTTTCAGTATTTTGCCAGTTTTATTTTAACATAATGAGTAATGTAGGACTGTTTTCAGAGATAAAGAACAGAAATCAGTGCAAAGGTACAACATACTCGTTTTTAAAACCAACCTGCTGAACTTCAGCTGCTGTGCTCCTGAAGAGTTCAATGTATCTTTTACCCAACAAGTCTTTATGCTTCCTTAACGCATTCTGTGCATATTCCTCACAAGCAAAGAGGACAAAAGCGTCCCCTGTTGGCCTACCATCTGGGTAGGTGACAAAGAGGATGCCTTCCTTTCCCCCAGTAATAGGGCAATGCTGTCCAAAGAAGGCCACCACTTCTTCAGCTGTGGCCGTGAAAGGGAGCCCCCGCATGCGGACAATGACTTGATTTTCCTTGGAAAGAAACTGGGCTACCTCATTGGAAGTACCTAGGGAAAACAAATATTAGGAAGCAGGGAGAGAAATAGTTAAGACATCAACTTTACCAATTTTAAAGTGATAAAAGCCCTGCCAATGTTTTGAGTTCATAATGAAGACCCACACTCCTATTGAATTCAAAATAGAATCCTAGAAATAAGAATTTTCTCCTACTCCTCTCCTTCTTCATAAAACATCCTTCTTAATTTAGGAAGCTGGCAACACAATAAAATCATGGGCCTATTACTAGTAAGTCACTGTGGTAGTTAAAGGCACAAGTCCTGGAGCCAGAATGCCTGGGTCCAATCTTGGTTTTACTGCTTACTAGGGCATAATCTTAGCCCAGTTCAATTCTGTGCCTTTTCTTGTCTGTAAGATTGCCTATGTCATAAATTATGAAAATTAAGTAGGGTAACAGATATAAAGCACTTTGGCTTTAAAAACAAAAATCTTTTCCTGATTATTTTTTCCCCCGCAAGAAAACCATCTGCAAGTAACTCAATTACTTCTTTTTTTTTTTTTAAATTAAGAAAAGTTCAAACACTCTTGAGTAAAAACAATAGTATAATGATTATATGGGGTACCTACTTTCTTTTTTTTTTTTTGAGACGGAGTCTCCCTCTGTCGCCCAGGCGGGAGTGCAGTGGCCGGATCTCAGCTCACTGCAAGCTCCGCCTCCCGGGTTTACCGCCATTCTCCTGCCTCAGCCTCCTGAGTAGCTGGGACTACAGGCG
>NW_012114710.1:2448457-2450425 GCF_000951035.1 Colobus angolensis palliatus
GCTAGAGTGCCTCAGCTCACTGCAACCACCACCACACAGGTTCAAGTGATTCTCCTGCCTCAGCCTCCTGGAGTAGCTGGGATTACACACACACACACCCCTACACCTCTCCTGGATAATTTTTGTATTACTAGTAGAGATGGGGTTTCCCCACATTGGCCAGGCTGGCCTTGAACTCTTGACCTCAAGTGATCCGCCTGCCTTGGCCTTCCAAAGAGCTGGGATTAAAAGCATGAGCCACCAAGCCCAGCCCCAATAGCAAATTCTTATCGCATTGCCCATATACAGTGAAATCCCAGAAACGATATAAACATTGAGTTTGCCATCTCCAAGTTGCAATGCATCTATCACAAAATGTCAGGATTTAGGTAAAACCACAGCAACTCCAAATATATTTGGCCCCAAACAATATCAAACATTGCTTGGGAACTCTGGAAATGCTCCTAAAGTCCTGAATTTTGAAGCCTTAGAGTTTATCTAAAGATGAACTGGAGCAAAAATATACCAGCAGATTGTGTTAATAGGATGCTGCTCCTATAAGTTCTATAGCTGCAAAATTTTCACCCAGGCTATGTAATGCAGGAATACAAATGTTCTTTTACACAGTGAAAGTTATCTTCATATAATTTGGCAATAGGTGTCAAATGGCTGTTGAAAAGGTCCACAATTTTTTGATTCAGCTATCCTGCTTTTAGAGATTTATCCTAATGAGTGGTGCACACAGAGATTTAAAAATATTTACCACAATATATTAGTCAAAAGTTGGAAATGAGTTCTAAATGCTCAACAGGGATATTTTATTTATTACAGACAGAATCTCGCTATGTTGCTCAGGCCATTCTCAAAATACACCAAGGCTCAAGCAATCCTCCCTGTCTCAGCCTCCCAAGTAGCTGGAATTACAGGCACAAGCCATGTGCCCAGCTCCAACAGGGATGTTTTAAAATATTACGGTACATATAATACTATGTAGCAATTAACATTTAAGAAAATTGAGTAATGTAGGGTGTTCATAATACATTAAAAGGAAATTATAAAACAATATGAACGAGTAATAGAAACTTACAAATTAGATACATGTATAGAAAAAAAATCAGACAAAAAGCACAGTGAATGTTTTATGCATCTGTTACTTCCTTTAAAGTTATTAATCACTAAATAACTGGATAAAAACCACATCTGTTCCACCCTCTTTTTAACCATATTACCGTAAATATGTATCCAAAAATACTGTGAGACCCAAAACTACCAAGTTTCTGGCGACTCATGTGTTAGTTTAGAGAAAAATTAGAAGCACATGTCCAACAATCCCAGTTATTGCAGCATAGCTGTTTGAAAGCAGTTCTCTGACTCTTTTCAAGAATATCATTTCCTGGCCGGGCACAGTGGCTCAGGCCTGTAATCCCAGCACTTTGGGAGGCTGAGGCAGGAGGATCAATTTGAAGCCAGGGGTTCCAGACCAGCTTGGCCAACATGGTGAAACCCCGTCTCTATTAAAAATACAAAAAATTGGCCAGGCATGGTGACACACACCTATAAGCCCAGATGTTTGGAGACGGAGGCACAAGAACTGCTTGAGTCTGGGAGGTGGAGGTTGCAATGAGCTGAGATTGTGCCACTGCACTCTAGTCTGGGTGACAGAGCGAAACTCTGTTTCCAAAAAAACAAAACAAAACAACCTAGCCTTTCCATATGCATACAACTTCATATCACCTTTTCACCTTCGTATAGTACTATTTTTAATGGCTATTTAACTATAGTAGGTTGGCTCAAGCCTTAAGACAAGTGTTATACATTAAGCTCACTGTTATTACTGGAAGCCTCTACTTCTGGGGAAGAAAATCTATTCCCATGTTCCATTAGAAAATAAAAACCAGGCCGGGCGCGGTGGCTCAAGCCTGTAATCCCAGCACTTTGGGAGGCCGAGACGGGCGGATCACGAGGTCAGGAAATCGAGACCATCCTGGC
>NW_012114710.1:2450641-2479505 GCF_000951035.1 Colobus angolensis palliatus
AAAAAAAAAAAAAAAAAAAAAAAAAAGAAAGAAAAACCATTCATGACCCTATTTATTCACTCTTGCTAAATTTAAGTATGCAAAATTTTTATATTCTTATTAACTAAAGCCACATTATATAAAAGGCACTTACCACCAGCAATTTTAAGAAAATCTTCACCTGTTGCTTTGTAAACCTGAGAAAAGACAGAGAAGTTAGTGTTTCTGAGCCTATGTTAATTCTCATTCGTCACGTCCAGGGGTTCAGGTTTTGAGGACATACCTCAATATACCGAGTCCCCATGTGATGTTTGTGCCTCTGTAGTGCTAGGTCTCGGTGCTCCTCACTTACAAACCTAACCAGAGCTTCTCCATTCCTTCGACCCTGAGCATTCAGACAAAGTGCTGCACCTCCCCTTTGAGAATGATAAAACAGATAGCAAGTAGAAAAAAAAATACAGTGAGAAAAAAAAAAAAGATAGAGAATTCATTACCCCTTTGGGATTAAGTAAAATAGATATTGAAGAAAACCAACTTGGCAATATTGAGTCCTTTGAAGAATCTTGCAATATCTTGATCTGAAGACTGCCATGGTAAACCTCGTGCCCTGACTACGGTGTTATCATCAATAAGTTCCATCTTGCTGCTGTGGATGAAGCAAAACTTCAGGTTGCATGATAAATGCTAGCAAGTCAGACACCTATTACCCCCTGCAAGACAACTGCCTAGTTACACAGAATGTATTATTTGATGTTCAGACTACCAACACTACTCGATTTTCCTTATAACCTCAAAAATTATGTGGGTACAGCTCAAAGTACTGTCTAGGTGGTTCATTATAGAAAGATGGCTGACTGTGTAGGCCCAACACAGCTAGCTCACTCAGCAAACCATCTATCTATCAAAGCTGAGGAAGGCCAGGCGTGGTGGCTCATGCCTGTAATCCCACCACTTTGGCAGGCTGAGGTAGGTGGATCACCCAAGGTCAGGAGTTCGCGACCAGCCTGGCCAACATGGTAAAATCCCATGTCTACTAAAATTACGAAGATTAGCCGGGTATGGTGGTGTACGCTTACAATCCCAGCTACGTGGGAGGCCGAGGCAGGAGAATCACTTGAACCTGGAAGGTGGAGGCTGCAGTGAGCTGAGATTGTGCCACTGCACTCGAGCCTGGGCAATAGAGTGAGACTCCATCTCAAAAAAAAAAAAAAAAAAGAAGAAATGTTTGCTTGGCACCCTCATGTCCTGAAAGTTCCTAGAACTCCAAAATGTAGGTTTGAATTCACTCTCAAATCTAGACAGTATACATGTGGGGTTTAAATCCAGTTTAGCAGCCGAATTTAGGATCAGAATAAAGCTGACAAGTAACCCGCAAGAGGAATATGTGTGCATGGTAGGAAGTCTGCCATTAAAATATCCCCCACATCAAACCAGGGAGCCATCCCAGAGAATGTCCATAGAAATGCCTGTGAGTTCCTACATCTTAATGACTCACTTGCAAATCACTTATTATATATTTTGACACCTTTTGATGTCTCATCCCTCCTAAGTTCATATTTTCAGTTCTCTCAGGACATTTTCTTAATAAGTCACTTTCTTCACAACTAAATCGGCCTCAAAGTCTCTATGGGCAAAGCTGTCAGAAGTTTCTGTTCACTTCAGAGACCAAGCAAACACTCAATTCATTAGAGTGATTTACAAACAAACAGGTCTACCTGCGATCACTAACAGATACCACTTCATACTTCTCCCCAGCCATTTCCTTGGCTTTAAAGTAGAAACCTATATAGGTAGGCACAGTGGCTCACACCTGTAATCCCAGCACTTTGGGAGGTCAAGGTGGGTGGATCACATGAGGCCAGGAGTTTGAGACCAGCCTGATCAACATGGCAAAACCCCATTCTCTACTAAAAATACAAAACTTAGCCAGGTGTGATGGCACACATGTGTAATCCCAGTTACTGGGGAGGCTGAGGCACGAGAATCGCCTGAACCCGGGAGGCGGAGGTTGCAGTGAGCAGAGATCACACCACGATATTCCAGCCTGGGCAACAGAGCAACAGTGTCTCGAAAATAAATAAATAAATAAAGTACTTATAGAATGTATGTAAAATTTTATCTCAGTAAAAATTGTGAACTCTATTAAAGCCTACAATTTCTCCTTTGGAAATTTTCTAAGTGAAAGATTGGATAGTTTGGGGAGACCAAAATAACAATCACGGATACGAGCATATAATATACTTAAGGTCAGGGTGACTGAAGATGCCACTAAGTCATTACATTTTATTCCCAATATCCAAGCTCTAAGTAATACAACCTTCTTTTACAGATGACCTAACAGTGAGAAAGGATAGCTAAAAGGATTAGTAAAGTTTCTAAAATATGACAAGAATTAAGTGGCACAATATGAACAAAAACAAGTTAAAGGCCAGGTGCGGTGGCTCACACCTGTAATCCCAGCACTTTATGAGGTCGAGGCAGGCGGATCACGAGGTCAGGAGATCGAGACCATCCTGACTAACACGGTGAAACCACGTCTCTACTAAAAACACAAAAAATTAGCCGGGCGTGGTGGCTGGTGCCTGTAGTCCCAGCTACTCGGAGGCTGAGGCAGAATGGTGTGAACCTGGGAGGCGGAGCTTGTAGTGAGCCGAAATCATGCCACTGCACTCCAGCCTGGGCAACAGAGCGAGACTCTGTCCCAAACAAAACAAAACAAACAAAAACAAGTTAAAAAGCTCAAATAAATAGTACTCGAGCACTTACCAAGTCCCACTTTCAAACTTGTAATTCACTCTCTCTGGATCTGAAAACCTGTGATCTAAAAATGAGAACATGCAAGTCATCATTTAGTGATTAGGGAGACAAAGTTGCAGGAGGAAATTTGAGTATAGGTAAGAGAAAAATAGTACGAATTCTGGGACTGCACTACTATAAAAGCAATACTTACTATAAGGCTCTGAAATCATTGCTAAAATTATATTCCCCATATCTTCAACTTGAGAGGCTCCATATCGAGAGACTGAACTATTCTTCTCAAAATTTAAATCTGTGAGATTAAGTTAAGGAAACACTTTGGAAAGGTAAAATCAGGTTACTTCTAAATCAAAATTAAACCTATACCAAGCCAAGAGAGGGAAGATGGATCTAGCCATCTAAAGGATGGATTTCCTTTAGAAATCTCAAAATGGGCCGGGCACGGTGGCTCAGGCCTGTAATCCCAGCACTTTGGGAGGCCAAGGTGGGTGGATCACGAGGTCAGGAGATCGAGACCATCCTGGCTAACACAGTGAAACCCCATCTCTACTGAAAATACAAAAAATTAGCCGGGCGTGGTGGCGGGCGCCTGTAGTCCCAGCTACTCTGGAGGCTGAGGCAGGAGAATGGCATGAACCCGGGAGGCGGAGTTTGCAGTGAGCTGAGATCGCACCACTGCACTCCAGCCTGGGCGACAGAGTGAGACTCCATGTCAAAAAAAAAAAAAAAAAAGAAATCTCAGAATGGCTGCCTCCCACTCCCATCAGTCCTGAGATATTACCAGGAATACGACTTTTATCTATCCAGTTGTAGCAAATGAGTACTGAGCATTTTCGTTTTGAATCAAAGTATGCAAGAAAGTTAATTAGAATATTTAATTCTCTGAAGCTGTAAAGCACACACAAGGCAATGACCATGCCAATTTCAAGATATGGTGACATTATCAATACAAGGTATGAAATGACTTTTTTTGACCTAATGTTTGAGATGGACACCACAGATTACTGATGTGACATTACTTCCACATTGCCACTTTTGCTTAGAAATTCCATTATAGAACACTTTTGGAGCCCTGTAGGATAGTCCGCCTTTGATGACAGCAGATGCTAGTTCTAGACAGCAAATTTTGGAAACAATTCAAGCACTCAGAGTTAACACAGGCCAATGTGCTTCTTTACCAAAAGTATACTCTTCAAAACACATCGCTCGAAGTTGGTTTGAGGGTGAAACCAGGAATTCACATGAAGTTTTATGAATCTCTCTAAAATACGGATGTGTTTCCCTCAAATAGAGGCATACCTTGAAAATACGGTAGGCTTGGTTCTAGAGCACTGTATTAAAAGTGAGTATCACAATAAAGCAAGTCACAATTTTGTGGGTTTCCCACTACATATAAAAGTTATGTTTTGACTGTACTAAGTATTCAATAACATTATGTCTTTTAAAAAATGTACATGCCTTAATTCAAAAATACCTTGTTGCAGACGGGCACAGTGGCTCACACCTGTAATCCCAGTACTTTGGGATGCCGAGGCGGGAGGATCACTTGAGACCAGGAGTTCGAGACCAAGCCTGGCCAATATGGTGAAACCCCGTCTCTACTAAAAATACAAAAATTAGCCAGGTGTGGTGGCACATGCCTGTAATCCTGGCTACTCACGAGGCTGAGGCAAGAGAATCGCTTAAACCCAGGAGGTGGCGGTTGTAGTGAGCTGAGAACACCCCACTGCACTCCCACCTGGGCAAGAAGTAGACTGTGTCTCCAAAAATAAAAACCAACATAACAACTTTGTTGCTAAACATGTTATTCATCTGAGCCCTCAGTGAGTCAATCTTTTTGCTGCTGGAGGATCTTACCTAGATGTTGATGGCTGCTGATGCATCAGGGTGATGGTTGCTAAACGCTGGGGTGGCTGTGGCAATTTCTGAAAATAAGACAACAGTGAAGTTTGCCACATCCATTGCCCCTTCCTTTCATCAAAGATTCCTTGGTAGCCTGTGATGCTGTTTGAGGGCACAGGCAGAGTTGACTTAGTGTCATTCTTGGTTTTCTTTGTTGTTGTTTTTTTATTTTTTTGACAGTCTTGCTCTCTCGCCCAGGCTGGAGTGGAGTGGCACGACCTCAGCTCACTGCAACCTCTACCTCAGCCTCCCGAGCAGGTGGGATTACAGGCACGCACCACCATACCCAGATAATTTTTGTATTTTTAGAGATGGGGTTTCACCATGTTGGCCAGGATGGTCTCAAACTCCTGACCTCAGCTGATCCACCCGCCTCAGCATCCCAAAGTGATGGGATTATAGGCATAAGCCACTACACCCGGCCTCATTTTTGTATTTTTCAGTAGAGATGGGGTTTCACCATGTTGGCCAGCCTGGTCTTGAACTCCTGGCTTCAAATGATCTACCTACCTCGGTCTCCCAAAGTGCTGGGATTACAGACATGAGTTGCCACACCTGGTCAATTTAGCATAATTCTTCAGAACTCTAGGATTTTTAGAATGGTTAATGAGCATTAGCTTCAACTTAAAGTCACCAGCTACATTAGCCTGTAACAAGAGAATCAACTTTTGAAGCAAGGCATTGATTTATCCTCTCTAGCTATGTTAGTCCAGGATGGCATCATCTTCTAACAGAAGGTTGTTTCTAGTACATTGAAAATCTGCTGTTTAGTGTAGCTACCTTCATCAGTTAGCTAAATCTTCTGGGTAACTCACTGCAACTTCTCCATAAGCATTTTCTGCTTCACTTTGAATTATGTCGTAGAGATGACTTATTTCCTTCAATCTCATAAACCAATCTCTGCTAGCTTTTCTTCTGCAGCTTCCTCACTTTTCTCAGCCTTCATAGAAGTGAGGAGACTTAGGGCCTTACTCTAGATTGCACTTTGGCTTAAGGGAATGTTGTAGCTAGTTTGATCTATCCAGACCACTCACACTTTCTCCATATCATAGCAATAAGTATATTCCATTCAAATTACACTTTCCTGTCTTCTATAAATGACAAGTGGGACCCAGCCTTCTCATCTTTGCTCAGGTTAATACCCTATAATGTTTTGCTTTCTTATCATTCATATATTCACGGGAGTCTTCAAGAAATTTTCCTTTATGCAACTTGGCAAATCATCTGGTACAAAAGGCCTGGCTTTTGGCCTACTTTAGCTTTTGACGTGTCTTCCTGACTAAGCTTAATCATGTCTAGCTTTTGATTTAAAGTGAGAGATATACAACTCTTACTTTCACTTGAATGCTTAGATGCTACTGTAGGGTTAATTGGCTTAATTTCAATATTGTGTTTCTGGGAATAGGGAGTCCCAAGGAGAGGGAGAGAGAATGGGTAACTACCACTTGGAGCAGCCGAACACACACAACATTGACCAATTAAGTTTGCCACCTAATATGGCCCTGCTTTGCTGGCCCCAAAACAATTACACCAGTAACAAAGACCAGTGATTACAGATCGCCACAACAGAATAATGACAACGTTTGAAAGGTGACAGAGAGAGAAGTGAGCAAATGTTGTTGGAAAAATGGTGTCAATAGACTTGCTGAATGCAGAGTTGCTACAAACCTTTCATTTTCTTTTTTTTTTTTTTTAAATAAAACAAAACTGGGCAGACATGGTGGCTCACGCCTGTGATCCCAGCACTTTGGGAGGCCGAGGTGGGAGGATCACTTGAACCCAGGAGTTCAAGACCAGGCTGAGATATCAAGTCCTCATCTCTACAAAATAACAAATTGGCCTGTCATTGCAGCTACTCAGGAGGCTGAGGTGGGAGGATCGCTTGAGCCCGGGAGGTCAAGAAGTACACCACTGCACTCCAGCCTGGGTGACAGAGCAAGATCCTGTCTCAAAAATAAAAAAAAGACAAAATACATCAACTGTGAAGCGCAATAAAGTAAAGCACACGAAAACAAGGTGCAGCTGTGTGAGCAGACACTAATGTTCCACTCAAAACCTAACATTGACTTTCTAGCCCTTTAAAGCAAAAGGTTATTGACCTCTAATCTATTACAGAAGAATGGAGATTACAAAAAGATGGCCAGATAAAAAGGATGCCACAGGAATGTCTGTCAATCAATCTCAAAACAGAATATGGGGAAAATTTAGATTTGAAAGGAGTATAAAAATATATTCCATTCAAATTAAGCTTTGCTCTCATCTATTAATGGCAGGATTACCTAGCCTTCTCAACATTGCTCAGGTACCACCCTATAAGGAAAGCACTATTTTGTGCCAACTACTCCCTATTTCTTCCAATTCTCATAATAACCCTGACAGATAGATTATAGCAAAACCAAACAGTTGTAGAAACTAACTAAGGCTGGGCATGGTGGCTCACGCCTGTAATCTCAGCACTTTGTGAGGCCGAGGTGGGTGGATCACTTGGAGGTCAGGAGTTTGAGATCAGCCTGGCCAACATGGTGAACCTCTGTATCCACTAAAAATACAAAAATTAGCTGGATGTGGTGGTGCATGCCTGTAATTCCAGCTACTCAGGAGACTGAGGCACAAGAATCGCTTGAACCCGGGAGGCAGAGGTTGCAGTGAACAGAGATCATGACCACTGCACTCCAGCCTGGGTGACAGAGCAAGACTCCATCTCAAACAAACCACTGGGACTCTGATGTTCAGTAGTTCACCCAGTCACCTGGTTGCTGGGTAATGGAGGTGGGATTACACGACAGCTATGATTTGACTGTTGAGCAATAGTGTGTGAGAAGTTTTATAAATTCATAGATAAAAGTCAACGAAAGCAGACAGAGATCAAAAGTAAAAATGGAAAGCATTCCTGCCTGGTTAAAAATAGACTTGTAGATGAAGAATCATTTTAATGAATCCTACTTTTTAACTAAGAATATGTTCTTGGCCGGGCGCGGGGGCTGAAGCCTGTAATCCCAGCACTTTGGGAGGCCGAGACGGGCAGATCACGAGGTCAGGAGATCGAGACCATCCTGGCTAACATGGTGAAACTCCGTCTCTACTAAAAAATACAAAAAACTAGCCGGGCGCGGTGGTGGGCGCCTGTAGTCCCAGCTACTCGGGAGGCTGAGGCAGGAGAATGGCGTAAACCTGGGAGGCGGAGCTTGCAGTGAGCTGAGATCTGGCCACTGCACTCCAGTCTGGGCGACAGAGTGAGACTCCGCCTCAAAAAAAAAAAAAAAAAGAATATGTTCTTGACATTTGGCTACCTTGGTGCCACATAACATGTCCCAACACGTCTCCCTTTGAGCCATCACAACCAGGATCAGCCGCGCTAAGCTGTGTAACAACTTGTAAGTCACCCAAACTCCTGAATGCCCAAGCCATCTCCTTACACACACACACACACAGCCTCAGTAGGCCAGTTTCTTCAATCTATGATCCTTAGCATCACTGAAAACGAGTGAGAGAGGAATGAGAAAACAAGTTTTAGTAGTAATTCTTTCCCTTATCAATTTATAAGTATATATTGAATTACTTGCTGCACGTCTGATCTTGAGGGAAGGAAAGATGAGTCTGTGCCTCCTGATTTATAGCTCCTCATGCAACTTACTCATTCTGCCCTCAAGGCAGCCACAACAGTACAAACAGGCTTAGCCAGCTTTACAAATGAGAAATGCCTCAAGGAAATGAGGAAGGGTACAGGCAGAGGTGGTGGGAACAAAACTCATCATTTCAGGCTGCAATTGAGCAAGTAAAACTTTATATGCATGTTAGAGGAATCTAGAGAGACTTGGTCTATATATTAACAGGAGGGACACTTTCCTTATGACCACCACTGGTGAAACAGGCTTGAGGATTTAATTCACACTTGCATTAGCTGAGGATATAATTCAGAGAGAAATTTTATGAAGTTCATCAATATTAGCTTATCTACTTAAAAAAGTTATCCTTCCCAACTACCTAAAATTGGTCACATCTGGTTTCAGAACATCCAATTTTTACTTGTAAATAATATCTTTTCAAACTAAGTTTTTAATAAGGTGATACATTAACTCAGACAAGTTTAAACTATTTTATAATTACTCCAATTCGAAGTTTCATCTGAAAGCTGTTTTCCCTTGCCACAGAACCCTCACAAGACCTTAAGTCCATTCCTATGGTTTACTTTCATTTACTGTACAGTAACACAATTTCATGTCGACAGGCTTATAATACCTGTGCTAACGAACAAAGGAGTAGCTGATAAAACATAGCAAGAAAAAAAGAGACAAGTTGATTAGTCTTCCATCTAAAAACTGAATTTTCTAAAATCATGTGATAGAGATGTTATTCTTAAAAGAGTTGCCTTTATGGGCCGGGCGCGGTGGCTCATGCCTGTAATCCCAGCACTTTGGGAGGCCGAAGGGGGCGGATCACGAGGTCAGGAGATCGAGACCATCCTGGCTAATACGGTGAAACCCTCGTCTCTACTAAAAAAAAACCAAAAAATTAGCCGGGCGGGGTGGCGGGGGGCCTGTAGTCGCAGCTAGTCAGGAGGCTGAGGCAGGAGAATGGCGTGAACTCGGGAGGCGGAGCTTGCAGTGAGCCGAGATAGCGCCACTGCACTCCAGTCTGGGTGACAGTGAGACTCCGTCTCAAAAAAAAAAAAAAAAGAGTTGTCCTTTTTATTTTTATTTTTTGAGACTAGGGTCCTGTTATGTTGCCTAGGCTGGAGCGTGGTGGCTATTCATAGGTGTGATCCCACTACTGATCAGCACATGAGTTTTAATCTGCTCTGTTTCTGGGACAGTTCACTCCACCTTAGGCAACCCTCCACTCCACTCCCGGAGGTCGCCATATTGATGATGAACTTACTGTGGACACTGGATGGGCATATCGCACTACAGCCCAGAACTCCTGGGGTTCAAGTGACCCTCGCACTTCAGCCTCCGGAGGAGCTGAGATTACAAGCGTGTGCCACCAAACCTAGCTGTTAGCTTAATTTATTTATTTTTTCGAGACAGGGTCTCACTCTGTTGCCCAAGCTGGAGTACAGTGGCGTGATCTCGGCTTACTGCAACCTCCACTTCCCGGGTTCAAATGATTGTCCAGCCTTGACATCCCAAGTAGCTGGGATTACAGATGAATGCCGCCATGCCTGGCTAATTGTATTTTTTGTAGAGACAGGGTTTCACCACGATGGCTAGGCTGGTCTCAAAACTCCTAGGCTCAAGTGATCTGCCCACCTCAGCCTCCCAAAATGCTGGGATTACAGGCCTGAGCCACCGTGCCCAGTTTGGTTGCATAATTTTAAATTTAAGTTCTACATATAATCTGATATATTTTAAAGTGAGCTTTGAAGGAAACAAAAAATGTCACCATAAGAAAATATAACTAGAAGTCAAAACAACCAAAACTATTTAACACCAGCAATAAAATGCTGGGGAAAAAAATCTAAAACCTAGGTATGAGCTGAGAGGAGTGAAAAAAACGTAAAAATAAAATTAAAAAAAAAAATAGAGAGAAGCCAGGTGTGGTGGCTCACCCCTGTAATCCCAATACTTTGGGAGGCCAAGGTGGGTGGATCTCTTGACACCAGGAGTTTGAGACCAGCCTGGCCAACATGGTGAAAACCCATGTCTACTAAAAGTAAAGTTAAAAAATTAGCCAGGCATGGTGATGCACATCTGTAATCCCAGCAGTTACTTGGGAGGCTGAGGTATGAGAATCCTTCAAACCCGGGAGGTGGAGGTTGCAATGAACTGAGATCGCACACTGTACCCTAGCCTGGGTGACAGGGTGAGACTCCGTATCAGAAAAAAACAAAAACAAAACAAAAAAAACCTCAGACACAGATACACACATACTTAAAACCCTACTTTTGTCATATCCCAACCAGCTTTCTCAGGCTAATACAACCTTAGATTTAAACCTTACCTCCCAGCTTTTTTTTTTTTTGGTGAGGCAGGATCTTCACGCTTGAATGCCGTGGTGTGATTAAGGCTCACTATATAGCTTTGACATCCCGGGCTCAAGTGATCCTCCCACTTCAGCCTCCTAAGTAGCTGGGACCACAGGAGTGTGCTTCCACACCTAGCTAATTTTTAGATTTATTTTTGTAGAGACAGGATCTCCCTGTGTTGCTTAGGCTATTCTTGAACTCCTGGGCTCCAGTCCCCTTGCCTTAGCATCGCAAAGTGGTGAGATTACAGGCATGAGCCACTGCACCCAGCCTCTTACTCCTAGAGGGTAAAAAGTAAGATCCCTACCTAACAAATATTACTTCTTGGAGATATTATTGTACTGAAGAGTCATGCAGAAGGATCTCCAACAAACCTAGTAAGTCAATTATACCCTAGAAGAAATAAGATGGAGGTAGGGTCTCATTCAACAAAGGATATTACAAACTTTACTTTGGAAAAAGACACTTATATGGGATAAACAAATTAGGAAAAAGAAAGACTCCTTGATAAGTCTTCCAAAGCTTTCTAAAACAAAATGATTAATTTGAAATTTCCAAACTCCCATTTTAAAAGTAAAATATTTTATTTTTTTGAGATGGAGTCTCGCTGTCGCCCAGGCTGGAGTACAGTGGCACGATCTTGGCTCACTGCAACCTCTGAAGCCGAGGTTCAAGCAGTTCTCATGCCTCAGCCTCCTGAGTAGCTGAGATTACAGGTACCTGCCACCACACCCAGATACTTTTTGTATTTTTAGTAGAGACGGGGTTCCGCCATGTTGGCCAGGCTGGTCTCAAACTCCTGACCTCAGGTTATCCACCTGCTTCGGCCTCCCAAAGTGCTGGGATTACAGGCGTTACCCACTGTACCAGGCCAAAATATTTTATAATTAAACCACACTTAATTAACATCAGTCTGAGGGCTGGCAAGGAATATGCAGTATTTCTAGTCACTTCACTCACTGCAGATGACAGACCAGTGTCCTTGCCGATTTGGCTCATGTCACGCCAATGTGATGCCAGAGATAATTCCTTCCCCCTCCAGCTAACAAGGTCAACTACTGGCCCAGCTTATCTGTATACTTGATGATATATTATATATATTAAAATCCCTTTCATACACAGAAAAGTACCAAGGAGGATTCAGTGTTAGCCTTCACCTTTACAGCAGGGCAGTGAAGGTTTGTAAAATTATAAAGCCCCAGCTCATTTCACTGTTAGAATGAACTCCTAACCTTCAAGTTTACCTGTACTAACATGTAGCTAACACTTTGAAAGGTCTACATCTAGTCTAACATAAGGTTAAAAAAAAATTATATGTGTAAAATAGTTTATATAAGTTTTAAAACAATAAGGAAGTAATTTCCAAAGTCCCTTACCAGCTGTTTTTCCTGTTCTGAGACACCCGAAAACCGGCTAGGGTCCACAGGATCAGTCAACATTGCAGAGTGTGGGGCAGGCTAACCACCAGCTAAGTGGCAGCACACACTATCTCATTAATCCTTATACAATAGTCTTACCCATTTTAAGATGGGGAAACTGAGGCTGAGGGGTCAAATAAATTACCCCCAGTGTTCATGTTCTTAACTACTATCCTATTATCCCCAATTGTAACCTATAGGAAAAACAGGCTAATGTCACACACTGATAATAGAGCACACATATGTGCACACACACCCAAATCCTTTACACCCCCCAAGAAGTGATGAAACATATACACCCTACTAACCTTTGAATGGGCAGGCATGAGCAGTTTAGTGATTTTTCCTGATAATGAAAATTTGCCCTAGTGAAATGGTAATCGTAATCATGTCAAACAGCACATATGAATGCAATACCCTATCATGGAATACATATTGTACAAAATTAACTCTACTGCTTTACGGTTTGATATGTGCTGAGCAAACACAGGATATTAACTTAAAAGGGAGATAACCTATTTGAGGTAGCCAGCGTGCCTCAAATGATTGTATGCATTCGAAACTATTTCACCTTGTATATTGTTGGATGCTAGAGCATCTAACTTAAAGACAAAGCCTCTAAGCCTCAGTTTCCCTAGTGATAAAATGGGGATGAAAGCTCCCCACTGAGCCGTTCATGGCATATGTAGTAAGCAGTCAATTGATAGTTTTTTTCACCTGTCCTCCTTACCATACTTTCAGAAAAAATAAAATCTTAATAAATGCTTGGCAAAGGGAAGTAAACACAATATTAGAAGTCTTGATTAGTGAGAATAAGTAAGTTCCGGACAAACAGCTAACAAAAAGCAGGTTAAGAAATCAGGAGGAAGTAATTCCATCCAACATTAGTGGGGGAAAAAATGAGTTAAAAAAAATGAATAAAAGAATTCATTTACACAAATGTCCTTTCAGCAGGAGACAACTAGTATTAATTTCCCTAAGGGATCTAAGCTAATTAAAAAAAAAAAAAAAGCCCCAACCCCTATTATCACACCCTCAACACCCACACTTGATTAAGTACATGTAATCCACAGTTTACCTGCTAGATGAGGTCTCTCAAGCTAGCATCACATGATTCAAAAGCAGGCAACAATGCAACTGGAATAACTCAAAGGCCTAGTATCAACATCAGAAATGTGTTTTAGGACCAGGCACAGTGGGTCACACCTGTAATCCCAGCATTTTGGGAAGCCGAGGAGGGCAGATCACCTGAGGTCAAGAGTTCCAGACCAGCCTGGCCAACATGGTGAAACCCCATATCTACTAAAAATACAAAAATTAGCTGGGCATGGTGGTGCACGCCTGAAATCTCAGCTACTTGGGAGGCTGAGACAGGAGAATTGCTTGAACCCAGAAGGTGAAGGTTGCAGTGCGCAGAGATTGCGCACTGTACTCCAGCATGGGCAAGGCAGAGACTCTGTCTCAAAAAAAAAAAAAGTATTTTTGAACAAATACAAAGACAAAAGAGGGAAAGAAGTGCCAAAAATAAGAACCAGAACTACACTCAAGAAATTCCTGGCCGGGCGCGGTGGCTCAAGCCTGTAATCCCAGCACTTTGGGAGGCCGAGACGGGCGGATCACAAGGTCAGGAGATCGAGACCATCCTGGCTAACACGGTGAAACCCCGTCTCTACTAAAAATACAAAAAACCAGCCGGGCGAGGTGGCGGCGCCTGTAGTCCCAGCTACTCAGGAGGCTGAGGCAGGAGAATGGCGGGAACCCGGGAGGCGGAGCTTGCAGTGAGCTGAGATCCGGCCACCGCACTCCAGCCTGGGCGACAGAGCGAGACTCCGTCTCAAAAAAAAAAAAAAAAGAAATTCCTGGTCAGGTGAGGTGGCTCATGCCTGTAAAACCAGAACTTTGGGAGGCTGAAGTGGGTGGATAACCTGAGGTCAGGAGTTCAAGACCAGCCTGTCTAATATGGTGAAATACCGTGTCTACAAAAAATACAAGTATCAGCCAGGTGAGGTGGAAGACTCCTATAGTCCCAGCTACTTGGGAGGCTAAGGCAGGAAAATCGCTTGAATTCGGGAGGTAGAAGTTGCAGTGAGCCAAGATTGCGTCACTGTACTCCAGTCCGGGCGACACAGTGAGACTATCTCCAAAAAAAAAAAAAAAAAAAAGAAAAAAGAAAAAAATTCCTAAACCCTTTCTTTATCAAAATGGTCCTACTTTTTCATTAACATAGCACTTCACTTACAAAGCTTTCATTTTGGAATACTCAAGATTAAAGTTTGGCTCGGCAGACACTAGTAACTCCCAGGAAAGCAAAGCTGCTGTGTGGCAGTGTATACTCAGCTCAGACTTTGTGACTCTACAACTTGGGTTTTAGTCTCCTCTTCCATTAGAAATACACAACATTGGCCTGGCACAGTGGTGCACAACTGCAGTCCCAACTACTTGAGCCTAGGGCACAGGAGTTTGAGGCTACAGTGAGCCATGACCATGATAGCATTACAGCACCAATGCACTCCAACCTGAGCGAAAGTGAGACTTTAGGGGGAAAAAAAAAGTGACCACACTATAATTTTCTTTCATCTTCCATAAATGCCTTGAAATACTGCATATTATTCAAGTTCCACTTATGTTCTTTTAAATGCAAGGCCTGGTTGCTTTCTCTCACCATTCCCCCTGGAAAAAAGTCTGCCTTAAACGCAAAAATTGCAGTGAGATATAAAAAATGACTCTCTTCCCATATGATCCAGCAATCACACTCCTTGGTACTTACCAAAATAAATAAAAATCCTAGGCCGGGCGCAATGGCTCACGCCTGTAATCCCAGCACTTTGAGAGGCCGAGGAGGGCGGATAAAGAGGTCAGGAGATCGAGACCATCCTGGCTAACATGGTGAAATCCCGTCTCTACTAAAATTACAAAAAATTAGCCGGGCGTGGTGGTGGGCACCTGTAGTCCCAGCTACTCCGGAGGCTGAGGCAGGAAAATGGCATGAACCCGGGAGGTGGAGCTTGCAGACAGCCGAGATCACTGCCGCTGCACTCCAGCCTGGGCGACAGAGCAAGACTCTGTCTCAAAAAAATAAAATAAAATAAAAATGAATAAAAAACACCTATGTCCACATGAAAACCTGCATGTGATGTTTATAACAGCACTATTCATATTTGCAAGAACTTGAAAGCAACCAAGATGTCCTTCTGTAGGCGAATAAACAAACCATGTTTGGATAAACAAACCATACATCCAAACAATGAAATTCAGTGCTAAAAAGGAACTATAAAGCCATGAAAAAACATAGACTAATCTTAAATGCATATTATTGGCTAAAAAGACAATCTGAAAAGGTTACATACTACATGATTCCAACTATATGACCTCCCAGAAAAGGCAAGACTACAGAGACAGTAAAGATTGGTGGTTGTCATGGGTTAAGGGAGAGGGAGGAATGATTGGCCAAAGTACAGAGGAGTCTTAAGGCAATAAAACTACTCTATTAGGGATAAGACTTTAAGGTAGCAGGTAAAAACACAAAACTAAGCAAAAAAACATTATTCTGTATCATGCTATTACTACAATGTACTCTGATACAACAATGGTAGATAGATGTCATTATACATTTGTCAAAATCCATATAATGTACAAGACTAAAAGTGAAACCCAGTGTAAACTATGAGCTTTGGGTAATAATGACGTGTCAATGTAGGCTCATCAGGTGTAACAAATGTACCACTCTGGTATAGCACTTTGACAATGATGGGGCAAGTGGAGAGGAGGAGAGGAAGAGGGAGAGAATAACAAAGGTTCTATAAGAACACTATACTTTCTGCTCAATGGTGCAGCATGTTGACAGTGGGGCAGTGAGTGAGAGAGAGTGTGTATGTATGTGTGTAACAAGGGTTATATAGGAACACTCTATACTTTCTGCCCAATTTTGCTCTAAATGTAAAACTGGTCTAAAAAATAAAGTTGGGGCCGGGTGCAGTGGCTCACGCCTGTAATCCCAGCATTTTGGGAAGCCGAGATGGGTGGATAACGAGCTCAGGAGTTGGAGACCAGCCTGGCTAACATGGTGAAACCCCATCTCTACTAATAATACAAAAATTAGCCAGGCATAGTGGCAGGCGCCTGTAATCCCAGCTACTTGGGAGGCTGAGGCAGGAGAATTGCTTGAACTTGGGAGGCAAAGGTTGCAGTGGGTTAAGATCGCGCCATTTCATTCCAGCCTGGGTAACAGAGGGAGGCTCCGTCTCAAAATAATAATAATAATAATAAAAAGTTGAGAGTACAGGCACAGCAGATGCACCTGTAATCTGAATTTCTCAGGAGGCTGAGGCAGGAGAATTGCTTGAGTTCAGGAGTCTGAGACAAGGCTGGGTAACATAGCACGACTACATCTCAAAAAAATAAAGCCTACTAATTAAAAAATAAATGAGGCCAGGATATGGTGGCAAACAGCTATAATCTCTGCATTTTGTGAGGCCAAGGCAGGAGGATGGCTTGAGGCCAGGAGTTTGAGAACAGCCAGGGCAAAATATGAGGAACCGTCTCTAAAACATGAAAAAAATTTTTTTTGTCTCACTCTGTCACCTGGGCTAGCGTATAATGGTGTGATCTCGGCTCACTGCAACCTCTGCCTCTTGGGTTCAAGTGATTCTCCTGCCTCAGCCTCCTGAGTAGCTGGGATTACAGATGTGCGCCATCATGCCTGGCTACTTTTTGTATTTTTAGTAGAGAGGGGGCTTCGCCATGTTGGCAAGGCTGATCTTGAACTCTTGACCTCAAGTGATCCACCCACCTTGGCCTCCCAAAGTGCTGTGATTACAGGCATGAGCCACCTTGCCCAGCCAAAAATGAATTATTAAAAATTTTAAATTTACTTGGATATAAAGTTAATAAAGCATGTTTCCAATACTTAGAATACTGTGACATCACTGAGGGTCCAAACTGGTATTTCTGTATCCTCATTTAAAACAACCAATCAAGAATACAATTATTTCACAACCAAAAAAATTAAACACTTCAACCTGCACATTCTCTTATCTGTTCTTCTCCAGGTGTTTACAGAAGCCCCTTTCCCTCCCCCACTGGTTTACCAGGTGAAACAGGTAATTCCTGAAGAGTAAATGACCTTCTGTCCACTTGGCAAAACCATGTTTAATGACTATAGATCTCTCAATTCAGTGTCACTTTCATATTGGCAAGGAAAATGTTTAATGCTCTGAAAGAACAGAACAATTCTTCAGTTCAGACATTGTAGAAATACTTTGCACAGATGAGCACAAGTTGATATTTAGATTGGACATAATTGCTTTTAGCCTCAGAAATTGGTCTGGTAGCCTAGTCAGGGAAATTAAGTATTCCTCTGAATAGCAGTCATAAAATAACTGACCACAGCAGCAACGTAACACAAAAACCGTTGCTCAGAAAGCTTATTAGCATTTCTAACTTGTTAAATGAGAAAGACATGTACAAGTATGATATTAAATATTAAAACATTTAAGAATAAAATCCACTTTTTTTGAGACAGGGTCTTGCTCTGTTACCCAGGCTGGAGTGTAGTGGCACAATTACAGCTCACTGCAGCCTCCACTTCCTGGGTTCAAGCAATCCTTGCACCTCAGCCTCCTAAGTAGAGCTGGGACTACAGCCTTATGCAACCATGTCCAGCTAATTTTTTTTATTTTTTGTTGACGTTGTGTTTCTCTATATTGCCCCGGCGCAATAATCCTTAATACACTTCCTTTCCTTACTGAAGTTGTTTTTTTCATTTTTAAAAATATTTTTATTTCATTTTACTTTTTGTAGAGATGGGTTCTTGCAATAATGCCCAGGCTGGTGTCAGCACTCCTGGTCTCAACCCATCCTCCCTCCTCAGCCTCTCAAAGTGCTGGTATTACAGATGTAAGCCACCCCATCCAACCAGAAGTTGTCTTTTTCTAAATTAAGATAGCTTATTAGATTTTTCATCCACTGTCTTCTAATTTTTCTCTAGGTACTCTGGCTATTTTGTAGAAGACCAACTATCTGCATCAAAAAGTTTTATACTTAAGAACTGAATTGTGTTCCCCACCTCGCCCATGTTGAAGTCCAACCCCCAATTTAACTATCTGGAGAGATGGTCTTTAGGAGTTAAGTTTAAATGAGGTCAAAGGGTGGAGGGGTCTAATTAGATAGGGCAGTGACCTTGTAAGAAGATAACTCCTTCTGCTATCCCCCCAGAAAAGGTGGCTAGCTACCTGCAAGCCAGGAAGAGCCGTCACCAGAACCTGACCATGCTGACACCCTGATTTTGGACATCCCAGCCTCCAGAACTGTGAGAAAGTAAATTTCTGTTGTTTAAGCTTCCTGGTCTATGGTATTTGTTATGGAAGCTTGAGCTGTCTAATACAACATTCAAACCAACAGAACAACCAGTGAGAATGTTTCTGCTGTACCAACCTTTTAAACAAAATTCTTGTAAGAATTCTATCACAGTGAACTTATTCCACCCTCTTCCCAACACTAGTGGTCATGCTAAGCCAAAATTCCAGCTAACTGACTCCAAGAAGAAGGCAAATGAAAATGGATTTGACCTGTTTACAAGTAGTTATGAAATATATGCAAGCAAACTTCAATCAGGAAAAAAAATCCTGAAGTAACACAAAAACTAGGCTTTAGTTCCTGAAAATGAATGAGAAAGTTTGGGAATAAGCACCTACAACCCACAAGTTACTGAAGGTAACTTAGTTTTAACTTCATGATGACTCTCACAGTGGCTTTTGGGAAGCCACCCAAGGCAACAATTACTCAACTTTACATCTGATATATTAGCACATGCCTGCTTATTAGTTAGCACTTTAAAGACTTAACGAATGTAAGATGATGGGTCATTTGTGATTATAGATTTGTAATTATAAAATTACTTTTACAATATATCATGCATCAAATATATTATTTTGGTAACTAAAGAATGTGGGGAACAATCCAGACCCCCATTTTATCATCTTCAAAGATGGCTTATTATAATTAGCATAATCTTGTATTTGAAAAACTCAGGGGAGGCTAAAAGAGGGACCAGTGAACTGCAGTTTGTAAAGGGGATATATCCACTAATTAAATTATTTGACTTCATTCTAAAGAAGCCAAAATAAACCCTAAAATCACAGTAACCAAGAAAAAGTGGCCTTAGAATCTGCACTGAAGTCTTCATGTTCTTTCTCCAGCACACACACACATTACATAATCTGAATCCTATTCTACATGTGATCACCTCACCAAAAAATCCATCTGCAAATCCATCCAACCATCTGATTAATTATAACTACTTTCCAAGATGTCTATAATTGTGTTAGTTTCTCAGCAGAGCAGACAAATTTTGGACAGGCCAATTTTATCCATATGCTGACAAAATTTAAAATGTTTGAAAGTTTCTTGAATTACCATTTTTTTCCTGGAACTATCTTTCCAAATGATTCTTGAGTAATGATTTAAAGGATACACTCTGTCATTGCGGCAACATCCAGTTTGTCAATATCAGGTGAACCAGGGCAACACTTCTTGAATTCTTTTCGAAGATCAAAAAAGGAATAGAAGCATTCAGGTAATAGTACATTCTGAGGAAGGACAAAGTAGATACTGTTAATAGGTGAATTTGGTTCAATGTTTCTCTTACAATTAGGAACCTAAAAATTGAAATATAAGCATATTTTACAATGGAAAAAATTTAAATTTTAAAGTAAGAGTCGTTTTATTTTTAAAAGTTGGTCCTGTTTCTATATTAGATCCTATGTACAAGTCTCATGAAAAAAAATTCTTGTTTTAAGGCAGTGGATTACCATGTTTGTGCTCTACTATGCATTCCATTCGAAACAATTCTGAAGCTGTGATACATTTGGGCTGTTATACTTCATATTTTCCGGCTGTTACTACTACTCTTTTTTCCAGCCATAACCATTTTAGAACATCTGTATTTTCAGACAGCACTAGCAGCCCTTTCAGTTTTCATACAGATGCGGGATTAGATTGTAAAACTGGGTAGTTCTAACTATTGGGTTCTAATAATGCATATTTTCAGTAATAAGTGAGATTAGAATAGAAAGTTCCTGATTAACTGAAAAGGCTTATTTTTGTGCCAAATAATAGTCCCACATTAGTCTTCTTGACCAATATTGTAGCTGTACCTTTGAACTCAAATTATACTTCAAACAAAAACAAAAACAAACTCACAAATCCCAAAGGCAAAGGAGAAATTGTTACCTGCTATTCTTAGCTATGAGCACCACTACTGTGGCTATTAAGCAAAGCACAGCTGTCTGGACCAATATTACACTATTGTTTCTTTTGTTTTTTTCTTAACAAAATAATTCAGCATTGAATAACTTTTAAAGACAATCCTTTTAAAAACTCAATTTAGATTTTTCTTAAAATTTCAAAATTGTTTGTGTTAATTTGCTGGGAACTTTTACCCATTTTTACATTAGAACGTCAAGGAAATTAAGACTTTTAAATGTTAAATGTTCATGCAAAATGTCTCCTCTCCAAGTTCCTTTATTGGATTTTATTAGATGTGACCTATTCATGCTATATTCTGAAATCAGTATTGCTGCATCATGGTCACAGCTTTTAAAAAAGTTAACAACCAAAAGAATCATGAAACCTCCCTATTATCTACAAAGATGCTCATTTAAAAGCTGTTTGTAAGGACAGTAACTCACATGTTCAACAATAATCAGTTTAAGTTGTTGTGTCCGTTTAAAATACTGAGTATTTTATATAGTGCTTATAACAATGTTGATGTTCTATTAAATAATGTAGGCTAAAAGGCTTATGCAGTATGAATGCTCTTTGTAAATAATGCTTGTCTACAGAATTCTGGAAGAATATATCCAAATATGTTCATGTTAGAGAAGAACATTTTAATGTATTGAGTGGCAGGATTATTTCACGTTTTGCCATTTTCCCTTTTCTTTAATGAATATACAGAATTACTTTCACTATAAAATTGTTTTAGTTTCTGTATTTAATCAAAATCCTAATAGTAGTGGCTGAGGAAAAAGTCTTACTTTTTCTCCAGATGTTTTCCTATGCCCAAAGCAGTCCACCTAAATAATGAAAACAGCTATTTTCCTCTGGCCCAACAGAAAAGATTAAGTCTTGTCCTTCTGTTGTGAGTCTGGGAGGAAAAAAGTAATCCTTACTTATCACTATTTCTGGTAAGGATGTAGCAACTAGTCTAGCATTTAATTTTTTAAAAAAATTCTTCCCCTTTTATCAAATAATTACTAAGACTCATATAAAAGGAGTGATTTCCTGAAGACATAAGAACTTGAGTTACTCCTTCAAACTTTTTAAATTCTCATAATATATTAAACGAAATAAAATCTGTGCTTACTTGCCTGGGTCATTTGTCAGTCTACATCTTACATTGCAAGCCTTGCCTCATACAGGTACCTAAATATATTCTACTTCCATCTTTTCAAGCTCAGTGCCTGCTTACCACAACAAAAAGTTACAGCTCAAACTAATTTAAGTTGTTAAGAGACAGTATATTAGCAATGATTGGCTACACTAGGTGGGTTACCTCTGCTGTTCCTTTTCCCACAGCCCCTTGGTATTTATCTAGGGAGATAAATCACATTTTACCTATAGTAAGACTGTATTTCTCTCACTCTGTAATCCTCTCTATGTCAGAAAAATGAACAAAGGTAAAAGATGAGGGTGACCCTTTTGTTTTGATGCAAGAATCAGTTTTGAACATTTACTTAAAATCAGACAAAGTGAAGAGTGCTATGATTGTGGTTTCACTAGATATAAGGTTGTCTTATTTAAGTAGCCTTTTTAATGAAATGATTAGAAATACAACTTTAAAGGTTTAATTCTTTTTTCCTTCCTTTCTAGGATTTTCAACACAAATGGGAATATTATGACATAATAAAAATAGTTCTTTCCTCTCTATAGTTATTTTAAATGTCAAAAATTCACACTCCATATTAGCTTTGGGAAAGGGAGAGTGTCATGCATCTTGAAAATTGGACATAAACAAAGAGACTATTTTAAGTCACCAAAGAGTATCTTTGTATATACATAACACCAAAT
Source organism: Colobus angolensis palliatus (assembly GCF_000951035.1). NCBI lineage: Eukaryota > Metazoa > Chordata > Mammalia > Primates > Cercopithecidae > Colobus > Colobus angolensis. The sequence continues at coordinate 2,472,731 of NW_012114710.1, forward strand.
TTACATTTTAATAATTTTTAAGAGTACGGTTCAGTAAAATATTAAGTACATTAACGTATTTTGCAACCATAACCACCATCCATTTCCAGAGCTTTTTCATCTTCCCAAACTGAAATTCTGTACTCATTAAAATAACTCCCTATATGCATATTTTTAAAAACAGAGAAACTTGAATAAACTAAAAAATTTTAAAAACTTCCAGTCACCCCAAAGATCCAACCATTTTTTTTTCCAGAAGCCAGCACTCTTACCTTCTTGGAAGCCTCAGGATGCAGGATTTGCCTGACATGAAGCTGCCCATCAGTACAGAGACAGAAAGAAGTCCCTACTCCAATATTCAGTTCATTGCTCACTGACTGGTTAAACTGCAAGAACAAGATACACACAGGGATGCAACTGATGCACGATTTACAAACTCTGCAAAGTAACTCCCCTTGGCGATAGCCAGAGAAAACTGAGATAAGGGCCCTGATGGGGGACACCGGTGCTGGGGCAACCTTGGAAAGACAGACTCCTTTCCCACAGACCTCCTTGCTTCCTCAAGGTAGGAAAGCTTTCCAATCAATCCGCAGTTCGCGCCCAGGAGAAACGTGTCAATGCATTCTCCCTTCTGTTTTTACAAAAAAATTCACTTAAGACTTAAGTCAGATGTCTCATTTCATCAGCAGGTTGCCTTCAGATTACATCATTCCCTAGTATTACTTTTTGTATGTTTGGATGTGCCAGGCTTAAGATGCCAGCTTCTGATAAACAAATACGGGTACTGGGTATACAGATCTGGAAAAAAGTCTTGGATGAATACACCCCAGAAAGGATAGCTTTCTCTTATAACTCGAGGCTCCTGTGCTAGAGCAGAGGTCGTGAGAGCGCAGAGCATTCATCCTGTGCACAGGTGTTTAGCGCCCCGCCCTACCCGATTCGGCACCCGTCAGCACCCCGGAACAGCCGGTTTTTAGGTCACCCCAGTCCTAATAAGGGGATTCCATCAGTTCCGCAGTGACCCAACGGGCAGCCTTGCACGTTCGGACCTGAAAAACCTCCCTGGCACTGGGACCAAGGCCACTAAAGAAATAATGACGGACTGAGCCTGTCGTTGGGAGTTCAGAAGCCTGAAACCAGGCAGGCACCTTCAGGTTCCAACCCAAACTGTGCTACTTCTTGCACACCCGCCGGGCCCGCCTGCACGTCTAGGCCACAGCGCCCCCTGCCCGAAGGCTGTGGGCCCAAACCCCTCAGGGGAGCGGCGCGTCTAGGGTCTGGACCTGGAGATGGGGGCGCTAGGATTCAAACTCAGCACGTCAATCAATTGGCAAAATGGAGCTGACTCTCCAGCTCCAGTAACTACTCTGGAAGCAACTCGAAAACTAGTGAATGTCGGTCCCAAACCCTGGGGGCCGGGAGGTGAAGAGAAGCAGCGACCCCCGCCCAAACGGTGCGCTCCGGCCCTCAGACTGGGCTCCCACCCACGCGGCCGGGCGGGAGTCTTGCCACCCTGCTCCGGGAACACGCGTGGGCCGCCCTGAGAGGGCGTAGGGTGCGGTGGGGTTGGGCCCAGGCTGGGGTGGGCGGCGTGACCCGGGGCTGTCACCTGTCGGAGGGCTTGGTCCAGCTGCGACGCCGAGGACAGGCTTTCGACGTCTATTTTAGTTTCTTCTTTGCAGTCCTCCGTCAGTTCCAACTGATCCGGTCTAACTAGTACTTCGTGCAACTGTCCCACCTCCGAAGGTAGAGAAGCAGGGGTCAATTTCCCTCAATTTCGGAGCTTCTTTCTGCACCCTCCTCCCTTGCTCCCCTGCTGGGGGGACCCGCGCCTCTCTAGGAGTCCGGACGCAGAATCAAAGCTCTTGACTCGACATCGGCTCCAGTGCGTTCCTGGCCCCCCGCCCCATCCCCCACCCGATAGGTCGGAAAGGCCCTGGAAGTGGACCCCGGGGCCTCCGAGACCCCACCTCGTCTCGGCGGGGCGTCCCCCAACGGGCAAAGAACCAGGCTCGGTAGCGCTGGCCTCCCCACCTGAGCCAGGTTGCGGAGGACTGAAATGGCTCCAAGGCAGTTGGCCAACAAGTTTGGTATTACTCTGGCTTCCCTAGGCCGCGGGTCCAGACTCACAAGCGGGCAAACAGGGGCACTTATTTACCTACCTCCACCCCCCTCCCCGCCCAAACCTCTACCACAAACTTCTTGCCCCATTCCTTGCATTTAGACGAAAACGTGAAGAAATACCTTCTTGTTGGCCAGATCCACGACTTTCCAGAACAGCAGGATCAGCTCCTTCTCATCCGAGCCTAGCTTGGCCCCGGTGGCCCCAGCAGTGATCCCAAAAAGCACCACCAAGTAATCCGGAGAGGCCGTCATGACGATAGGTGGGGAGGGGGAGAAGGGGGGGGGTCGGGAGGAGGTAAGGCGGGGTGGAAGTGAGAACGAAAAAACCTGTGCTAAACCCTCTTCTAAGAGAAAAAGAAAGAGCGCCCACCCCCCCTCCTCGCTGCTGCTACTGCAAAAGGCGGTAACCAACCACCCAAGCCCACACCTGGCCGGTGCTCCACGCCCAGGGCAGGAAAGGGGGTGGGAAGGAGGGCGCAGGAGGCCTGCCCTTTTTGTATTCAGTTGCCCGGGCGTCTATGCAAAAAGCCTGGAGCAATGCTGCACCCCCGGGAGGCACGCAATGGCTGAAAGCTTTTCTGTTTTGGGATGTGGCTCTACCTGCCCGCCCCTTCCCCCTCCCCCACGTGGTGCAGGTAAGAGACACCTGGCGGCGCCGGCCCATTGGCTCCTTCAAACCACGACGTGGCAGCGGTGGGGGAGGAGGCCGCTTGGGGAGGGGGAAGAAGGGGCGGGAGACAATGGCTGGATGAATGAAGAGGCCAGGGCGAGAGAGGAGGAGGGGGAGACGCGAGGGGCGGGGAAGAGGCGGTTGCCATCCAGAGGTAGACGAGGCCAGACGGGAAAAGGGCTCAGAGAGGTAAAGGGCGCGGAGTAGCTGGGGGGAGGGGTCCCCACTGGAGGTAACTGAGAGGTGCGGGCGGTGGCGGGGCTCGGAGAATACCGGCTGAGGGGAACGAAGCTGAAGGTTCTGAAGGGTCAAGCGAAAAGGCCAGGTACAGGGAGGCGAAAGGAGGCCAGAGGTGAGGCCCAGGGCGCGGAGCTGCCCAGGGCGCGGCGCCGGTGGAGGACGAACTGCTGAGGGAGGGACCTGCCAACCGCAGCCAGGAGGTGGCGGGGGCAACTGCCCATCCCCGGAAAAGCCGCTCCCGAGCCAACACACCTTTCAGTGCAAACAGCAGGAGAAATCCTGCGAGCCCTCCCCTTCTCCGGGCAGGAGCCCGGGTGCACGCTCTTCCCAAACCCGCCGCGGTGCCCACCTTCCGGAGAGGAACCCCGCGCACAGCAAAGCCGGACGCCCCGGGCTGGACGCCCAGCCACCTAGTCACGCCCCAGGACGCAGTTACTCACCGCGCGCAAAGCAGCTGGGGGACCCCACAAGGAAACTCGGGCACTGTGGAGCCCGTTCCTTTTTCTCTCAACTCTAAATGCTCTGTCTGGTTTGGTCCAGCCTGCTAGTTTGAAGCTGGAACACCCTCCAGGGCTGGGGCCCATTTTCTTTTATTTGCCTTGGGCCCCAAATGAAAAGCATCTATCCGCATGCCTAATAAAAGTTTTCTTAAATCGGGCCAAGCAGGCTTTTTCCCAGGTTCTGCGCCCTGACCCCATTCCCTCTGCTTATGCGTTTGGCATTGTATTGGAGTGTGTTGACCAAGCTCCCAAACAACCTCGCTTGCTCTATCTCAGTTTGGTCTGCCCAGAGGCTCGTGCCCCCTCACCATCACCCCCAGCCACCACATCTGTGGCAGTATGTTGTTGGGTCTTGTTGACATTTTGGAGAGAAAAGCGCTACGGGTGAAGTTTTCTCGGGTTATACATCTCAAAGCGATTTGTTCTTGGGAACAGAATTCCTGTCTGAAGTATTACTAATTCGGCTCCAGGTGTCCAGCCCCGTTCATATTCATGATGTGAAACGGGCAACCATGCACCTAGCCCTGCCGAACCCACTCCGGGTACAAATCCTTTCAGAACGCGTGCCAAGGGAAGCTGGAGACCTGGCTTTCCCAGTGGGGGTTCAGGCTCCCGTGATGGGGGAGAGGAGCCCGAGGTCCGCGCCGTTTCCTGGCAGGAGAAGGTGCAGGCGGAGGCGGGGCCTCCCGTGATGCAGGTGGCAGCTCGCGTCCCCTTAGAGCGGGCGAAGGCCAGCGTCCCACACTCGCAGCGCTGCGACGGCGCTCGAGACCTCCCTCGTCCGCTGCTTGAGTTCCAGAGTTGGGTGCTTCCTTGTCCTGGACTTCGCAGTGCGGAGTCATAAATGGATTCCGGCAGGCTTGCTGCAGTAGCCTCGCTTCTCCCTAGCTCCGGTAACTCAGAGCCACCCGTCCAGGCCCTCGGGCGTCGCGGGGGCCGGGACTGGGCGCGGAACGAGGCAGGGAGGGACCTGGAAAAACCACCCAGATTGCATTGCAGTGGGCGAGGCCACCTGGAGGAGCCGGTTCCAGCTCCCCGTCCGGCTCTCGGTGCGCGGTTCCCAGGTGCTCAGCTCTGCCGGGCCCAGGAGGTGCCGCCTCGCAGGGACGCGGAACCCGGTGCATGGCCCCCGTGAGGCGGACCAGATAGCGCGCGGCGGTCGGGAGGCTTGCAGCCAAGCAGGTGACTGTTGCTGAAAAAGTGGTTGGAACACTTCGGGAAACTGGGCCCCGCCTGTTCTTTCTAGGGCTTTGGAGTTTGGATTAATCATTTGTGTAGCCCGTTTGGATAAACCGAAGACTTTATTAAATCAGCGCATTTACCAGGAATTCCGCAGCAGTATCCACATTAGAATCTTGAGTCTTGGAGTTGACCATATTCACGCAGACTTGCCTTCTTCCTGTTTAGTTTATGCCTTGTGTTCCGTTATTGGAACGCTAAGCTTGTGGGAGTTATTTACATCCTACTGCCCAAGGTCATCGCCAAGGTGTGATTTTTCACAAAAAGAATTTGCAACCTCCGGCGTAAATGGCTTAAGGAAGTCTAATCTCGGTTTCTGATTTTTTTTTTAATTTAAAGGTTAATCTTTTTCTTTTTGTAATTTAAAAGTTAATCTTTCCGGGCCGGGCGCGGTGGCTCACGCCTGTAATCCCAGCACTTTGGGAGGCCGAGGCAGATCACAAGGTCAGGAGTTCGAGACCAGCCTGACCAATATGGTGAAACCCCATCTCTACTAAAAACACAAAACTTAGTCGGGAGGAGTGGCGCACACCTGTAATCCCAGCTACTCGGGAGTCTGAGGCAGGAGAATCGCTTGAACCTGGGGGGTGGGGGTTGCAGTGAGCCAAGATCTGGCCATTGCAGTCCAGTGTGGGTGACAAAGCGACACTCCGTCTGAGGAAAAAAAAAAAAAAAAAGGTTAATCTTTCCAACTAGGTTTTCAAGGATGAGAATTTTTTTGTTGTTGTTGTTCTCAAATGTATTCCCAGGGCTTGGAACAGAGCCTGATATATACTAGGCACTCAACAAATATTTGTTGAATGATTGTAATGAGTAACACCCATTTTTGCAGCTCTTTGTCTTCTGAGCCTAGGGCATAGTTCATCATTGCAGAGGTGAGATTGTCAAAATGGGAGTCTACAGGTAATTTAAGACTTAAATGTTTAAAGAGTAGGTGCTAATTCTTCAACAAACTTACTTTTGTTAAAATTGTAAAATGTGGTGGAGGAGTTGGAATGTATGTAATTAAAGACAATTAGTTCTGAATACAAAAATGTTTTACTGTCTATCACCACCATCTATAAATCTAATTCAGTAAGGATAATCTGTGTAAGGTGGCTGGAAGGAACCTTGAGGAGAGAGGCTTATTTAAGTATTGGCACAGGACCACACCTCAAACTCTCAAAACGCTGAGATTCTGTTGTTTTCTTTTGTGTTGTTTTTAAGCACCAGAGACCCAAGTTGAGGAACAGCCTTTAAAATAACTGGCCTGTACTCTTACATACATTAAAGCCATCAAAGACAAAGACTGAAGAAAAACTTTTGCAGATCAGAGGAGTTTAAGAGACATGATCCTGAACCGGAAAAAGTAAAAAACAAAAAAATAAAAAGGTCTGTAGATTAAATAATAGTATTATATCCACGTTAATTTCCCATTTGTTGTAATATTACTGTGGTTGGGCAAAAGAGTGTCTTTGTTGGTGGAAGTATCTACTGAAGTATTTAGGGGTAAAGAGGAATCATGTCTGTAACTCAATCTCAAAAGGTTCAGACAAAATATATGTAAAGGGAATGATAAAGCAAATGCAATAAAATGTTAACATTGGGGAATGTGTATAAGGGAATTCTTTATACCATTCTTTGTAACTTTTCTGTAAGTCTAAAATTTCAAATCAAAAATAATTTTTTTAAGCATCAGGAGACGTTTTGCTGCCACCGCCTTGCTGGTGGTTGTGTCATGACATTTTTTTTCTGTTAATCCAACTACTTGTACTGTAAAATAAACCCATTTTCTTTGTTTTTTCCTTAGTGAATGAAAGAGGGTGAAAGAAAAGGTCACCATTTTCTGTATAGTAATCCTTTCGTATACTTTAAGGTTGTTCTTAACTCACCTTTCCTAGACTAAATAACTGCAGACTCTTCAAAGTTTTCATTGTGAATCTTACTTTCCTGCTCTTTAATTATCTTCATTACCCTCCCTTGACCCTTTTTCTCATCACTTTTAGAGAGCAGCTCTTGAGCTGGACAGAATACAAATGTGTCT
>NW_012114710.1:2480981-2483546 GCF_000951035.1 Colobus angolensis palliatus
CAAAAAAAAAAAAAAAGAATACTTTGCACAGTTGATACTATTGCGGTATTTGAACTTTTTTCCTTGTACATGTATAACTTTTTAAAAAGAATGAGAAATATTGTATAAGTGCAACTATTTTTACTACAAATCTTTATTTCCATAAAATTATCAGTAAGTGTGTGGTCAATAGCTCTTATTATATAGCTATGATATCTTTTGAATTTGTTTATCTGGTAACACTAGCTCATGTTTGTAAATCCTTTGGAACTCCCAAAATGATTTTACATACATCACCTAATTTGTAAGATTACGTTAGCTTTTCGGTTTTCTTGTCTTAATATGTGATTATCTATTGAACTGCAGTTTTTTTTTTTTTTTCCCATCATGTCAACACACACAAAATAGGAAACCAGTAGTTGCAATTTTCTTGAGCAGTTCTTAATGGAATTTATTTAATAGTTTAGTACTTTTCTTTATTAAGTATTGGACCAAGCTGTAATGGAATGATAAGACTCACACTTCCAGAACAGAGCCTTCTGTTACTCGTGTGTTTATCCTGATGGCCATAGGACCATGCAAAATTCCGTCACGATATATGTCATCATCTTATTTGCAATGCAATCCCCCTTTTAAGACTATGTAGCAGCACTACATTTACTGACTCAAGGTTCATTTGAGATCTCTAGATCTTTTTTTTTTTTCTTTCTTGAGACAGAGTTTCATTCTTGTTGCCCAGGATGGAGTGCAGTAGCACAATCAGGGCTCACCACAACCTCTGCCTCCCGGATTCAAGCGATTCTCCTGCCTCAGCCCCCCTAGTAACTGGGATTATAGGCATGCGCCACCATGCCCCGCTAATTTTATATTTTTAGTAGAGATGGGGTTTCTCTGTGTTAGTCAGGCTGATCTCGAACTCCCGACCTCAGGTGATCCACCTGCCTCAGCCTCCCAAAGTGCTGTGATTACAGGCGTGGCCACCATGCCCGGCCCTCTAGATCTTTCTTAGTGTTTTAATTGCACATACTTAGTTACTCTCTTATACTTATAAGAATATCTTCTAAGCGGGGCCTGGTGGCTCATGCCTGTAATCACAGCACTTTGGGATGCTGAGGTGGGCAGATCGCTTGAGGTCAGGAGTTGAGACCAGCCTGGCCAACATGGTGAAACCCCATCTTTACTAAAAATACAAAAATTAGATGGGCATGTTTGCAGACACCTGTAATTCCAGCTACTCGGGAGGCTGAGGCATGACAATCGCTTGAACCTGGGAGGCAGAGGTTGCAGTGAGTTGAGATCAGGCCACTGCACTCCAGTCTGGGCAACAGAGCAAGACTCCATCTCAAAAAAACAAAACAAAATATTCTACAGTGAATAAAAGTATGAAAATGTTCTCAAATTGTATAGCGGCAATGCTTGCATAAATCTTTTTATGTACTAAAAACCACTGAATTGTATACTTTAAAAGGGTTAATATTATGGTATATGAATTATATTTCAGTTTTTAAAAAACAAATCAGAGTAGAAACCTGTGTTCTGAGGCTGCCAAAAGCCACTGATATTCTTAGTTATTCATACTAGATGCATTTGTAAAAGATATCACATTTTATACTCCCTGGACAAGTCTAGCCTCTGAAGTGGAGAGGCAAGGAGAAGTGATGGTCAAGATAAATAAATTATAATTTTCCATTACTCTGTGCATTACACATTTAAAGAAATTACTGGCCTGAACCTTTATTACAGCGATTATTACAGACCATGAGAAAAAGTATGGGTTTAATAGTTGGCTCTGCCATTTGCTACCTTGTGGCCTTGGGCATGTTCCTCAACCTCACAAGAACTCAGTTTCTACCTGTAAAAATGGGGATGTTGATGATGTACACTTCATAGGTTTTAAGGAGAGAGATTTTGCATAGAAAAGCTTCCCTAAGGAAAACAAACCTGAGAATCAGGAAGGTTACTACTGAAGAGGAATCTCCAAGTGAGGAGGGTTCTTTCAAGACAACCACAAAGGCTGATGATTCTCTGGCCTTAGTGTAGACAAAAGACACCATTGAGGCATTTGAGCAAGACTTTACTGACTGCTGTGTCACAGGGAAATACACAGAAAAATACAGATAGGGAAATGCACCGTTAATCTTCATGGCGCATGGCTTATAAGATCCCCCTGATCCTTGGGGATCACAGAACTGTTCCCATTTAACTGGGCGTCCAGGTAAAAGAGATGCCACTAAGAGAATTCCTCCCTCCTTACTCCTGGCCTTTTGCCATCAAGGTATCAGTTACCCCTGTCCCCAAGCTCCTTGCTCAGGAGTAAGTCCCTGCCTCTTCCAAAGCCCAGAGAGAGGAAAGTACAGCAGCACACCTTATCTTTTAAGTCAAGGTGGGGTTGACAAGGGTGAATGTTTTTTAAAAAAAAGTTTTGTTTCTTTTCTTTCCTAAGGCCCTGTGCATCCCTGTAGCCTGCCTACTCACCTATCCATTTGGCTGATAAAGGGCCAATTTTATTATTCTGGCAAAATGTAACCTAAAAACCAGGAAATAGTTGTCACCCTGTTTTATGTCTGTTTGAAGTGTGTGAAATGG
>NW_012114710.1:2483734-2484964 GCF_000951035.1 Colobus angolensis palliatus
AAAAAAAAAAAAAGAAAAGAAAAGAAAAAGAAAAAAGCCATTAGTACTGATTCTCTCTGAGGAGTAGGCCATGGAGTTGATGGGAGTGACAGCAGAAAGGCGAAGGAGATCTTTACATATCATAAACAATAAGATTGCTTTTATTTGTTAAGCAGACACTGTGTACCAAGTACCATTCTAAGCCCTTATCTCATTTAATTCTCACAACCAAATGAGGTTGAGGTACTGTTTTTTGCCTCACTTACGACGGAGAAAATCAGAGTTAAAAATAACTTGGTCCGCCTGGCCAACATAGTGAGACTCAGTCTCTACCAAAAATAGAAACACTTAGCAAGGCACGATGATGCATGTCTGTAGTCCCAGCTATTCAGGAGGTTGAGATAGAAGAATCGCTTGAGCCCAGAAACTTGAGGCTGCAGTGAGCCATGATTGCACCACTGCACTCCAGCCTGGGCAACAGGGTGAGGCCCCAATGCAAAAGAAAAGAAAAAAAAAAGTAGCATAGATGCTACTAACAGAACTGGGATTCCTAGCTAGGGAGTCTGACTCCGGAGACTGCTTTTAGCCAACATGCCATGCTGAATATGACCCCCTTATATATTTTGGAAAATCTTACTTATACACAAAAATAAGGCAGACTATGACAAAGTAAAACACTTCCCTATGAGATCTTGACTACAACACATGCACATGACCAATAACAAGCCACAAAAGTGAAACTATAATAAGTCTAATGTTTTAATGAGATCACATCTGAAATTCTATAACCTGCATGTTATCCCCTCAGATTGTTTATAAGATAGCCATGAATTATGAAGAACACTGGAAACATATTAAGTGACAATCTATAATAACTATGCATAGCACATTAGTTAGAATACATACTAAATATGTCATCAAGCCTTTTTTTTATATATTTGGAAGAAATTAGTATTTTATTTCAACTCCTTCATTTCACAAGAAGCCAAAGAAGTTAAGTGACTTGCCCAACCAAGGTGACACAGTGAATTAGTGGCAGGACTGTACTCAAAGCTTAGGTCCCCCGGCTCCCAATTCAATGCTCTTTCCCTGTTGTGTCCATGGCTACCCAGACAGTGCGGATCTCAGCTCACTGCAAGCTCCGCCTCCCAGGTTTACGCCATTCTCCTGCCTCCGCCTCCCAAGTAGCTGGGACTATAGGCGCCGGCCTCGTCGCCCGGCTAGTTTTTTTTGTATTCTTTAGTAGAGACG
>NW_012114710.1:2487924-2489566 GCF_000951035.1 Colobus angolensis palliatus
GTTGGTCAGGCTGGTCTCGAACTCCCGACCTCAGGTTATCCACCCACCTCAGCTTCCCAAAGTGCTGGGATTACAGGTGTGAGTCACTGCGCCCTGGCCAAAAAAATTTTATAACTAAAAAATGAAAGTTCTACTTGCTTGGGGGAAAAGAAAAACAAAAGACAAATCACCCAATCAAAAAATGGGCAAAATATTTGAATGGACATTTCTTTAAGAAATGTACACCAGTCGCAGTGGCTCACCTATAATCCCAGCACTTTGGGAGGCCGAGGTGGGTGGATTGCTTGAGTCCAGGAGTTTGGGACCAGGCTGGGCAACATGGCAAAACCCATCTCTACAAAAATTAGCTGGGTGTGGTGGTGCTCAGCTGTGGTCCCAGCTACTTGGGAGGCTGAGGTGGGAGGATGGCTTCAGGAGGTCGAGGCTGCTGTAAGCTGAGATGGTGCCACTGCACTCCAGCCAGGGCAACAGAGTGAGACCCTGTCTCAAACGAACAAGCATATATACACACACACACACACAAATGGATAATAAGTACATGAAAAAATGCCCACAAGAAAATACTACTTTTATCTACACTAAACTGGCTAAAAAAAAAAAAGTGTTGACAATATATGAAGAAATCGGAACCCTGATTCATTGTTGGGGGGATTGTAAAATGGCATAGCCACGTTGGGAAACAGCCCGACAATTCCTCGAAAGGTTAAACAAAGAATTACAATGTGACTCAGCAATTCCCGTCCTAGGTATATACCCAAGAAATGTGAAGCCATATGTGCATGGAAAATCTCGTACACAAATGTTCATAGCAGTATTATTCATAATAGCCAAAAAGGAGAGGATCGCTTGAGCACAGGAGGTGGAGGTTGCAGTGAGCCAAGATGGCTGCACTGCACTCCAGCCTAGGTGACATAGTGAGACCCTGTCACAAAAAAAAAAAAAATTAGCCAGAAAGTAGAAACAATCCGAATGTTCATCAACTGATGAAAGGCTAAGCAAAATGTAACACATCCCTACAAAAGAATATTAGTCTCACCAAGGCCAGCAGTGGGTGTTGACGCGATGTGATTTCTGCCCAGTGCTCTGAATGTCAAAGTGAAGAAATTCAATGAAGTGCGGGTAAATGGCAGGAGTAACTATGACTCTTTTAAAGTAGCCAAATGCCTCGTCATCTAATTAGTGACGCGCATGAATGGATAAACAAGATTCCCACTATCCCTATCTACTATCCAGCAAAACCACAGCCAAGGGAACTGGCTTGGTGGAATCAGCGGGGAAAGAAGACCCTATTGAACTTGACTCTAGTCTGGGCAGGGTGAAGAGACATGAGAGGTGTAGAATAAGTGGGAGGCCCCCCATGGCCCTGTCCCCTCGAGGAGGGTGGGTGGGGTCCGCTGGCCTTGCTAGAATAAAATACCTAGGAATCCAACTTACAAGGGATCTGAAGGACCTCTTCAAGGAGAACTACAAATCACTGCTCAACGAAATAAAAGAGGACACAAACAAATGGAAGAACACTCCATGCTCATGGATAGGAAGAATCAATATTGTGAAAATGGCCATACTGCCCAAGGTAATTTAAACATTCAATGCCATCCCCATTAAGCTACCAATGACTTTCTTCACAGAATTGGAAAAAAAA
>NW_012114710.1:2495071-2495618 GCF_000951035.1 Colobus angolensis palliatus
CCCCTGGGCCTCCCGCTCTAGAAGCCCATGGTGATCCTCATGTGCCATTCACCTGGCTTCTTGGCCCTAATTTCACACAGTTCGAAGCCAGAAACCTGCTGTTTGTGCCTACCTTCCCAGAGTCCTTCCTTCTTTCATTCATTGAACAAACATTCGTGGAGCATTTGCTTTTTGCCAGGGATTATGCAAGGCACAGGATATGGCAGCAAATAAGTCAACTTTGCTGTCGATATATTTCATAGTAGTCAATGTTGAGTTGAGGCATTTCTATTTGGCTATTAGTAGCATCGTTTTAGAAAGAGCCTCAAAATCCTCTCTAGTGGACTTCGTGTGAGAACACATATTTGAATAGAACTATTCAAGGATTTCACATGCAATATTCCATTTGATACTCAAATCTATTTTAAAAAAAGAAGGGAGGGCAGGTATTATCTTCTTTTTGCAGATGAGACCAATGAGATTTGGATAGTTTAAATGATTCCTTCAAGTTCACACAGCTGGTAAACAGCGAAGCTTGCTTGGGAACCCAGCTGCAACTTCTAATTGG
>NW_012114710.1:2495668-2497171 GCF_000951035.1 Colobus angolensis palliatus
GTAAAGAAGTACTGATACATGCTACAATCCAGATTAACCTTGAAAACTTTATGCTTAGTGAAAGAAAGGAATCACAAAGGCCACATGTCACATAATTCAATTTATGTGAAATGTCCAGAATAGGCAAATCCATAGAGACAGAAAGTAGATTAATGGTTGCCAGGGGCTAGAAGCAAAGGAAGAATGGGGAATTTCTGCTAATGTATACAGGGTTTCTTTTTGGGGTGATAAAATGTTCTAAAATTAGATAGTGATGTTGAGTTTACAACTCTGATACACTAAAAACCACTGAGCTGTAAAAGGTTGAATTTTATGGTGTGTGAATAATATGTCAATAAAGCTGTTTTAAAAAAGAACTTATCATATGGCATTAAAATTATGTCTTTATGTGTATTTCTTCCTCCTACTAGAATTAGACTACATGACAGGCAGCAAATACAAGAAAGAAATTAAGAAACAAAGAATAAGGCCGGGCGCGGTGGCTCAAGCCTGTAATCCCAGCACTTTGGGAGGCCGAGACGGGTGGATCACCAGGTCAGGAGATCGAGACCATCCTGGCTAACATGGTGAAACCCCGTCTCTACTAAAAAAAATACAAAAAACTAGCCGGGCGAGGTGGCAGGCGCCTGTGGTCCCAGCTACTTGGGAGGCTGAGGCAGGAGAATGGCGTAAACCCGGAAGGCGGAGCTTGCAGTGAGCTGAGATCCGGCCACTGCACTCCAGTCCGGGCGACAGAGCAAGACTCCGCCTCAAAAAAAAAAAAAAAAAAAAAGAAACAAAGAATAAAAATAAGAATGACAGAAGAAAAAAACAAAAAACAAAAAAATAGAATTAGACTATGAGCTTTCTTCATCCTTACACATGGTAGATACTCAATGAACACAATAAATACATGATGATCTAGTAATTAATTCATTGATCTAATCTTTGAAAGAAGTTTAAGACATTAACAGGCAGTTGGAAGGGAAGATTATTCCCTGCAAACACAGTGGCTGAGCACAGAGAAGGAAGGAAAGTAGGCTTGAGCAGCCAGCAGTCCTTGATTGGCTAGGAGAAGCAGGGAAGGAAGCAGTACAGTTAAGGGATTAAGGGCTGTACTACCTACTAAATTTGCTCCATATTTAATTGTTGTTAAATGTTGTTAATTCGTAGTGTTTGGCTGACTAAAAATATTTTCAGAGAAAATGATGATTCAGTCTCTTTCCCCTGCATTTTTTCCTGTCTCCTTAGTGTAATCAAAAGCTACAAGTGAGGCTGGGTGCGGTGGCTCACACCTGTAATCCCAGAATTTTGGGAGGCCGAGGCAGGTGGATCACTTGAGGTGGGGAGTTTGAGACCAGCATGGCCAACACGGAGAAACCTCATCTCTACTAAAAATGCAAAAATTAGCCAAAGTTGTGGTGTGTGCCTGTAGTCTCAGCTATTTGGGAGGCTGAGGCAGGAGAATGGCTTGAACCCGGGAGGCGGAGGTTCAGGGAGCCGAGACTGTGCCACTGCACTCCA
>NW_012114710.1:2498431-2506136 GCF_000951035.1 Colobus angolensis palliatus
ACCCGGGAGGCGGAGCTTGCAGTGAGCTGAGATCCAGCCACTGCACTCCAGTCTGGGCGACAGAGCAAGACTCCATCTTAAAAAAATAAAAAATAAAAAATAAGGCAGCAAAGTACTGTTGGGTTTGCTCTTTTTAAATTTTTAATAAGCCATCACTGTGTTTATTATCAATTTAATAAACAAACAACCATCAAGAAGCAAAGTAATGAAAGGGACATTGTGAAAATATGTTTCTGTGAGACTTGTAAGTGCACAGCTAATGCGAACAGAAATCAAATTTTTAGCAAAAGATGTAGTTCCTGACTGGTGGGGGTCACCCAGAACTCTCTCCTGGAGATCCTTCTCATTTACCTCAGCTGTGGGCCTCTGTGTGAATGATTTCCAAATTGAGTTCAACAGGTGTTGAATCAATGGCCTACAGAATGTGTTGTGCACTCAGAATATAAACAAGAAAGAAGCTCACCTCAGGTTTCAGAGCTCCCAGCCTGCATTAGGAAAATGAATAATTAAAATACAATGTATGTTGCTTAAGCCCAGGAGTTTGAGATCAACCTGGGCATCATAGGGAGAAACCGTCTCTGCAAAAAATTAAAAAGTAGCCAGGTGTGGTAGAGAATGCCTGTGTGGGCTAACGTGGGAGGATGACTTGAGCCCACGAAAGGTTGAGACTGCAGTGAGCCATGTTGGTGCCAGTGCACTCCAGCCTAGGTGAGAGAGCAAGAACCCATCTCAAAAATAAAACAAAACACCCCCCCCCCAAAAAAACCCACACCACACACACAACAAAATAAAACCAATGGGGGCATGGTGGCTCATGCCTGTAATCCTAGCACTTTGGGAGGCCAAGATAGGTGGATCACTTGAGCCCTGGTATTTGATACCAGCTTGGGCAACATGGTGAGACCCTGTCTTGACAGAAAATAAAAAATTAGCTAGACCTGGTGGTGCATGCCTGTACTCCCAGCTACTTGGGAGGCTGAAGTGGGAGGATCACTTGAGCCCATGAGGTCAAGGCTGCAGTGAGTCATGATCATGCCACTGCACCCCAGACTGGGCAGCAGAGTGAGACTCTGTCTCAAACAAAACAAAACAAACAAAAAACAATGAATACATCTGATAATGGGCAAGTGCTCTAATGATGTAGAAGTTTTTCTAAAAAATAAGGTGAGGAAGTACTTAAGTGTAGTAAACATTATAATTCTACATCTGAAATCGTAAATCTTTCAATCTCTAAGCTTTCCAGTTTCCTTAATGAAAATAAATAACATTTTTATTGAATACTTATGCAGTGGACATTATGCTAACTGCTTTTCAGATGGTGTATCTCATTTAATCTTCATAACAACCTTATTATTATTTTCTTCATTTTACAGATCAGGAATCTGAGGCACAGGGAGGTTAAATGACTTGCTCCAGGTCCCACAGCCAAGAAATGGGAAGAGCCAGTTTGGGCTCCTAAGAGCATCCTCTTAATTGTGACCCTGTATGGCCTCTTTTTCTCCTAATGCAATGTTCTCTGATCTTACCAAGACCTCCAAACCTTGGCTTCTGTTTTCTCCAGTCTCTCAGCTGTCACCTTTCCTTCTCTCTCTATCCTCCTGCCATGCCAGACCACTCACAGCTACCCCCTGGTGTGTGGTGTGGCATCTCTTTATCTTTGCACACATGTTCCCACTACCTGGATGAGCCAACCACAAAGCCACCAAACTCATTTGCAAATCTGGCCAAATGAAAGATGAAAATGAGCCATAATAGTACAGGGTATATTTGAAACATTGGCCGGGCCCAGTGGCTTATGTCTATAATCCCAGCACTTTGGGAGGCCGAGGTGGGTAGATCACGAGGTCAGGAGATCGAGACCATCCTGGCTAACATGGTGAAACCCCGTCTCTACTAAAAAAAAAAAAAAATAGCCAGGCAAGGTGGTGGGCGCCTATACTCCCAGCTACTCAGGAGGCTGAGGCAGGACAATTGCTTGAACCCAGGGGTTGGAGGTTGTAGTGAGTCAAGATTGAGCTACTTCACTCCAGCCTAGGCAAAAGAGGGAAACTCCATCTAAAAGAAAAAGAAAAGAAACATTAATGTCACTTCTATAACACTGAAAGAATTTAAGAGATTACGGAAGTGGAAAACCTATGGTAGCATTTATATGTGAAAAGATCTTATTCGTAGAATGTAGAGAACACATTCTCTCTAAGTGCAGTTGCAATATGCACATAATTTCATCCTGTATTGTAGGACAAAGATATACACAGTTAATACCCCAAGTTATTATTTCTATATATGGCATTCTTAGACTATAACAAAACAAAAATTTTAATGTGTTTCAATGCAATGTCTTTAAAAATAAATAAGCATACGTATGTATGTGTATGTGTGGCGCATATATATGTATATATACATATAGTCTCCTAAAACCTAAATCATAAAGCGAATCTGAGTCATATCATCAGTTTTGTGAATAACAAAAATTAAAATATAAGATATAAATCAAATGCTGTTGAATCACTATCTAGAGGAAAATTTCCTTGCACTTAGATGCTTGTAGTAATAAGAAGTTTTGTTAAAGCATAATGAAATAAGTATCTTTCTAAATACTGTAAAAAGAAACAAAGTATCTCCTTATTCCAGTTTTGCCATGTCTTAAAATTTTGTCACATTGTATGCAAAATTAGGGACTTGAAAAATCAGTTTTGTTAATTTTTTTTGAGACATGCCGTCTCACTACGTTACCCAGGCTGGTCTGGAAATCTTGGGCTCTGCCCGCCTTGGGATCCCAAAGTGCTGGGATTACAGGTATGAGCCACTGTACGTGGCCAGTTTTGTTAATTTTTAAAGAACTGCATTGGAGCCGGGCGCGGTGGCTCAAGCCTGTAATCCCAGCACTTTGGGAGGCCGAGACGGGCGGATCACAAGGTCAGGAGATCGAGACCATCCTGGCTAACACGGTGAAACCCCGTCTCTACTAAAAATACAAAAAATTAGCCGGGTGAGGTGGCCAGCGTCTGTGGTCCCAGCTACTCGGGAGGCTGAGGCAGGAGAATGGTGTGAACCTGGGAGGCGGAGGTTGCAGTGAGCTGAGATCCAGCCACTGCACTCCAGCCTGGGCAACAGAGCAAGACTCCGTCTCAAAAAAAAAAAAAAAGAACTGCATTGGTTTGCTTATCAATTCTATTTTTGGTTTTTATCTTATACAACTAATCAACAAATCAACAGCTGGCTCGGGAAAAAAATAAGAAATCACTAGCTTAGTAAAATAAAAGGAAAATTCAAATTAACAAAATCATGGACAGAGAAAAGCCAGCATAACTCAAACATATTTTAATGACAAAATGTTATTTTAAGCTATAAGCTTATAAAATATGTTAAAGGAATGGAAGAGGATAACTGCTTATAATAGGGTAAGGATACTACACTCAAGGCAGCTGGAGAGAAACCATGAAGCTACACCCGAGAGAGAGAAATAGGTACTTATCAAATGAGTAATAGAACAACAACAGTAACAACCCACCATTTTATCCACTATTTCTGGAAGTGGAAAGGGGAAGAAGGGCACAGTGACTCAGGCCTGTAATCCCAGCACTTTGGGAGGTTGAGATGGGAGGATCACTTGAGGCCAGGAGTTCGAGACCAGCCTGGTCAACGTAGTGAGACCCCCCCCATCTCTATTTATTTTTAACAAGTAAGAATATATTGTCTTATAATAAAAATATGTATAAAAAGAAAAGAGGTAGAAGTTTTCTGGAGCAACATTTAGAAATGTCAAGATTTTGTTTTTGTGGCTACCATTTGACCCAACAACTATAATTTAGATAGTTTTTTACTAAAGAAAGTTTAAACATGATTTTTTTTTTTTTTCTTTTTGAGATGGAGTCTTGCTCTGTAGCCCAGGCTGGAATGGAGTGGCACAATCTCGGTTCACTGCAACCTCCATCTCCTGGGTTCAAGCAATTTTTCTGCCTTAACCTCCCCAGTAACTGGGATTACAGGCACCTGCCACCGACGGCCAGCTAATTTTTGCATTTTTTGTGGACACGGGGTTTCGCCATGCTGTCCAGGCTGGTAAAAAATATTTGAACTCCTGAGCTCAAAGTGATCTGCCTGCCTTGACCTTCCAAAAGTGCTGGCATTACAGGCATGAGCCAACACGCCTAGCCAGTTTTTAAGGAAACAGTCTGTCCTGGTTCTTTTTCTACCTCTCAAGCTGGGCCTTTTTAGTAGTAGCTGTTGCTGTGTCTCCTCCTCTGAATGCCCATCTCACTGCACCATCTTTCTCTTGTTCGCTGTCTGGCTTCATTTGTTGATGACTTCCAAGTCCCCTGGTCATCAGTACAGACCTGTCTTCCCAGTGCTAGGATCCTCTAGTTCAGAGGCTGGGCTTCAATCCTGTTTCTACCACCCACTAGATAGGTGAACTTAGGTGACTTACTAAGCTTATCTATTAATTCTTCATCAAATCTGAAAACAAAATTACCTCTGCTGGGCGCAGTGGCTCACGACTGTAATCCCAGCGCTTTGGGAGGCCAAGGTTGGGGGAATCACTTGAGGCCAGAAGTTCGAGACTAGCCTGGCCAGCATGACAAAACCTGTCTGTACTAAAAATACAAAAATTTCAGCCGGGTGGGGATTACAGGAATGAGCCACCATGCCCGGCAGTGAATTGAATTTTAACCAGCATCCTGGATGATTCTGAAGCATGACTCTCAAGACTTCAGAAGTATGCAGAACTAAATTAGAATCACTTGGAGAGTTTTTGAAATTTCCCCATGCCCAGCCTCCAGGCATACCTATTAAACCAAAATCTGGGGTGGAGCCCAGGCCCCAGTGTTTGTCAGAGCGCTCCAGGTGATTCCAATGTGCACCTAAGCTAGAGAACCACTGCTTAGGCTCAAGCTAAGGTAATTTTTTTTTTTTTTTGAGACGGAGTCTCGCTCTGTTGCCCGGGCTGGAGTGCAGTGGCCGGATCTCAGCTCACTGCAAGCTCCGCCTGCCGGGTTTACGCCATTCTCCTGCCTCAGCCTCCAGAGTAGCTGGGACTACAGGCGCCCGCCACCTCGCCCGGCTAGATTTTTGTATTTTTTAGCAGAGACAGGGTTTCACCGTGTTAGCCAGGATGGTCTCGATCTCCTGACCTCGTGATCCGCCCGTCTCGGCCTCCCAAAGTGCTGGGATTACAGGCTTGAGCCACCGCGCCCGGCCAAGCTAAGGTAATTTAATAGCTATTATTTATAAAGCACTTAAAATGTGCCAAACTTTGAACTTCCTTATTTGCATTTCCATATAGGACTTTGGTATTATTATTCCCATTTTACCGAAATTAATACTGAGGTTTAGCAACGTTTGCATCTTGCCTGTATGCACTGAGTTAGGAAAGCCAGGATTCAAATTCAAGATTTTCTAACTCAAAGTCTGGGCCACAGCTCACTTGCTGTCAGATAATACAGAATCTTAGAGCTACCATTAGGGTATGAGCAAGAATAGTCAGTGGCAATGTGAGCCCAGAGGCTTCAGAGGAGGTTTGCAAAAAAGCAGCGTTTAGCTCTCCTGGTAGAAGAGCTCAGGCTCAAAACTCAGACAAACCTGACTTTACTGCTGCCTCTGCCCAAGGCCTCCTTTGTGACTTACCCTTCTTGAGCCTCAGTTTCCTCAGATATAAAATGAAGATAACAATACTTACTTTGTGGAATTGCTGTGAAAAGTAAATGAGATAACACCCATGGAAGTGTCTGGCATGTACTAAGCACACAATAAATATTTGTATATCCCTAGCCAACAATAAATTCCAATCCCACTTTGGCCCAGCCTGTTAGGGCCTAAGAGTTGGTGGTGGTGGTGATTGCTGTGAGAATGAAACTTGGGAGTAGTAACTTCTCTGTGCATCAGTGTTTTCTAGTAGTTGACTCTATTTCCATTTTCTATTCCTAATTCAGTCCCTAGTGAGAGCCGATGCTTTCCTTCCCTCCCTGCTGCTGTTTGAATCAGCCCCACCCAAGCCTTTGCTTGGATGCTTTTATGAATCACCTCCCTTTTCTAGTTTGACAGTCATTCTGCCAAATCCCTCCTCCTCCTCTCCTGAATAGGTCAGATCTGTCTTCCTCACCTCACTAACCACCCCCTCTTGTGGTCCGTCACCTACAGGTCTTGCCCACCCTTAAGGCCTAAGCATAATTACAGGGTTGGCCTGCACAGTCTTAGGTCAATGGCAGATGTTGTGGTAATAACCTCCTGGATCATATGATCACTATGTCTACTGGATGGTTTTTGTTTGTTCGTTTGTTTTTGGAGACCCTGTTTCAAAAATAAACTCCCACCCTGGAGGAAAGGGTCCAAATGAAGTGACCCTCTAACTTCTCATTCTCCACCTAGATTAATCAGCCTCTTTTTCAGCATCTTACCACTCCTGGCTAGAAAGGCTTGTTTCTTCAGACTCAGACAAAACTTAAAGGAACTTAGAAAGAGATTTTTTTTTTTTTGAGACTTGAATAGAGTTGTGCGATCTCTGCTCACTACAACCTCTACCTCCCTGGTTCAAGTGATTCTTGTGCCTCAGCCTCCCAAATAGCTGGGATTACAGGCATGTGCCACCACACCAAGCTAATTTTGTATTTTTTTAGTAGAGACGGGGTTTCTCCATGTTGGTCAGGGTGGTCTTGAACTCCCAACCTCAGGTGATCCGCCTGCCTCGGCCTCCCAAAGTGCTGGGATTACAGGCCACAGCACCCAGCCAAATTTTTGTATTTTTTAGTAGAGATAGGGTTTCACCATGTTGGCCAGGCTGGTCCCAAACTCCTGGCCTCAAGCGATCCACCTGCCTCAGTCTCCCAAAGTGCTGGAATTACAGGTGTGAGCCACCGTGCCAGCCTAGAGAGGGAATTTTGTACCCATGCCTTTTGTTTTGTACATGAGGAAGCAAATAGCTCTACGTTAACTGGCAAGTTGCTGATGGAGCCCAGACTATAAGACAGGTTCTCTTACCTTCTACAAAGCCCTCTTGCATCAGGAAGCTGTTTCACAGTAGAGACACCCCTGGACTAGAGCTGCAGTCTTGTATGGTGGCCATGGAACCTTAAAGCAGGATCTATTTTAGTCTTCAACTTGTGGATCTCTTTGGGCTTCAGTGACTTTCTTGATATGTATATTTTTAATTTTATTAGAGACTCAGTCTTCCTATGTTGTTCAGGCTGGTCTAGAATTCCTGGGCCCCAGTGATCCTCCCACCTTAGCCTCCCAAAGTGATGGAATTACAGGCATAAGCCACCATGCCCAGCCTATTTTTGTTAATATTTAAAAATTGTGTATTGGCCAGGCAAAGTGGCTCACACCTGTAATCCCAGGACTTTGGGAGGCCAAGGCGAGCAGATTACTTCAGGTCAGGGGTTCGAGACCAGCCTGACCAAAATGGTGATACTTCGTCTCTGCTAAAAATACAAAAGTTAGCTGGGCGTGGTGGTAGGCACCTGTAATTCCAGCTATTCGGGAGGCTGAGGCAGGAGAACAGCTTCAACCCAGGAGGCAGAGGTTGTAGTGAGCTGAGATCACACCACTGCACTCCAGCCTGAGCAACAGAGCGAGACTCTGTCTCAAAAATAAATAAATAAATAAATAAAATAATTGCATATTGGCCTGCGTGTGGCAGTTCATGCCTGTGATCCCAGAACTTTGGGAGGCTGGGGTGGCTGGATTGCTTAAGCTCAGGTTTTCCAGG
>NW_012114710.1:2506741-2517343 GCF_000951035.1 Colobus angolensis palliatus
CTAGTTTTTTGTATTTTTTTTAGTAGAGACGGGGTTTCACCATGTTAGCCAGGATGGTCTCGATCTCCTGACCTCGTGATCCACCCATCTCGGCCTCCCAAAGTGCTGGGATTACAGGCCTGAGCCACCGCGCCTGGCCCGGAGACCTCATTTCTTAAATAAAATAAAATTGTCCAGGTGCAGTGGCTCATGCCTATAATCCCAACACTTTGAAAGGCCAAGGCAGGCAGATCATTTGAGGTCAGGAGTTTGAGACCAGCCTGGCCAACATGTTGAGACTCCGTTTCTACTAAAAATTACAAAAACAGGCTGGGCGCGGTGGCTCCCACCTGTAATCCCAGCACTTTGGAAGGCTAAAGTGGGCAGATCACCTGAGTTTAGGAATTCAAGACCAGCCTGGCCAACATGGTGAAACCCTGTCTCTACTAAAAATATAAAAATTAGCCAGGCATGGTGGCATGTGCCTGTAGTCCCAGCTACTAGGGAGGCTGAGGCAGGAGGATCGCTTGAACCCAGGAAGTGGAGGTTGCAGTGAGCCGAGGTTGCACCACTGCACTCCAGCCTGGGTGATAGAGCGAGACTCCATCAAAAAAAACAAAAAACAAAAACAAACAAACAAATACAAAAATTAGCCAGAGGCAGTGTGGTAGTGCACACCTGTAATCCTAGCTGCTCAGGAGGCTGAGGCAGGAGAACACTTGAACCCAGGAGACAGAGGTTGCTGTGAGCCGAGATTGAGGCACTGCACTCCAGCCTGGATGACGGAGTGAGACTCCATTTCTAAATAAATAAATAAATAAACAAATAAAATAGAATAAAATAAAATAAAAAGATTGTGTATTAATTAAAATGTGATCATAGTAGGAACATACAGAAAAAGAAGAAAAGGGGCTGGGCGTTATGGCTCATGCCTGTAATCCCAGCACTTTGGGAGGCTGAGGCAGCTGGATTTCTTGAGCTCAGGAGTAAGAGACCAATCTGGGCAACATGGCAAAATGTCATCTCTACTTAAAATACAAAAATTAGCTGGGCGTGGTGGCATGTGCCTGTAGTCCCAGCTACTCGGGAGGCCTAGGTGGGAGGATCCCTTGGGCCCGGGAGGTGGAGGTTGCAGTGAGCCATGATTTGCCACTGCACTCAGCCTGGGCAACAGAGTAAGACTCAGTCTCAGAAATAAAAATAAAAAAATTTTTAAAAAGAAGAAAAATCAAAAGAAAGGGACAGAAAAGAAGGTGGGGGACAGAAGCAACCAAAAGTACGTGACAAGAAAAGGGAAGGAAAAGGGCAATAAAATCTGAGGTATGGAATGCATAAGCATGTGTATCAGCCTTGTTGGTCAAAGGCCACCCTTACCATCTGGTTCGTTGCAGCCATAATCATGTGGAGAACCTCACCATCCCTACCATCAATCCCAATTGCCCCACCCCACAGACCTAAGGCACTAGTACTCTTCACTCCTTTCCTTCCCCCCGCCTTTTTGTTTTGTTTTGTTTTTTTGAGATGGAGTCTTGCTCTGTCACCCAGGCTGGAGTGCAGTGACATGATCTTGGCTCACTGCAGCCTCCTTGGTTCAAGCGATTCTCCTGCCTCAGCCTTCAGAGTAGCTGGGATTACAGGCATGCACCACCATGCCCAGCTAATTTTTGTATTTTTAGTAGAGATGGGGTTTCACCATGTTGGCCAGACTGGTCTTGAACTCCTGACCTCAAGTGATCCACCCATTTCAGCCTCCCAAGGTGCTGGGATTACAGGCGTGAGCCACTATGCCCAGCCTGCCTCTCTTTAATACTGTCCCCCATCAATAGCTGAGTCCAAAAGAGTCAGGGAAAACTCAGGGTGAATCTGTGTTGGAATTGTTGGCTCAGAAATAAAAAAATGTTGCAATGTTCAGTGTAGAATTTAGGTTCTACTGCTTCTCAAGGTAGGAGACACTCTTGAGATTTTATTTTGGGGAATGTGTTGCTTGACTGATTTAATTAAACCTTCCAGGGTCAAATATAGATTTACTCCATTTCTAACTCACTCACTCAAAGCACAGTGAGTCAACCTGGGGACTATAAGAGCAAGGCTGGATCTTTTTTCATTACCCTTTAGTATTAGTTTGCTTTCACACTGCTGATGTACAAACCCGAGACTGGGAAGAAAAAGAGGTTTAATTGGACTTACAGTTCCACATGGCTGGGGAAGTCTCAGAATCTTGGTGGGCAGCAAAAGGCACTTCTTACATGGTGGCGGCAAGAGAAAATGAGAAAGCAGCAAAAGCAGAAAGCCCTGATAAACCCATCAGATCTCATGAGACTTATTCACTATCACGAGAATAGCAGAGGAAAGACCGGCCCCCAGGATTCAATTACCTCCCTCTGTGTCCCTCTCACAACATGTGGGAATTCTGGGAGATACAATTCAAGTTGAGATTTGTGTGGGGACACAGCCAAACCATATTACCTTTGGAAAAGTTTATAATGCACAGGCAAGAATCAGGAGCCAGAGATACAACCTGACTTATTCATTTTTTAAATAGAATTTTTTATTGAGATAATTACAGATTCATATGCAGTTGTAAGAAGTTATACAGAGGCCGGGCGCGGTGGCTCAAGCCTGTAATCCCAGCACTTTGGGAGGCCGAGACGGGCGGATCACGAGGTCAGGAGATCGAGACCATCCTGGCTAACACAGTGAAACCCCATCTCTACTAAAAAATACAAAAAAATAGCCGGGCGAGGTGGCGGGCGCCTGTAGTCCCAGCTACTCGGGAGGCTGAGGCAGGAGAATGGCGTAAACCCGGGAGGCGGAGCTTGCAGTGAGCTGAGATCCGGCCACTGCACTCCAGCCTGGGCGACAGAGCGAGACTCCGTCTCAAAAAAAAAAAAAAAAAAAAAGAAGTTATACAGAGAAATCTAGTGTACTTTTAATCCAGGTTTTCCCAGTGGTAACATTTTGCAAAACTGTAGCATGATATCATAGGAGGCTATTAATATTGACATAATCCATTATTCAGGCTTCTCCAGTTTTATATGTACTCATTTGTATGTATGTGTTTATTCAGATCTATGCACTTTTTATCACAAGTGAAGGTCCATGTATCCATCAAGTCCAGATACTGAACAGTTCCATCACCATAAAGATTCTTTGTGCTGCCCTATTATAACCACACGAATCTCCCTCCTGCCCCACCTCCTCCCACCATACCTAACACCTGGCAACTGCATTCAAGTTCTAAAATTTTGTCACTTCAAAAATTGTATATACATATAATAATCATAGCATATGGAACCTTTTGGCATTGGCTTTTTCTACTCAGCATAATTTCCTGGAGAGTCATCTAAATTGCTACACGTATGGATAGCTTGTTGCATTTCATTGCTAAGTTCATATGCTTTTTTTTTTGAGACAGGGTCTAGCTCTGTTGCCCGGGCTGGAGTGCAGTGGTGCGATCACAGCTCACTGCAGCCTCATCCTCCTGGGCCAGAACAATCCTCCCACCTCAGCCCCCCGTGAGTAGCTGGGACTATGAGTGTGTGTCACCACACCCTGCTAATTTTTGTATTTTTAGTAGAGATGGGTTTTTACCATGTTGCCCAGGCTGGTCTCTGGGCTCTTGAGCTCAAGTGATCTTCCTACCTCAGCCTCCCAAAGTGTAGGGATTACAGGCATGAACCACAGTGCCCGGCCCTCATTCACTTTTTTATTCTGTGATTGTAAACAACTACCTTTGGAGTTTGTGCTTTTCTACTTGCAGGGCCTTTGAAGTTACCTTAACCCACGTAAGCCTCCATTTATTCATCTGTTTGTTGTTTTTTTGTTTTGTTTTGTTTTGAGATGGAGTTTCATTCTGTATCCCAGGCTGGAGTGCAGTGGTGCAATTTCGGTTCACTGAAACCTCCGCCTCCTGGGTTTAAGTGATTCTCCTGCCTCAGCCTCCCAAGTAGGTGAGACTACAGGTGCACACCACCACGCCTGGCTAATTTTTGTATTTTTAATAGAGACAGAGTTTCACCATGTTGGCCAGGCTGATCTGGAACTCTTGACCTCAAATGATCCACCTGCCTCGGCCTCCCAAAGTGCTGGGATTACAGGCATGGGTCATTGCACCCGGCCGTTGTTGTTTTAACGATGGGATATTGACAATAGTATAGTTTTCCCCAGGATTGATATAAAGATCAAATAAGATGGTAAGCATAATGATGCGTTGTGAACTGTGTACTACACATGTAGAATGTTATGATAATGGCCTTATTATGGGTCCTTTCATAAAGGAAGCTCCTGTTTTAAATTTTGTTTTCCATGCTTCTTCCAGACATATCAAATTCCTCCCATTTTGGGATTTTCTTCCAGCCAGCTAAACAGAAGGGGAATAGGGATTTGACTTTCAGGCCTCCCTTGAGGAAACCGCTTACTTGCTGCAGGGAGAAATAGAGAAAGAAAGCATGAAGCTTTCAGGGCTCTTTTCAATTATTCTCAAACCCATTCTGATTTCAGGATACTCTGTGCAGTTTGCACAACAGCATCCAAATTGATCAAAACAACTTCACTATTACATAAAAAACCAGTTTATATGGCAAAAAATCCCTCTAATTCTGTGTGTGCAGCCTCAAATCACATTCACAAACACATATATCTGTGAAAAAGAGCAGAATGTCTGTGGTTATCTGTTTTTGAGTTTTTCTGTAAATATTCACTTTATGTCCTACTAGAGCTCACTAGAAGACACGTGATAATAAGTTCTAAAGATTGAAGAAAAAATTTAGGGGAGATAAACTTAAAATCAGAAAATTCTATTTATTAACCTTTTTTTTTTTCTTTTCTCAAACAAGGAGAAGGTACTGGTGGGAGTGTTTCTGCCTAGTTCATTCTTTTTTTTCTGAGACTGGGTCTCATTCAGGCTGGAGTGCAGTGGCGTGATCTTGGCTCACTGCAAACTCTACCTCATGGGTTCATCTTCTACTCAAATTCAGGCAAACCAGAATTATCTCAGAATTCCAATATAGATTCCAATTTCCTCTCCTACTAATTTAATAGGTTTGGGATAGGACCAGGAAACTGTTTTTGTTTTTTAAAGTTCAGTATGTCATTCTGATGTTGGCCAGGTTGGAAACTTCTATTTGAGATATTTCTTCAGTGCACCCTCATGGACTTTTCCTGACATATCTGGGTATTTCTCTTTCCTGTAAAATCTGTCCTTATGGAAGTTTTCCTTTCTATCAAAACCTAGTTCCACTGGGTTTTCAACTTCCTTCCTCACCTGGAACTACCCTTGTCAAGGTCATGATCACTTCTCTCTCTCCTAACAGCACAGCAGCATTTGACTGTGTTGACCATATCCTCTTGACCTGAAATAACTTCAACCCTTATTTCTGAAATGTTAGACTCTCGTACCTCTCAAATTCTTTTTTCTCAGCTCCTTTACTGGCCCTACCTCCCCTGTCTCACTCTTCAGGGTCCTGGATCCTGGAGCCTTGGCTGGGCTCTCTTCTGCTTTGTCTGCACTCTGTTCCTAAGTGCTCCTGTTTAGGTAGTTGGCTTTAAATACTATCCATATGCTAACAGCATTTACAGTTCTACCTCTTCCAGAGCTGCTTGCTTGACGTCTCCCTTGGATATCTACTCGGCATTTCAAATGGAACAAGTTCAAAATAGAACTCTTAGCCAGGTATGGTGGCTTCTGGCAAAGCGCTATAATCCTAGCATGTTGGGAGACTGAGGCAAATGGATTGCTTGAGCCCAGGAGTTCAAGACCAGCCTTGGCAACATTGCGAAACACTGTCTCTACTAAAACCAACAAAATTACCGGGCATGTTGGCATGCGCCTATGGTCACAGTTACGTGGAAGGCTGAGGTGGGAGGATTGCTTGAGCCTGGGAAGTCAAGGCTGCTGTCAACCATAATCCCACCACTGCACTCAAGCCAGGGTGACAGAGTGAGACCCTGTCTCAAGAAAAAAGACACACATACACACAAAAGACAACAATAAAAAAACCACAACAAAAAAAATATAACTTATTTTTTATTTTATTTTATTTTTTTTAAGAGATAGGATTTTGCTATGTTGCCCAGGCTGGTATTGCCTCAAGCGATCCTCCCTCCTTGGCCTCCCAAAGTGCTGGGATTACAGGCATGAGGCACCAGGCCCAGCCCAAAAATAGAACTCTTGTTTCCCCCATTGACACCACCAGCCTAGTTCTACAGTCTTCCTCATTTAATTGAACAGCACCACCATCCAGGCAGTTGTTCAAGAGAAAAACGTAACTCTTATCTTCCTTCCACTTCTCACCATCTTTCTGCTACTTCTCAAGTCCATACCACCATCATCTTTCATTAAAACTATTACAATTATTCCCTAATTGGTTTCTCTGCTTCCATTCTTGCCTCCTTAGAGCTGATGCTCCACTGAGCACTATTTAAAATGTAGGCTGGGTGTGGTGTTTCCTACCTGTAATCCTAGCTCTTTGGAAGGCCAAAGAGGGAGATCACTTGAAGTCAGGAGTTCAAACCAGCTTGGGCAACAAAGCAAGACCTTGTCTCTACAGAAAATTAGCAGGGTGTAGTGGCACCTATCTATAGTCCTAAACACTCAGGAGGCTGAGACAGGAGGATTGCTTGAGCCTGAGAGATGGAGGCTGCAGTGAACCATGATTGTGCCACTGCATTTCAGGCTGAGCAGGCAGAGCAACACACTGTCTCTTAAAAAAGGAAAAAAATATAAATGAGGTCAGACCACTCTCTTGTTTAAAACCCTCTAATGACTTTTCATAGCAAATAGAATAAGATACAGCCCTTATTTTGTTTTTGTTTTTGTTTTTTATTTTTTATTTTAAATTAAAAAAAATTATTTTCATAGAGACAAGGTCTTGCTATGTTGCCCAGGCTGTTCTTGAACTCCTGAGCTCAAGCGCTCCTCCAGCCACAGCCTCCCAAAGTGCTGAGATTACAGGCATGAGCCATTGGGCCCAGCCCAGCCCAGCCCCTTATTTTGAAGCCTACAAAGTCTAAACAATATGATCTCTGAGCCCCCACAGTGCTGTCCCCTCTTACCACAGATCATTGCATTGCAGACTCCATGGCATTTCAAGGCTGTTGAGCCTTGGCTCAAACATCACCCTTCCTGAGAGAGACTTTTCCTGAGCTTCTAATCTGAAGAGTCCTCCAACCAACCTGAAAGACTCTCTTGTTACCTGATGTGTTTTCTTCATTGCCCTTTCACTATCTGAGATTTTGCTTGTTTATTGCTGGTCTAGCCCCACTAGCATCAAACCCCATCTCCACAAAGCACATGCTCTATTAACCTGTATTTAATAAGTCATTCATTCACACCACAGAATAAATGACTCCAAGTATTCAGTTTCCCTTCCCTCCCCTCCCCTCCCCTCTCTTCTCAGACAGAGTTTTGCTCTTGTTGCCCAGGCTGGAGTGCAATGGCGTGATCTCGGCTCACCGCAATCTCTGCCTCCTGAGTTTCAAGCAATTCTCCTGCCTCAGGCTCCTGAGTAGCTGGCATTACAGGCGTGCGCCACCACACCCGGCTAATTTTGTATTTTTAGTAGAGACGGGGTTTCCCCATGTTGGTCAGGCTGGTCTTGAACTCCTGACCTTAGGTGATCCACTCAGCCTCCCAGAGTGCTGGGATTACAGGCCTGAGCCACCATGCCCAGCCAGTATTCCATTTTTCTTGGGCATTTCATTTTAACTAGGACCAAAGTTTTAAGGTAAGGAAAGCACAGGCTAGTAAGATTTTAAATATTAATTTACTGACTGAGGAGAATTTCTCCACCACTTCCCTGAAAAATCATACCTCCATTATTACAGGCCACGCCCATTTTCTGTCTGTACTTGCTTCTGGGCTCCCTCCAACTTTCCTGGGAGGATCCCTCCATAGACTGTTCTTCACTGGGTGCATTCACGTGGCTCTAGGAGATGTGTAAATGTCCAGGCCTACAGATCCTATTTTGCAGTAGCCACACCTTGGATATCCTTGTCAGAGGCAAAGTCAGGGTCGGGGGTGGGGAGGGTGTGGGGGAAGTGGGAGTGGGGGCTGAGTTTGTCTCATGCAGCAGCTCAGCAGTTTTCAGTAGCCTGCTGCCACCTCAGCGCTATGCTCCCGGTCTGTCCACACCCTTATTCCGCCTACCAGCTGTGCCCAACCCTTGCTTTCCGTACCTTTTCTGGCCCGTATTTTTTCTTGCTTTTTAGTTGGCGAGATGCCTAATTCAACCTCCAGCGCCTCCATTTCTGGAAACATTTCACAGTTGCTGCTGCCACATTTCTGCCCTCTAGTAGTTGAAACTGGAAATGCACGTGTCTGAGTCAGCTGCGATGGGAGCCCTTCATCTCAGCTATTCCGCAGGCTGAGGCGAGAGGATCGCTTAAGCCCGGCAGTTCGAGGCTGCAGCGGGGCCTGACTACGTCACTGCACTCCAGGCTGGACCACAGAGAGAGACCATGTCTCTAAAAATAATAACAATAAACATGGCCGGTCGTGGTGGCTCACGCCTGTAATCCCAGCAATTTGGGAGGCAGAGACTGAAGGATTGCTTGAGCCCAGGAGTTCGAGACTAGCCTGGGCAACATGGTGAAACCTGATCTCGACAAAAAGTTTAAAAAATTCGCGGGGTGTGGTGGTGTGCGCCTGTAGTCCTAGCTACTTGGGAAGCTGAGGTCGAAGGATCGCTTGAACTGGAAATGTCGTGGCCGCAGTGAGCTGAGACCATGGCACTGCACTCCATAATGGACAATTGCAGTGAGGCTTTGTCTCTAATAATAATATTAATAATTGCTGTGCGCAGTGGCTCACGCCTGTAATCCCAGCACTTTGGGAGGCTGAGGCGGGTGGATCACGAGATTAGGAGTTTGAGACCAGCCTGGCCAGTATGGTGAAACCTCATCTCTACTAAAAATACAAAATTAGCCAGGCATGGTGGCGCGTGCCTGTACTCTTAGCTACTCGGGAGGCTGAGGCAGGAGAATGGCTTGAACCCGAGGAGTGGAGGTTTCAGTGAGCCAAGTTGCCACTGCACTGCAGCCTGGGTGACAGAGCAAGACTCCATCTCAAAATAATAATAATAATAATAACAATAAAAATCATAATTAATGAATTAAGTTAAATAATACAGATAGACACATCTCTGACTGGAAAGACGGCACTCCCCTAGCTGCTCCCTCCTTCCTCAGCTACCCTTTCAGGAGGAACTTAGATGGTGAACAGTCTCTTAACTCAAGGGAGTTCAGGAGAACTGGCTAGAAAGAGAACTGTGGCATGGTGAAGGCAAGGTATTTCTGTGTTCAAGACACACTCTCCACCACCTCACCCCCTCAAACGGTACGTTCCTTTGTTTTCTCCATAGCCTGTGTTCACGACAGATAATCCCAGGGACAGATAGAATTTTTTTTTCTTTTCTTTTTTTTTTGAGACAGAGTCTCACTCTGTCACCCAGGCTGGAGTGCAGTGGTATGACCCCAGCTCACTGCAACCTTCACCTCCAGGGTTCAAGCAATTCTCTTGCCTCAGCCTCTCAAGTAAGTGGGATTACAGGAGCCCACCAGCACACCCAGCTAAGTTTTGTAGTTCTAGTAGAGATGGGATTCTACCATGTTGGCTGGCCTCAAACTCCTGACCTCAGGTGATCCACCCACCTGGGCCTTCCAAAGTGTTGGGATTACAGGTGTGAGCCCTGGTGCCTGGCCCCAGATTGAAAATTTGATACCCCTTCTAGTTAACAGCTATACTGTCAGTGTTTGTTCAACATTTGCTTAGTGAGGGTGAAGAGAAAGTAGTTTTCTATTAATAAAAATGACTCAAACTAAGGGATTTATAATGTAATTTTCCAAGCCCCCAAACTTCGTGGGAAGTATACATTTTTTGCCATCCAGAGTTAACCACTATCCTGAGTACTGTTACCATCGATTAGATTTGCCTGATGTTGAACTTCATATAAATGGAATCATATAATATGTGTTTTTTTGTGTCTGGCTTCATTTGTTTAGCATATTTTTGAGATTTATCCACCTGGTTGCATGTAATAGTTCTTTTTACTGATGAATAGTATTCTACAGTATGAATATACCACAATTTGCTTATTCATTTTCATATGGATGGACATTTAGACTGTTTCCAGATTTTTTTCAGGCTATTATGAATAAAGCTACTATAAACATTTGTGTACAACTCTTATTTTGTTTTGGGAAATTACTTGATGAGTAGAATTGTTGCATCATAGGGTATACATTTAAATTCATTAGGAACTGCCAGTTTTCTGAAGTGGTTGTATCATTTTACATTTTGGGAGACATATTAAACTGGTTTTGTTTGTTTTGGGTTTGTTTTTTGTTTGGTTTTGGGATTTTTTGAGGTGGAGTTTCGCTCTTTTTGCCCAGGCTGCAGTGCAGTAGTGCGATCTCGGCTCACTGCAAGCTCCGCCTCCTGGGTTCACACCATTCTCCTGCCTTAGCCTCCGGAGTAGCTGGGACTACAGGCGCCCGCTATCACCCCTGGCTAATTTTCTTTTTTTATTTTATTTTATTTTATTTTTTATTATACTTTAAGTTCTAGGGTACATGTGCATAACATGCAGGTTTGTTACATATGTATACTTGTGCCATGTTGGTGTG
>NW_012114710.1:2520963-2523040 GCF_000951035.1 Colobus angolensis palliatus
GTGATCCGCCCATCTCGGCCTCCCAAACTGCTGGGATTACAGACTTGAGCCACCGTGCCCGGCCAATTTTTGGATTTTTAGTAGAGACAGGGTTTCACTACGTTGGCCAGGCTGGTCTTGAACTCCTGACCTCAAGTGATCCACCTGCCTCAGCCTCCCACAGTGCTGAGATTTCAGGTGTGAGACACTGCACCTGGCCATATGTTAATTTTTATTGACAGTCAAGTTGTTTCACCAATGGCCAATGGCAACATCTTCAAATTAGCTCCCAAATCCTTTTATTTTTTTTTTTTTAAGTTTTATTTTAGGTTCAGGGGTACACGTGCAGGTTTATTATATAGGTAAACTGCATGTCACAGGTGTTTGATGTACAGATAATTTTTTCACCCACGTAATAAGCATAGTACCCGATAGATATTTTTTCTGATCCTCTCCCTGCTCCCACCCTCCACCCTCAAAGAGGCCCGAGTGTCTGTTGTTCTCCTCCTAATACCCATGTGTTCTTGTTATTTAGCTACCACTTATGAATGAGAGCAGGTGGTGTTTGGTTTTCTGTGTCTGTGTTAGTTTGCTTAAGATAATGGCCTCCAGCTCTATCCTATTGCTGCAAAGCACATGATCTCATTGTTTTTTAAGGGTGCATAGTAGTCCATGATGTATATGTACCACATTTTCTTTATTCAGTCTACCATTGATCCCAAATCCTTTCAACATCATTTTACCCATTTTTTGTTTTGTTTCTTTTTAATGAGACAGTCCTGCTATGTTGACCAGGCTTGTCTCAAACTCCTGGCCTCAAGTGATCCTCCCGCCTCAGCCTCCCCAAGTGCTGGGATTATAGGCGTGAGCTATCACAACCAGCGTCTACCAGTTTTTGGTAGATTTTTTTTCCCCTTCTCTGGTATGACATGATTCATCTTATACAATTCCTGCCTTGATCCCTAGCCTTTTTTTTCCCCAAAAAAGTTTTGTGTTCTTTCAGAGGGAAATGGTATTCCAAGACCACAGTTTTGTTTTTTTTGTTTTGTTTTGTTTTGTTTTTTAATTTTTTGATTCCATGGGTTACTTGGGAACAGGTTTGGTTGCATAAGTAAGTTCTTTGGTGGCGATTTGTGAGATTTTGTTGCACCGATCACCTGAACAGTATATACTGCACCCAGTTTGTAGTCTTTTATCCCTTAATCCCTTCCCGCCCTTTCCCCCTGAGTCCCCAAAGTCCATTGTGTCATTCTCATGCCTTCGCATCCTCACAGCTTAGCTCCTACTTATGAGTGAGAACATATGATGATATATGATGTTTGGTTTTCCATTCCTGAGTTGCGTCACTTACAATAATAGTCTCCAGTCTCATCTAGATTGCTGCAAATGCCATTAATTCATTCCTTTTTATACCTGAGTAGTATTCTATCATATATATATTATATATATAATATATATTACAGTTTCTTTATCCACTTGATTGATGGGCATTTGGGTTGGTTCTACATTTTTGCAATTGCTAATTGTGCTGCTATAAACGTGTGTGCAAGTGTCTTTTTCGTATGACTTCTTTTCCTCTGGGTAGATACCCAGTATTGGGACTGCTAGACCAAATGGTAGTTCTACTTTTAGTTCTTTAAGGAATCTCCACACTGTCTTCCATAGTGGTTGTACTAGTTTACACTCCCACCAGCAGTGTAGAAGCTCGCTGTTCACTGCATCCACATCATCATCTATTATTTTTTGATTATGGCAGTTCCTGCAGGAGTGAGGTGGTATCGCATTGTGGTTTTGATCTGAATTTCCCTGATAATTAGTGATGTTGAGCATTTTTCCCTATGTTTGTTGGCCATTTGTGTATCTTCTTTTGAGAATTGTCTATTCATGTCCTTAGCCCATTTTTTTGGTGTGATTGCTTGTTTTTTTCTTGCTAATTTGTTTGAGTTCACTGTAGATTCTGGATATTAGTCCTTTGTCAGATGTATAGGTTGTGAAGATTTTCTCCCACTCTATGGTTTCCAAGACCACTGTTTGGATGTTAGAGTTTTTTATTGCTATTGGATTAGTCATTGTTTCTTCTTTTCGTTTCTTTTCTTTT
>NW_012114710.1:2528070-2530014 GCF_000951035.1 Colobus angolensis palliatus
CTTGTTAAAAAAAAAAAAAGAAGGAAAGAAAGAAAGGAAGAAAGAAGAAAGAAAGCGAAAGAAAGAAAGAAAGAGAGAAAGAAAGAAAGGAAGGAAAGAAGGAAGGAGGGAGGGATGAAGGAAGGAAGGGAGGGAGGGAGGGAGGGGAGACGGAGAGAAGGAAGGAAGGAAGGAGGAAAAAAAAAACAACAACAAAACATTGCTAGCCCAGACTCAATGTGGGAGGGAAAGGGAATGGCACAAATAGTGGGAGGTGTGGTTCATTGGAGACTTGCTAAACATCAGACTTCTCTTTTAGACTCTCTTCTTTCTTTCTCATTCTACATATTCTCCCATGCAATTTCATCTGCTTCCACTCCTTTAATTACTGGCTCAGGCTAACTCCTACATCCATATCTCCTGAGCTCTAGACCTGACTGCAGACATATCCTCCTGGAGGTGCCCCATTATTTTTTCCCAAACCTGCTCCTTCCCTCACCTTAGATAATGCCAATTATCCAGTGATTTAACCCTTATCTTAGACTGTGCTACCTCTCCCTCAGTTCCCACAGCCAAGAGATTTTAAGTCTGTCAATTACCTTTTGAATATTTCTGGAATCAGTCCCTCTAACTGCATTTTTGTTGTTGTTGTTAGTTAATGCCTGTATTATCTCTCTTCTAAACAACATTTTTGTTTGTTTGTTTCTGTGATATCTTCTTCTTCTTTTTTTTTTCTTAGGTCGAATCTTGCTCTGTCACCCAGGCTGGAGTACTGTGGTGTGATCTTGGCTCACTGCAAACTCCACCTCCTGGGTTCAAGTGATTCTTGTGCCTCAGCCTCCCAAGTAGCTGAGATTACAGGTGCAGGCCACCATGCCCAGCTAATTTTTGTATTTTTAGTAGAAAAGGGGTTTCACAGTGTTGGCCAGGCTGGTCTCAAACTCCTGACCTCAGGTGATCCGCCCGCCTTGGCCTCCCAAAGTGCTGGGATTACAGGCACGAGCCATCGCGTCCGGCCCTTCTTTCTTTTAGTTTGCAGTTTTATTTTCCGACTGTGCATCCCTACTTACTATAGGTTTGGGGTTTTTAAAATATATTTTTAGGTCTGTAAATTCATAGGTTCTCCCTCCACCTTTTTTCCCCTTTGCAATTTATTTACTGAAGGAATTGGGTCA
This sequence comes from Colobus angolensis palliatus, assembly GCF_000951035.1. Classification (NCBI taxonomy): domain Eukaryota; kingdom Metazoa; phylum Chordata; class Mammalia; order Primates; family Cercopithecidae; genus Colobus; species Colobus angolensis. The sequence continues at coordinate 2,529,225 of NW_012114710.1, forward strand.
TTTGTCCTATACAGTTTCCCAGAGTCATGATTTTGTTGGTTGAATCTTTTTTTTTTTTTTTGAGACAGGATCTTGCTCTGCTGACCAGACTGGAGTGCAATGGCAGGATCATGTCCCACTGCAGCCTTGATCTCCCCAACACCAGCTATCCTCCCACCTCAGCTTCTGAGTAGCTGAGACTACAGGTGTGCGCCACCATGCCTGGCTACTTTTTTTCTCTATTTTTAGTAGAGACAGGGTTTCGCCCATGTTGCCCAGGCTAGTCTTAAACTCCTGGGCTCAAAGGATCCACCTGCCTTGAACTCCCAAAGTGCTGGGATTAAAGCCTGCACCACTGTGCCCAGCTTGATTGCAACCTTATTAATATAGTTTGTTTATCATTATTCTCTGCCTGCTGTACTTCCTGCAAATTGATAATCGAATCCAGAGGTTCGATCAGATTCAGGTTTGATTTTTTTTGAAAGGAACACTCCTGCATAGGTGTTGTCTTCTTTATCGAGAAGTACGTAGTATCTGGCTGGTTCTCTTTTTGTGTTGCTAGCCTCCATTTGTAGCGCAATTCATCACAGGTTGCAAAATGATGATATTCCAATTCTATCAATCCTTCTTCATTTATTGTTGGAATGCTTCCATAAGAAGAAAGTTCCCCTTAGTTACTGGACTACTCCATGGTATATTCATGGGAAAGGCAAGATAAATTATTGAGTCTTTCCTTTCATTTACCAGTTTTCAAAATATAGAGTTGATTTCCAAGCATCCTGCCATGAAGATCAAATTTTTCCTTGATATC
>NW_012114710.1:2530934-2533669 GCF_000951035.1 Colobus angolensis palliatus
TTTAGTAGAGACGGGGTTTCACTGTGTTAGCCAGGATGGTCTCAATCTCCTGACCTTGTGATCTGCCCGCCTCGGCCTCCCAAAGTGCTGGGGTTACAGGTGTGAGCCACCGTGCCCGGCCGTGTATTTTGTTTTAACAGCCCAAGTGGACTAAGACATCTCACATTTCCCAGCCTTTGTTGCACGGGCTCCAACTTCAATTTGAATGATCCTTTCTCTTCTTGTCTGCCTGGAAATGTACTTGTTCTCTAAGATTCACCTTAAATGAAACAATCTCTTTGAAACCTTCTATCTCCCTTCCCCATCTTGTGCTCCTACACTATACCCTGTGCTCCTCTGTCATAACTGCTTCATTGACCAAACTCTACACATCAGGCTCCCCAGAGCTGATTCCTGTTGCTTGTAGCAAAAGTATCCTTACTGATAAACCAAGATACATATGCTTCCTGCTCTCCTAGACCCCATTTTCTAGAAGAGAGACCAATATAGCATTAAAAATTCAACTTCCAGTATTGTGGGTTTGGTGATTAAACTGCCATTTTTATGAGTTTGGACCACTTGCATGAAAATTGAACCGCTAATTTAAAATAATTTCTATTGGAAATCTTGTGCTGAGTTTTGAAAATGAATAAACTATAGAAATGTATGATACTTCTTGTGGCCCTCCTGTTTATACATTTCAACAAATATGTATTGCACTGTGAGAGATCATGGAAGAATAAAACCTGCTTCCTGGACAGTTTTTATTCCTGTCCTCCAGTATTTATATATTTCTTTTCAGTGAGACAGGCATTTAAATAACTAATTATGATACAGGGCTATATATGTGTGTATATATATGTATATAAACATAGCTTTTTTAAGGAGGGTATGTTGTGAAATTTTTTAGACAGGGTCTAGCTTTGTCACCCAGGCAGGGGTACAGTGGCCTGATCACGGCTCACTGCAGCCTTGATATCCTGGACTCAAGCAATCCTCCCACCTCAGCTTCCTGAGCAGCTGGGATGCAGTAACGTGCCACCACACTCAGGTAATTAAAAAATTTTTTTGTAGACACGAAGTCTCACTATGTTGCCCAGGCTGGTCTCAAACTCCTGGGCTCAAGCAATCCTCATGCCTCGGCCTCCCAAAGCATTGGGATTGTAATCCCAACAGTGGCATGAGCCACTGAGCCTGACGAAGTGACTTTTTTTTGGTTTAAATAAGATTTCACACCTGTAATCCCAGCACTTTGAGAGATTGAGGCAGGAGGATATCTTGAGCCCAGGAGTTTGAAATCAGCCTGGGCAACATAGAAAGACCTTGTCTCTAGAAAAAAAAAATTAAATTAGCCAGGCGTGGTGGCACATGCCTGTAGTCCTAGCTACTCAGAACACTGAGGTGGGAGGATCACCTGAGCCCGGGAGGCAGACGTTGCAGTAAGCCCAGCTCGCACATTGTACCCCAGTTTGTGAAACATAGCAAGACTCTGTCTCTAAGAAAAAAAAAAAGTCACTTCTCTAAAGACCAAGAATCACCAAGAATCATTCTCTACCTCATCTCCACCCTTCATGATCCCTGTCATGTGGTGTTTACAAAAGAGGCTCAAAAAGTATTTGGTTGACTCTCTGGTATGTAGAAATTAATTGACAGGTAAGGAGCCTCAGCAGAGATTGAGAGAGAGAAGATGGCTTGTAAATAGATTCTTGAAATGTCGTACAGCAACAGTTGAGATAATTACTACCTGGAGCCTTAAAATTTCAGCCTGAAATTCCTGCTATGTCATAGATGTCATTTTATTTTATTTTATTTTTTAGTTTTTTTTGAGACAGAGTTTCACTGTTGCTGCCCAGGCTGGAATGCAATGATGCAATTTGGCTCACTGCAGCCTCTGTATCCTGGGATCAAACCATTCTCCTGCCTCAGCCTCTTGAGTAGCTGGGATTACAGGTGCGCGCCAAAATGCCCAGCTAATTTTTGTGTTTTTAGTAGAGACGGGGTTTCACCATGTTGGCCAGGCTTGTCTCGAATTCCTAACCTCAGATGATCTGCCCACCTCGGCCTCCCAAAATGCTGGGATTAAAGGTGTGAGCCACCGCACCCAGCAGTGTGTGTCATTTTAAATGTTGTATAAACAATATCACCTCAGCACTGACTCAGATGAACACTTATCTTAGTCACCTATATTATGTCTCTGAGCACACAAGGGTTTCCCTGAAGGTCTCCAAAGACATCCAGTTAGTCATGCCCAGAAATGAAATTAGTTTGGGAGAGTGGCATAATGGATCGGAGTTCTATTAAAAATATGTCCATTTTTGTAAAAAAAAATTCAAGAGAAATTAAAATATTTTTCTTAGGAAGAATATTAATATTTTTCACAAGGGTTGTTTTCAATTTTTAGGTTTTTTTTAAAAATTTTGTTTTATCTTTCAGACCACCAAGCCTAGATGTGAAATTGAAGAAATGCATCTTTACGTATAGGAGTTAATGTTAGCAACAATAAGCAAAAAAAAAAAAAAAAAAAAAAAGTACAATTTTTAAATTTTTAAATTCGAAGCTTAGAAGTTAATTATTTTATTTTACTTTATTTTATTTTATTTTATTTCTTTGCAATGGAGTCTTGCTTTGTCGCCCAGGCTGGAGTGCGCTCCGCCTCCAGGGTTCATGCCATTCTCCTGCCTCAGCCTCCCGAGTAGCTGAGACTACAGGCGCCCGCCACCACGCCCGGCTAATTTTTTTGTATTTTTAGTAGAGAC
>NW_012114710.1:2538310-2538820 GCF_000951035.1 Colobus angolensis palliatus
GCTGGATCTCACTCTGTCACAGCACACTGCAGCCTCAACCTCGCTTGCTTAAGCTATCCTCTCATCTCAGCCTCCTGAGTAGCTGGGACTGCAGGCACATGCCACCATGTCCGGCTATTGCTTAAATTATTTTTTGTAGAGGTGGGGTGGTCCCCCTATGTTGTCCAGACTGGTCTTGAACTCCTGGGCACAAGCAATCCCCTTGCTTTGGTCTTCTACAAGTGTTGGTATTACAGGCGCGAGCCACCCTGCCTGGCCTCATCTCTTTCTTCTGTCCTTTGGCTCTGCTTGGTTTCCTCGGACTCTGTCCTTGCCCTCCCCAGCCTCTCCCTCAGAACTCTTTCTGCCCTCACTGTCATGCTTTCCCATGGCCCTCTAGTTCCACGCCTGTTTTTCTATGTAAAGTATTTAGGAGGTGTCCTGGGTTGGGAAAGGAAAACAGAGCAAATTTGCATTCCAATTGCTCTGGGTCAAATATTCACTAGTGTGGCAAATCTTTTTTTTTTTTTT
>NW_012114710.1:2544338-2547720 GCF_000951035.1 Colobus angolensis palliatus
ACAGAGTCTCGCTCTGTCACCCAAGCTGGAGTGCAGTGGCACAATCTCGGCTCACTGCAACCTCTGCCTCCTGGGGTCAAGTGATTCTCCTGCCTCAGTCTCCCGAGTAGCTGGGATTACAGGCACCCACAACCAGGTCCGGCTAATTTTTGAATATGGGGTTTCACCATATTGGCCAGGTTGGTCTTGAACTCCTAACCTCAAGTGATCCACCTGCTCTGGCCTCCCAACGTGTTGGGATTATAGGCGTGAGCCACTGCACCTTGTCAGGATGACTATTTTTTTTTTTTAAAAAGAAAAATAACAAGTGTTGACAAGGATGTAGAGAAAAATGGATCCCTCATGCACTGCTAGTAGGAATGTAAAATGATGCAGCGACTATAAAGAACAGTTTGGTGGCTCCTCAGAAAGTTAAGCATAGAATTTCCTTGTGACCAGCAACTTCACTCCTAGGGATATACCACAAAAAATTAAACACTGGGACTTGAACAGATACTTGTACATCAATGTTCATAGCACCATTATTCATAATTGCCAAAAGTGTGAAAGCAGCCTATGTCGATTTATAGATGAATGGATAAACAAAATGTGGCATATGCATACAACAGAGTATTATTCAGCCATAAAAAATGAAATTCCGATACATGCTACAACATGGATGAACCTTGGAAACATTGTACTAAATGAAAGAAGCCAGACACAAAAGAACAAACATTGTATGATTCCACTTATGTGAGGTACCTGGAGTAGTCAAATTCATAAAAACAGAAAGTAGAATGTGATTACCAGGGGCAGGAAAAATGGGAAGTTGTTGTTTAACGGATACAGAATTTCTGTTTGGAATCATGAAAAATTCTGAAAGTGCAGAGTGGTACTGGTTGTAGAGTGGTACTGGTTGTACAACGTTGTGAATGTACTTAATGTCACTAAATTGTACATTTAAAAATGATTGAAAGGTCTGTTGGACAAGAGGTTGTTGTAAAAAGAAAAATAATTTTTGGTAATGATCACAAGGATAAGTTTTATGTTGTGTTATTTTAACGTGCACACACACACACACACACACACACACACACACACACTATGTAAGTGGTTTGTTGCCAGCCCAGATTTGGTTCCACTTAAGTATCTTCTGGTCGGATGTGGTAGCTCACGTCTGTAATCCCATTGCTTTGGGAGGCCAAGGCAGGAGGATCACTAAGGCCAGGAGTTTGAGACCAGGCTGGGCAACATAGTGAGACCCTCATCTCTACAAAAAATTTTTTTTTTTTTATGAAGTCTTGCTCTGTCACCCAGGCTGCAGTATAGTGGCATGATCTCAGCTCACTGCAACCTCCGCCTCACCTGGGTAAGTTTTAAACAAGTTTTTGTAGACAGGATCTCACTTTGTTACTCAGGTTGGTCTCCATCTCCTGGCTTCAAGTGATCCTCCCACCTCAGCCTCTCAAAGTGCTGAGATTACAGGCCACTGTACCTAGCCTACAAATAATTAAAAAAAAAAAAAATTAGCCAGTCATGGTGGCACCCACCTGTAGTTCTAGCTACTCGAGAGGCTGAGGTGGGACGATGGCTCGAGCCCAGGAGTTCAAAGTTACAGTGAACTGTGATTGACCACTGCACTCCAGCCTGAACGACAGAGTGAGGCCCTGTCTCTAAAAACATAAAATAGAGCGTCTCCTGACGAGAGCCAGCTTTGGGCTTTCTGAACAGCTCTGTGTCTGCCCTAATTCTAGGATGCACAGGAGACTGAATCTGTCTTCCCTGACTTCTGCCTGAAATGGGAATTCCTGTCAAGCAGAGCAGTTCCTAGAAACGCTCTACTTTATAAGAGCCAGAACCTTGGAGAAAGCCCACAACTGTGTATTGTAACTGTTCAAGACATGGCACTTTCTAGAGTTATCATATTGGAGAACATTAAGTTAAAAAAAAATTACCAAAAAACGCCTGTTTATTATAGAAAATTTAGAAAATAAAGGTCATCAGGAAATAAACATCACTTATAATCTATAATTCTATCACCTGATGAGAAATCACTTTAACATTTTGGTGTGTATCCTTTCAATGAATTCTATATATAATATAATACATAATATAATATATATGTATATAAGACTTCCTTTAATAATTTATCATTTGTTGTTAAAATATCTTTTGTTAGGAAAGATTCATTTATTACTTTTTTTTTTTTTGAGATAGAGTCTCACTCTGTCGTACAGGCTATATTTATTTTATTTTGAGATGGAGTCTTGCTCTTGTCGCCCAGCCTGGAGTTCCGTGGTGTGATCTCAGCTCACTGCAACCCTCGCCTCCTGGGTTCAAGCGATTCTTTCTAGTGATTCTCCTGCCTCAGCTTCTCAAGTAGCTGGGACTACAGGTACGCGCCACCATGCCTGGCTAATTTTTGTATTGTTAATAAAGATGTGGTTTCACCATGTTGGCCAGGCTGGTCTCGAACTCAAGTTTGAGACTCAAGCCTGAACTCAAGTTCTGGGCTCAAGTGACCTGCCCACCTCTGGCTCCCAAAGTGCTGGGATTACAGGCATGAGCCACTGTGCCTGGCCACTTTTGTGAGGAAAGATTTGGATAAAACTTTTGATTATTGAGTTCAATTTGTTTTATCAAGAGTTCTTTTTTTTTGGCTTTAAGTGATTTATTTCATAATACTTTTAGAATTATAAAATTAGGATTTTATAATTCTAAAAGTTGCAATAGATAGTACAGAGAGTTTCTATATCTCCTTCAGCCAGCTTCCTCTAATGTTAACATCTTACATAACCATGACACATTTATCAAAAATAAGGAATTTATATTGGTGTGTTCCTAAACTGCAAACTTTATTTGAGTTTTACTAGTTTTTCTACTAATCTCTTTTTTTCTGTTCCAGGATCCAACATAAGATATTACATTGCACTTAAGTATTTTTTACAATATCTAATACTTTCAGGATATTGTAGAGTGTGTAAAAATAAAGAAGTTGTAGCCCTGCTCCCAAAGAGTTCTCAGTCTACTAAGAGAGGTGATATGGGTATATAACCTCAATAGCGCAGGGCAAATGACTGGAACTACATTAGACAGGAACACAGGGCTAGAGTGAGTCCATTCAGGAGGCTGGAAATGCTTAGTGAAAGAAGTGGGCTAGGCTCGGACACATGGTGGTGGGAAGATCAGAGTTTTTCAGGGATTGTAAGTTCAGTGTGTCTACAGCACAGATTACATCCTTATTTCTCAGGTCTGACTATGAATCAAATCCATCTCTGTGACTTTTTATTTATTTATTTATTTATTTATTTTTTGAGACAGAGTCTCGCTCTGTCGCCCAGGCTGGAGTGCTGTGGCCGGATCTCAGCTCACTGCAAGCTCCGCCTCCCGGGTTTACGCCATT
>NW_012114710.1:2549665-2560057 GCF_000951035.1 Colobus angolensis palliatus
AAAAAAAAAAAAAAAAAAAGGGTGGATCTGGAATTTTATAGTGGATTTTTAATTCTGAGAAAGTTTCCACAATGATATTTCTATGTGTTTACCCACAAAAATAGCCTTGTTGTTTCATATCTGTCTCCCACAAAATTGAACATCTTCCAAGTAAATCTTTCCTAAAGAATGAATGAATGAAGTTGAGAGCAATGTTATAGAAAAGTCAGGTCAACAGCAGGTACATGGTATTGCATATTTATTTCTCTGTTTGTTTATTTATTTATTTATTTATTTATTTTTCATGTACCAGTCATCTTTTACTTGGAGGTTAATTCCCACTAGAATATGAAAGGATTCAGCAACGATCGAGGTTGTGTTCCTTACGGAGGGACTCGGGCCAAGAAGGTCATGTGGGGGAGTGCAGAGTGTGCCCTTTTCTTCAGTGGTACTTGTGTAGCCGCTGGTGCTTGAGCTCCTTGTAGGAAAGTCAGTAGCTGAAGAGCATGTAGGCTGCCAGCACCATGGTAACCCCTGAGATGATCCCCTTCTTCACGTTGATGTACTTGTAGTACCGGTAGTAACCTCTTTGAAACGCTCTGGCAGTGCCACTAGGGCTAAAGTCTCACATCAAGATCCAGCTTGGCAGCTCCCCTAGTTTGAACTCCAGAAGTTTCTTGTCCTTCACTGGTACGACTGACGCCATCTTGGAGTCCTGGTGTTTGCTGTGCCGGTGTTTATTTATTTTTGAGACAGGGTCTCACTCTGTTACCCAGGCTGGAGTGCAGTGGCATGATCATGGCTCACTGTAGCCTCAATCTCCTGGGCTCAAGTGATCCTCCCACCTTACCCTCCAAAGTACCTGGCACTACAGGTGAGTGCCACCATGCCCGACTAATTTTTGTATTCCTTGTAGAGATGAGGTTTTGCCGTGTTGCCCAGGCTCATCTCAAACTTCTGGGCTCAAGCAGTCCACCCACCTCAGTCTCCCAAAGTGCTGGGATTACACGCATGTGCCACCGTGCCTGGCCTAAGAGGTATATGGTATTGTTAAGCAGAGGGAGCAGACCAGTAATGAAATGGATGAAACTCTTCAGAGTTTTATTTTGGGTGAAGATAAGTTAGAGGGATGGGAAGGATGAAATAGCCTTTGGATAACCTTGCTTACTAAACAACTATTTTTTAATTGACTCTATAGAACTATATTTTCATGGAGTCCCTTTTGGACTGAGAGGACCAAATTTTTCATAGCACACAAAGGGCAATAAACTGAATTTATTGAGTAATATCCATGTCCAAACAATTTTACTTCTACCTGGGAGTATTACAAGAGAATCCAAAAGACCTGGATAAAAAGAAAAGAAGATCACTAAATCAAATTGACTCTTTAAGTTGGTGGAAAAATTTGGGCATATTTCTTTGAGTAATTTTAGCAACAGAGATATGAAGTAGAGGCAATTTCAATGAAATTGGTTACCTGCTCATTATAAAAGGACCTATCATTTCTGTATCTCTTTTTTTTTTTTTTTTTTGAGACAGAGTCTCACTCTGTCACCCAGGCTGGAGTGCAGTGATGCAATCTCGGCTCACTGCAACCTCTGCCCCCTGGGTTCAAGTGATTCTCCTGCCTCAGCCTCCGAGTAGCTGGGGTTACAGGCACTTGCCACCGCACCCGGCTAATTTTTGTATTTTTAATAGAGACGGGGTTTCACCATCTTGGCCAGGCTGGTCTTGAACTCCTGACCTCAGGTGGCCCACCCACCTTGACCTCCCAAAGTGCTGGGATTACAGGTGTGAGCCACTGCGCCCGACCCACCTCTGTATCTTATAAATTATAAACGCTGGAATATTCCTGTTGCCTATCAGTGACAAATGACTGCAATATTGACTGGATCTTTTGTTTATGAGATTATCCTCTCAATTTCTCATCTGTGAAATGGACAAGTAGTGCTCAGATTGTGGTGGACTTCTTACTTCATGGTTGTAGTGTAGCTTATGTCATGGTGGAGATCCTGTTATCTTTTCAGTATCCAGGATGCCCAAATTTTTTTGTCAACCACCTTTGAGAGTGATCTACGTTTGTTTGTTTGTTTGAGACACAGTCTTGCTCTGTTGCCTAGGCTGGAGTACAGTGGCGGGATCTTGGCTCACTGCAACCTCTGCATCTCAGGTTCAAACAATTCTCCTGCCTCAGCCTCCTAAGTAACTGGGATTACAGGGCGCATGCCACCACGCCTGGCTAATTTTTGTATTTTTAGTAGAGATGGGGTTTTGCCATTTTGGCCAGGCTGATCTCGAACTCCTGACCCCAAGTGATCCGCCTGCCTTGGCGTCCCAAAGTGCTGGCATTACAGGCGTGAGCCACTGTGCCCGGCCGAGAGTGATCTATTTGAATTGTAACAGAAGCACACATCTTTGTGAAAAGCTGAGTTCAATTTGTTTTTTTTTTGCTATGTGATCTACTGGAGCTCCTGGGCACAAAACTAATGGTCAGAATTGGGATCTTCAGGACCTCACTTCTGCTTAGAACACTTGCTTTGTCACACTGGCCTCTTAACCACTTTGGTGAAGCAACAACTAAGTGGAAAAAGGCCCCAGGCAGTACATTATATAAGGAAAACAGCACTGAACTGTCTAACCAATTTGGTCCTCTAACTGGGATACATATTTGGGTTTGGAGCAGGTCAAAGGCAAAGATTACACCTGAAGAAAAATGTCGCAGGGGGCTCCACCTCTAAAACAGAGCCTCACAATTTAACCTCCCCCTGGTGGCCACATACAGTCAGTAGCGTAATCTGCAAATTACAATTCTGTCCTCCCTCCCTGCCCTTTACATAGGCCGCTTCTTGAGGAGTTCTTTATACCACTAGAGTACAGAGCTTTGAGACTTTTGTTTTTGGTTCAAGAATTCTGTCCTAAAAGTGGGAATAATGTTAACACCTTAATTTGAAAGCAGAATGAACAAGAATAAAAGACAAATTATAGGTTCCAGTGAATAAAACATAGTTAACAGTTGGGGCATTTACAAATTATGCCAATGTTAATCAATAAATGGATAAACATGAACCAAAACAGAAATGGCAGCTCTGCAGGAAAAGAAATGCAGTCATGCTTTGCTTAACGATGGGGATACTTTCTGAGAAATGTGTCCTTAGGTGGTTTTGTCATTGTACAAACATCAAATTTACACAGAGCCTATGGCTCCTAGACTACAAACCTGTGCAGCATGTTACTGTACTGAATACTGCAGGCAACTGTAACACAGTGGTAAGCATTTGTGTATCTAATATGTCTACTTTTATTTTTAAGGCAGTCTTGCTCTGTCACCCAGGCTGGAGTGTAGTGGTGTGATCACAGCTCACTGCAACCTCTGCCTCCTGGGCTCAAGCGATCCTCCCATCTCAGCCTTCCTAGTAGCTGGAACTATGGGCGCATGCTACCACGCTCAGTTAATTTTTGTATTTTTTGTAGAGATGGGGTTTTACCATGTTGCCCAGGCTTGTCTCGAACTCCTGAGCTCAAGTGATCTGCCCACCTCAACCTCCCAAAGTGCTGGGATCACAAGTGTGAGCCACCACACCCGGCTCTAAACATATCTAAACATAGAAAAGGTACAGTACAAATACAGTGTAAAAGATAAAATACAGTACACCTGTGCAGAGCACTTAGCATGAATGGAGCTTGCAGGACTGGAAGTTGCTCTGCATGAGTCAGTGAGTGGTGGATGAATGTGAAGGCCTAGGACATTCTACTCCTGTAGACTTTATATACACTGTATGCTTAGTTTACACTAAATTTATTAAATAATATTTTTTCTTCAATAATAAATTACCCTTAGCTTACTATAACTTTTTGACTTTATAAAGTTTTTAATTAAAAAAAAAAACTTTTTGACTCTTGTTTTAAGACAGAGTACTCCCTCTGTTGCCCGGGCTGGAGTGCAGTGGTGTGATCTCGGCTCACTGCAACCTCTGCCTCCTGGGTTCAAGCCATTCTCCTGCCTCAGCTTCCCCAGTAGCTGGGATTACAGATGCCTGCCACCACGCCCAGCTAATTTTTTTTTTTTTTTTGAGGCAGGGTCTCACTCTGTCACCCAGACTGGAGTGCAGTGGTGCAATCTCGGCTCACCGCAACCTCTGTCTCCCAGGCTCAAGCTATTCTCCTGCTTCAGCCTCCTGAGTACCTGGGATTACAGGTGCATGCCACTCCTGCCCGGCTAATTTTTCTATTTTTAGTAGAGACGGGGTTTCACCATGTTGGCCAGGCTGGTGTCAAACTCCTGACTCAAATGATCTACCTACCTTGGCCTCACAAAGTGCTGGGATTACAGGCGTGAACCACTGCACCTGGCCAACAAAACTTTTTGTTTTTAACAACTCTTACGTACAACATAAACACATTATACAGCTGTCTAAAAACTGTTTTCTTTCTTTATAGCCTTATTACCTTATTCTTTATAGCCTTATTACCTTATTCTTTATATCCTTATTATCCTTTTTTCTTACCTTATTCTTTATATCCTGATTCTTTGTTCTATTAAAATTTTTTTTTTCTTCTTAAACCTTTTTGTTAAAAACTAAGACACAAATACATGCACTAGTCTAGACCTACACAGGGTCTGAATAATCAAAATCAGTCTTTCTCCTCCATATTTTATACCACTTGACGGTCTCCAAGGGAAATAACACACATGGAACTCTCATCTCCTATGGTAACAATGCCTTCTTCTGGAAAAACTCCGGAAGGACCTGCCTCAGGCTGTTTTACAATTAACTTAACATTTTTATTTTTATTTTTATTTACTTATTTTTCTGAGACAGGGTCTCCTCTGTCACCCAGGCTGGATGGAGTGCAGTGGTTTGATCTCAGCTCACTGCAGCCTTGACCTCCTGGGCTCAATTGACACTCCTACCTCAGCCTCCTGAGTAGCTGGGACTACAGGTGGGGGCCACCCTGCCTGGTTAATTTTTTTTAAAATTAGAGACGAGGTCTTGCTATGCTGCCCAGGTTGGGCTTGAACTCCTGGGCTCAAGTGATCTGCCCACCTCAGCCTCCCAAAGTGCTGGGGTTACAGGTGCAAGCCACCACCCCTGGCCAAAACCTCTTTTCTTTATAAATTACCTAGCCTCAGTTATTCCTTTATAGCAGCACAAATGGGCTAAGATAATATGCATATACTTTTCATTTTGAAATACTTTGCCTCGCAAAAAGTTGCAAAAACAGTACTGAGTTCCCATTTATTCAACTTCTCCCAGGGAAAATTAATGTCACTTAAAAAAATTTCTAGTTGAATTTTTCTTGACCCTGTTGAATCTTTAGTCACCTCTCCTGTTGCCAATTGATGTGAATGTAGGGAATTTACACTATTTACTCTGTGTTTCTGCCAACATTTCTTCTCATCTTCTAATTTGCTCCCTTTTCTTTCTGTTCTGCTCTCCTTCTCTGATTGTTTTTATGGCTATTCTCTTTAATGCCTCCTGTTTCATTCTTCTGATACTCATTTTAAAATATACTTAAAATGTCTTGGCTGGGCATGGTGGCTCACGCCTGTAATCCCAGCACTTTAGAAGGCTAAGACGAGTGACCACTTGAGTCCAAGAGTTCAAGACCAGCCTGGGCAACATGGCAAGACCTTGTCTCTACAAAAAAAATACAAAAAATTGGCTGGTGTGATGGCAAGTGCCTAGTAGTCCCAGCTACTGGGGAGCCTGAGGTGAGAGGATTGCTTAAGCCTGGAAAGTAGAGGTTGCAGTAAGCTGAGATCACACCACTGCACTCCAGCCTGGGCAACAGAATGAGACCCTATCTCAAAACAAAAACAGGCCAGGCGCAGTGTCTCACTCCCAGCACTTTCAGAGGCCGAGGCAGGATGATCATGTGAGCTCAGGAGTTCAAGACCAGCCTGGCCAACATGGTGAAACCCCGTCTCTACTACAAATACAAAAATTAGGCAGGCATGGTGGCACATGCCTGTAATCCCAGCTACTCAGGAGGCTGAGGCAAGAGAATCGCTTGAACCTGAGAGGTGGAGGTTTCAATGAGCCGAGTTCGCACCACTGTACTCCGGCCTGGGCAACAGAAACAAAAACAAAACAAAAGTCTGAATTCCAAAGAGACTTGGAGCATAGTAAAATGACAAGATGTGGTCTGTGTGCGTACCCACACATAGAGACCTGTTTGTAAATTGGGGGTGAAGAAAAGCTGGCATGGAAGTATAGGAGTTACTCTCATGCCCCTCTCCTCAGTAGAGTCCATCTCACCAGGTCCACAGCCATCTCCCATTCCAGAAGTCCTTGCTCTCCTTGCCACAGACCAAATAGCCCCCTTGATTGTAGCCACCATTTCCACTGGGGCAGAGGAGGAACTCACCATGGGTGCAGAGGATGAGCTGGATAAGTGTGTGCTGTGCGCTTCAGAGATTCTGTAGACCCTCTAGCTATGTGTACTCTCTATTTCCCAACTGTTGCTCTTAAATCTTTGGTAAAGGTTTTGTAGTGAGTAGGCTTAAACGTACAACAGAACAAACAAGTTAAAATTTTATAACTTCTACTTCTGTTTCCAAAAAAATTGGCTAAATAAAAAAAATTTGGTATGATTTTCATTATCACTATGTGCTGGAAATTTTAACCAATTGATATAGTTTGGATGTTTGTCCTTTCCAAATCTCATGTTGAAATGTGAGCCCCAATATTGGAGGTGTTTGGGTCATGGGGGCAGATCCCTGATGAATGGCTTGGTGCTCACCCACCCCATAATAATGAGTGAGCTCTTGCTCTATTAGTTCTAGGAGATCTGGTTATTAAAGAGTCTGGCACTTCCCTCTTTTTTTTATTTTGAGACAGAGTCTTGCTCTGTTGCCCAGGCTGGAGTGCAACAGAGTGATCTCGGCTCACTGCAACCTCCACCTCCCAGGTTCAAGCAATTTTCCTGCCTCAGCCTCCCAAGTAGCTAGGATTACAGGTGCATGCCACCACACCTGGCTGATTTTTGTAATTTTAGTAGAGATGAGGTTTCACCATGTTGACCAGGCTGGTCTTGAACTCCTGACCTCAGATGATCCACCTGCCTCGGCCTCCCAAAATGCTGGGATTACAGGCGTGAGCTATTGTGCCCGGCCTCCCTCCTCTTTCTTGCTTCCCCCTCACCATGTGAATGCCAGCTCCCCTTCCTCTTCTGCTATGATTGGATGCTCCCTGAAGCTCTTACCAGAAGCAGATGGCAGCACCTGCTGTTCATGCAGCCTGCAGAACCATGAGTCAAACAAACCTCTTCTCTTTATAAATTACCTAGCCTCAGGTATTCCTTGATAGCAACAAAAAATGGATTAATACACTAATCTGAGTGATAACCTTCTCCTCTTCTAGAAAAAAATATTGTTACTTTAAGTTGTAAAGAATTGCTAATCACTTCTCAGCCTTTTAGCTACGATTAAAAAAAAAAAAAACATGCCTAAAGAATCCGTCTGCAGTTACTGTTGAGAGGTGTTTTTGTTTGTTTGTTTTGAGACAGGATCTTGCTCTGTTGCCCAGGCTGGAGTGCAGTGGCACCATCTCGGCTCACTGTAACCTCCGCATCCTGGGTTCAAGCAATCCTCCTACCTCAGCCTCCTGAGTAGCTGAGACTACAGGCACACACCAACATGCCCACCTAATTTTTTTTTTTTTTTTGGTAGAGACAAGGTCTCACTATTGCCCAGGCTGGTCTCGAACTTCTGGGCTCAAGTGATCCTCCATCCTTAGCCTCCCAAAGTGCTGGGATTACAGGTGTGAGCCACTGTGCCAGGTCATAAGAGGTGTTTTTTCTTTTTTTAGTGTTTTATCTTTCAGAGATGAGGGCTTGCTGTATTGCTCAGTCTGGATTCAACCTCCCGGGCTCAAGCAATTCTCCTGCCTCAAGCAATTCTCCTGCCTCAGCCGCCCGAGTAGCTGGGACTACAAATGTACGACGACACTGTGCCTGGATTGTTGAGAGTTTTAATACTTTCAGATTGACACAGTTTTATTAGTTATCTTTTAATAAACATGGTATTCTAATTGGAAGTTAATTGGCAGAGCTCCAGTGTAAACACTTGGTTCCTGTCACACATGAACTCAGCTATACACATTCATTTTAGGAATAAGTTCATGAAGATTCACAATGATTCAAGCTCACTTAGGGCATAGTTCATGTCTCCGACCCTTATGCTATTACATACGTTTGAGTTTTAGCAGATTTGATATAAACAATGATAGTATAGTAATATGTAATACGATATGACAGCACACTGATGTTTCTTGTATAGAAGAAATAGCATTTGAATTACTTCGTTTCTGACATTCTGTATGACCACCTGACTTTTAAATTTGTGTTTAAAATTTAAAACAGTGAGATAGGAGGCCAGGTGTGGTGGCTCACATCTGTAATCTCAGCACTCTGGGAGGCCGAGGCAGGCAGATCACCTGAGGTCAGGAGGTCGAGACTAGCCTGACCAACAGGGCGAAACCCCATTTCTACTAAAAATACAAAAATTAGCTGGGCGTGGTGGTGCGCAACTGTAGTCCTGTTCACTCTGGAGGCTGAAGCAGGAGAATCGCTTGAACCCAGGAGGTGGAACTTGCAGTGAACTGAGATGACATCACTGCACTCCAGCCTGGCAACAGTGTGAGACTCTGTCTCAAAAATACCAAAAAACACACACAAAAAATCCCACAAAAAAACAGTGAGATAGAATATAAACTGCAAGTTGTGATATTTTGATTTGGTAAGTAGAAGTGTTAGTTCATATATGAAGTATTTTACCAAATTTGAATATATCATTACAATTAAATGTAGTATTATTTAAAAATTTTTAATAGTTTTAAATCTAGAAAAGGAGTTAAGAAAATCCAAAGTTACATCAGTGGTACAATTTAGTAGTTGCCTAAATTGTACCTTTTGCAGGTGGTTTGCTTTTATTCAAACGTGTTTATTAGGTACTGGACAATTATTTACATAAAATGTTATTGTATCAGTATGTAACCAATGGATCAAAGTTCAAACTAGTAGGTAGGTATGAGATCTTTTGAATAAACAGTTGTGCTTTTTTCCTTTTTTGTACTATAATATTTATTTTTACTTTTTATACTAGTATACATATATATAAAGTTCAGTAAAGGTAACTTTTCATTGTCTCTATTTCTTCTCTGGTCATTATAGTTTTATTTCATTTCTTTTTTTTTTTTTTTTTGAGGTAGGGTCTTGCTCTGTCACCCAGGCTGGAGTACAGTTGTGCAATCTCAGGACTCACTGCAATCTCGACCTTGTGGGCTCAAATGATCCTCCCACGTCAGCCTCCCAAAGTGCTGGGATTACACAGGCATGAGCCACTGTGCCTGACCTATTTCATTTCTTGATAATTAAAAAGGATCCACTTTGAAAGCTGAGGTGGGCAGATCAATTGAGGCCAGGAGCTCCAGACCAGCCTGGCCGGCCAACATAGTGAAACCTTGTTGAAACCTCGTCTCTACTAAAAATACAAAAATTAGTCAGGCATGGTGGCGGGTGCCTGTAATCCCGGCTACTCGGGAGGCTGAGGTGGGAGAATCACTTGAACCCTGGAGGTTGAGGTTGCAGTGAGCTGAGACTGCGCCACTGCACTCCAGCCTGGGCAACACAGTGAGACTCCATCTCAAAAAAAAAAAAAAAAAAAAACCCACTCATGATGTCAAAAATGCTAGATAGCCCACCTCCTCTCTCCTGATCCTTCCCCTCCTTCTCCTTGGGTTATTTGTCCCAAATTCACCATGTTCCTGCTATTTTTTTTTCTTTTGTTTTTGTTTTTGAGACAGAGTCTCACCCTATTGCCCAGGCTGGAGTGCAGTGGCACGATCTCAGCTCACCACAGTCTTGACCATGTGGGGTCAAGCGATCCTCCATCCTCAGTCTTGCAAGTAGCTGGGACTGCAGGTGCGAACCACCATGCCCCTATAATTTTTGTATTTTTTGTAGAGACAGGGTCTTGACATGTTGCCCAGGCTGGTCTCAAACTCCTGAGTTAAGTGATCCTTCCTTCTCAGCTTCCCAAAGTGCTGGAATTACAGGCATAAGCCACCTGCACCTGGCCAACATTAAAAAATAATATTAGTAGATGAAAATGACACATCTTTTCCAAGACGTGGTAGGTTGTGTTAGTTAGTATAAAAATGTATTAGCAAAAGTTAATTTCATTTGACAAATATAAAAGTCAAAGAAGGGGTAAATGTCTTAAAGAAAATCAATTCGGTTTCATTCGATTCAATAAAAAATTGTGAAGGATAAACTATGGGCCAGGGACCCTGATGGATACTGGAAGTACAAAGGTGAAAAGGACATGGTCTCTGTCCTCAAAAGAGCCAGTGGGGAGAGGAAAGACACATCCACAGGTTTTTTTTTTTTTTTTTTTTGAGGTAGGGTCTT